>NW_026943820.1:22846291-23211291 GCF_035594765.1 Anolis carolinensis | reverse complement strand
CCCCAACTACTGTGGAAGATGACCAAGTGACTATTTCTCATCAAAATCTCTGCTTTTAAAATTAAACATCATGCCATACCACCTCACAAACAAGTGTGTGAAATATGCTGCCAAGAATTACTACCACAATTTATCACGATCGCAGCTTCACAAAATTGGCGGTGCTCTACACAGAAGAAACATATTAAACGGGCTTTCAGTCACAAAATTTACAGCATGTTATTTCCTAATAGCCAGATTTCTGGAAAATGGATTCGGGGGGGGGGGGGGGAGGGGGGGACCAACAACAACAGATGGTTGACAACAGCCTGACACTAGTAGTTCACATCTGAATCAGAGGCGAAACTGACTAAACAAATGGTTTTTCACATTTTTCACATGACATCTTCCTTTAACTGAGGATTGTTAAAATTATATATAGAACTGGAGAAGAAACAAAATAGTCCAGTCTATTAGATGGCACAAACCACAGTTTGCATTTTATCAATCTACTACCAAAACGGTGTATTTTTATGGCTTTTCTCCACCTCTTCTAACTATATACATTTAATTTCCTCTATGGATCAAGCGGTTTTTTGCATCTCCCAGATTTCTGCCAGTAGGAGAGATTAAGCCATAATACTAATAATTATTATAATAATATCCATTTTAACATGCTTATGCACTGAAACTACACAGGGATGCTGTCTTTGTGGCAACCATATATTGTTGTCGCGACCCAGGCTACAGAGCACCAATAACCATACGCAGAGGCCAGATTCTATCTAATATCTTTATTAAGGAAATATATAAAGTTAGTAAAAGCAAATGTAAAAGTTAGTCCAGAAGCAGACCTTTCAGGAAAGGTCAAATTTAGTCCAAAGAAACAATGTCCAATATGAAATATTAAGATCCAAAGTTGTAATCCAATAACCGAAACACTCACTTTGCCAGGCAAAGTGAGGGGAGATGACAAGGTCCTTTAGTCCATGAACTTGAGCAAGGCTAGGAAATAACTTGATACTTGAAACAAGGCTTGAAACGTGGAACAAGGTAACGAGGAACAAGAACAAGGTCCGTGGAATAACTTGGTAAAATCCGTGAAACAAGGCAAGGTTTAGTCCTGGGAAACAAGGCAAGGTCCGTAGGTAAACAAAGGCTGGGAAACAGGAGCGAAGGCTGGAAACAAGGCAAGGCTTGAGCAGGAACGAGGCTTGAATCGGAGCGCGCTGTCCAAACACAACTCGCTCCGGAGGCTGACGAATTGACTCCGCGAAGTTACTACGCGGGTAAAACACCTATATAGAGTCTAACTTTCCCGCCGAAGCAGTTCTCTGGGAACCAGAAACGAAAGCCAAACTCTGAGACCAGATGTTTGACTCCTTAAAGATTCCCACGAAAAGCAGACTTAATTGGGTACATTCTTAGCTGCTATCCTCGCACTCCTGCGCGAAGCTGCTTCCAAACCCCTCTGTTGTTTACAAAACTCATGGCGAGAGAACACGGGAGATGTAGGCTCAGGGTTTGTTTGACATACTTCTGGGACACAACTTTCTTGCAGGTGCAAGGTTCCCAGATCTGCCTGGGAAAGATCTGGCTGAGAAGATTCCAGTTCTGACTGGGAAGGTAAAAAACCCAAGTTTTCTTCTTCATCAGGCATTACAATGTCATGAGCAGGACTACAAGGCCCATGAGTCATCACACTATCCCCCTCCTCAAGGCCCCTCCCAAACTGGGACTCTCTCCCCGAGGCGCGAGGTCGTGGTTTGGCGGGATAGGTCTGATGAAAGCGACGGGTTAGATCAGGAGCATGGACCGTGGAGGCGTCTTCCCAAGAGCGTTCCTCAGGGCCAAAACCCACCCAGTCAATGAGATATTGCAGGCGGCGGCGGTGAAAGCGAGAATCCAAAATGTCTTGAACCTCGAACTCGTCCTCCCCATCCACCAAAATAGGGACAGGGGCCGGCCGGTCTACATCTGGCCGCACACCATCCGCCGGAAGGAGCAGGGAGCGGTGAAACACTGGGTGAATGCGCATTGAACGCGGAAGTTGGAGTTTGAAAGTCACGGGGTTTAATTGCGCCACCACTGGATAGGGGCCAATGAAACGGGCATCTAACTTCCGGCAAGGGCGATGGGAGGGCAAAAAGCGAGTGGACAGAAAAACCCGATCTCCTACCTTGATTTCGGGGCCCGGCTGGCGATGTTTGTCCGCGTGACGTTTATAGTCCTCCTTGGCTTGTTCCAGTTGCTGGAGCAAAAGTTGTTGCACCGCTGTGAGTTCCTGCAGCCAATCTTCTGCTGCGGGAACTTCTGAAGTTTCAATGACAGGGGGAAAGAAACGTGGATGGAAGCCGTAGTTTGCAAAGAACGGCGTTTCTTTTGTAGAAGCCTGGACTCCATTGTTGTAGGCAAATTCCGACAGTGGTAACAGAGAAGCCCAATTGTCCTGTTGGTAGTTTACATAACAGCGAAGGTACTGTTCCAAAGTGGCGTTGGTGCGCTCCGTTTGCCCATCCGTTTGGGGATGATGAGCTGAAGATAAACGAGAGTCTATGCCCAATAGTTTTTGTAGTGCCTTCCAGAAACGAGAGGTGAATTGGGATCCACGGTCTGTGACCAAACTCTTGGGCAATCCATGTAGTCTGAAAACATGTTGGAGGAATAAATCTGCAGTCTCTTGGGCCGTGGGAAGACCTTCACAGAGAATGAAATGGGCTAACTTGGTGAAAAGGTCCACCACCACTAGGATCGTGGTGAATCCACAGGAAGGTGGTAAGTCAGTGATAAAATCCGCAGAAATTATTTCCCATGGGCGAGATGGGTTAGGAAGGGGGTGTAGAAGCCCTGAGGGCTTCTCCCTTCTTATCTTGGAGCGCTGGCATACTGGGCAGGTGTTAACATATTTTTCCACATCCTTGCGGATCTTGGGCCACCAGAAATCTCTTAGGATCAAATGCATGGTTTTAAATAGTCCGAAATGCCCTGCTGGTTTGCAGTCATGACACAGACGAAGTGCTTTTTCCCTGCCCGGTCCGGGTGGGATATAAACATGATTTCTATAGCAAAGCAGTCCATCTTTAAGCGAAAAGGGAAAATGCAGACCTTGACGAAGTTGGTCCTGCGCCCAGGCATCTGCTTGCTGACTAGCCCTGATTTCTTGAGCACAGATGGACCCTGGAGTAGAGGGAGTTGAATCAATGGGAGTGGATTTGGTGTTCCCCACTGTGAGCGTGGCAAAGTTCTCGGGTTGTAGTAGTTGGGATTCAAAGGTCTCCTTGCGTCCTGCAGCGTATTCCGGTTTACGTGACAGGGCGTCTGCTTGCTTGGTTTGGGCTGGGGTCACATAATGAATCTGGAAGTTGAAACGTTCAAAGAATAAAGCCCAACGTTGCTGCCTTTGATTTAGCTTGCGGGCAGTTCTTAGATGTTCTAGATTCCGATGATCAGTGTGGACTTCAATGGGAAATTTGGCCCCTTCTAGCCAATGTCTCCAAGTTTCAAAAGCTGCCTTTATGGCTAATAGTTCTTTTTCCCAAATGGTATAGTTCCTCTCTGGTGCGGTTAGTTGACGAGAATAATAGGCACAAGGATGAAGGTGATCTCCCACCGGTTGTAGGAGCACAGCCCCAATTGCCACATCAGAGGCGTCCGCTTGCACCACAAAAAGGGTTTCAGGATCTGGATGCTGAAGGATTGGCTGGGATGTGAATAATTTCTTTAGTTGCTGGAACCCTTTCTCTGCTTGATCAGTCCAGCGGAAGGGCTGTTTTCCACGGATGCAGCTAGTGATTGGGTCAGACCAGCGGGCAAAATCTGGAATGAACTTGCGGTAATAGTTCGCGAACCCCAAGAATCGCTGCACCTCCTTCTTGTTAGTTGGTGCCCGCCATTCCAATACTGCTGAAACCTTGGCTGGATCCATGGAGAGCCCTAGAGGCGAGATACGGTATCCAAGGAAATCTACCTCTTGTAGATCAAAAGCGCATTTTTCCAGCTTGGCATAAAGTCCATGATCCCGCAATCGTTGTAACACCATTTTGACGTGGTCCTCATGTTCTGATTGTGATCTAGAAAACACCAAAAAATCGTCCAGGTAGATTATCAAGAACCTATCTAGATAGTCCTGGAAAATGTCATTGACAAAATGCTGGAACGTTGCGGGAGCTCCGCATAATCCATAATTCATAACTCGGGACTCGAATAATCCGAATTTGGTCTGGAAGGCGGTCTTCCACTCGTCCCCTTCTCTGATGCGAACTAAGTTGTAAGCTCCCCGAAGATCCAGCTTGGTGTAAACCTTGGCTCCTCGAAGTCGGTCTAGTAGATCCGAGATTAAGGGCAGGGGATAGCTGTTCCGCTTGGTGATATTATTCAATGCTCTGTAGTCCACCACCAAGCGTAATTCCCCTGACTTCTTCTTCACAAACATCACTGGGGAGGCGGCTGGGGATTGAGAGGGTCTGATGAATCCCTTGCGAAGGTTTGTCTCTATGAATTCCCTGAGAGCTTCTTGCTCTGGTTCAGTCAGGGAGTAGAGATGCCCTCGCGGGATCGGGGCCCCCTCCACCAAGTCAATGGCACAGTCATAAGGTCTATGTGGGGGTAACTTTTCGGCTTCTTTTTCATTGAATACATCCCAATACTCGGAGTACTTCTTTGGCAAGGTGATAATGGGCTCGGTGTCTGTGGCATGGCAGACCTTGGCTACGAGGCAATGGTTTTGGCAGTACTTTGAAGCAAACTGCAGTTCTCTGTTGGACCAGGAGATGCTTGGGTCGTGAAGCGTCAGCCATGGAATCCCCAAAATCACAGGGAAATGGGGAACCTCAGTAACAAAGAAGGAAATCTCTTCCATATGTTCCCTTATCCACATCCTGGTGGGTTCCGACCACTGGCTGACGGGGCCCGTCTTGAGAGGGCGGCCATCGATGGCTTGCACCACACGGGCATTCTTGAAGTCATGATATTGTAATCCCAGAGAGTCGGCATACTCTCTATCAATGAAATTGTTGGTAGCTCCTGAGTCTATCATGGCGTGGATCATGACGGGTCCCTTTTTTGCTGACCATAAGGTGACCACTAGAAGGAACAGGACCCCGGTTGGCGGCTCTTGAACGGGTTTCTTGACCGGGTTGGCGAGCCTCTCTACGCCCGGTCGTTGGCTTCCCCCGCCGGCTGTGTGACAGCCGCCTCAGACGCCTTCGTCTCCGTGGAGGACGCCGCCGCAAGACGGGCGGCGGGCTTCCCTTTGGCTGGGCACTCTCTGGCGAAGTGGCCCCCATTCCCGCAATACCAGCAGAGATTTAGGCGTTGGCGGCGGGCCTTCTCGGCGGCATCTAATCTGGGACGCACATTGCCCAGCTGCATCGGCACCTCCTCGCTCCCTCTGGGGTATGGGGATGGTGGTGGGGGTCTCCACACTGGACGCGGCTGAACGCTGGCGGGAGCGGGGGGTTTTGCCCCAGCTCTACCGCTCTGGCCTCGTACCCACTGTTTTCTGTTGGCAATCATGACTTCAGCCCGTAAACATTGATCGATGAGTGCTTCCAGCGTTTGGGGAGGATCCACCTTGGAGATTTCCTCCAGCATTTCAATGTTGAGACCCTCCCGAAATTGTCCTCTGAGGGCAACATCGTTCCAGCCGGTGTTGTGGGCCAGCACTCGGAACTCGGCTATGTACTGAGACATGGGTCTGTCTCCTTGGAAGAGGCGGCGGAGTTTGTGCCCGGCGGCCTCCAAATTGTCCTCGATTCCCCAGGTCGCCTTAAGGTGGTCCAAGAAGTGTTGCGCTGACCTTAGATGTGGGGAGGCTTGGTCGAACAGAGCCGTCGCCCAGTTAGCCGCTGGCCCGTCTAGGAGACTGTAAATCCACGCCACCTTGATGTCTTCCTGGGGAAACTCGGCATCACGGGCCTCTAGATAAGCTTGGCATTGGCGACGGAAAACATGAACCTTAGAAGCTTCTCCAGTAAACTTGGTTGGCAACGCCATGGCCGGAAGACGGATTCCGCGTTCCTTCAAACCCTTTATTTCCCCATCCTGTGCATTGAGCTTATCACGGATTCGGTCCACCTCATCCTTGTCGATGGTGTAGGTAATCGGCTGGCCGCTCGGCCCAGGTACGGTTCCGGTAGACATTCTGGCCGAGGTTAATTGGTGCTTAGGGTGGCGGAGTCAAACTGTCGCGACCCAGGCTACAGAGCACCAATAACCATACGCAGAGGCCAGATTCTATCTAATATCTTTATTAAGGAAATATATAAAGTTAGTAAAAGCAAATGTAAAAGTTAGTCCAGAAGCAGACCTTTCAGGAAAGGTCAAATTTAGTCCAAAGAAACAATGTCCAATATGAAATATTAAGATCCAAAGTTGTAATCCAATAACCGAAACACTCACTTTGCCAGGCAAAGTGAGGGGAGATGACAAGGTCCTTTAGTCCATGAACTTGAGCAAGGCTAGGAAATAACTTGATACTTGAAACAAGGCTTGAAACGTGGAACAAGGTAACGAGGAACAAGAACAAGGTCCGTGGAATAACTTGGTAAAATCCGTGAAACAAGGCAAGGTTTAGTCCTGGGAAACAAGGCAAGGTCCGTAGGTAAACAAAGGCTGGGAAACAGGAGCGAAGGCTGGAAACAAGGCAAGGCTTGAGCAGGAACGAGGCTTGAATCGGAGCGCGCTGTCCAAACACAACTCGCTCCGGAGGCTGACGAATTGACTCCGCGAAGTTACTACGCGGGTAAAACACCTATATAGAGTCTAACTTTCCCGCCGAAGCAGTTCTCTGGGAACCAGAAACGAAAGCCAAACTCTGAGACCAGATGTTTGACTCCTTAAAGATTCCCACGAAAAGCAGACTTAATTGGGTACATTCTTAGCTGCTATCCTCGCACTCCTGCGCGAAGCTGCTTCCAAACCCCTCTGTTGTTTACAAAACTCATGGCGAGAGAACACGGGAGATGTAGGCTCAGGGTTTGTTTGACATACTTCTGGGACACAACTTTCTTGCAGGTGCAAGGTTCCCAGATCTGCCTGGGAAAGATCTGGCTGAGAAGATTCCAGTTCTGACTGGGAAGGTAAAAAACCCAAGTTTTCTTCTTCATCAGGCATTACAATGTCATGAGCAGGACTACAAGGCCCATGAGTCATCACAATTGTGCTGTTTGGCTATTATTTTTTCTATTAATATTTGTTTGTTTAAAAAATGGGAAAACCAACAGCCAGGGAAACTTGATGAGGTTGTGACATTGTGATTGAACTTTGAACAGTATTCCTGGTGAGATCCGTCCAACACAGAAAAAAAAATAACATTAATGTTTCCTTTGAAGCTGGAGACTGTGTACCTCTGAACTGAATTGGCTTTTTGGCCAACATATCACATTGTGTACAATTATGAAAGCTCTATCTCCATTAGGTCTATAAGGCAATTATCAACTAGTTTTGAAGTGATCATAGCCTAACACAATGATGGCCAACCTATGACACGCGTGTCAGCACTGACATGCCTAGCCATTTTTGCTGACACACTGCTGCAATCAGATTGATTGGATGACTACGTCTTTTGTGGCCAAATTTGGTGTGATTTGGTCCAGTGGTTTTGTTGTTTACTCCATGGGAATTATGCACATTATATCTCTCTATATAAAAGAGTGATGGAATCAGGGCACCAGACAAAACAACAAAACTACAGGCCCCCAACCTTGAAATTTGACAACACAACCCATCATCCACGGCTCTAGGTTGATACAACAAAAAGAAAAGAAAAATAAAGTCCTAATTAGAGGGAGAGCAATAATTGTTTTTATCCAATTGCTGCCAGTTTAGAGGGCTAAGCTCCGCACATAGACCCCCTCTATCCTCACCACTTTCACAGTACACAAACAACCAAATGCATACTAAACATAAAGACAACCATACAACACACATTCAATACCACCACTACCTCAACAATTTCTCACCAACACCACCAGACAACGCCACAGCAACGCGTGGCCGGGCACAGCTAGTATATATATATATAATTCTATTATTATTCTATTATTATTGTAGTATATTATTATATTATTCATTATTCATGACTGCATTGAAACTACAATAGAGAGAAATCAGCGTGGAAACTGCAAGAGGTACCATAGATTGTTGTACATGGAAATAATGGTAGTAAATAGTTTTTGATTTATTAAAAATAGTTATATATTACAATTATATTTTTTGTTATTTAAACTATATATATTGTGAAATTATGTTTTCTCTCTCTCGAAGTGACACACCACCCAAGTCATGCTAGGTTTTTTGGTGAATTTTGACATACCAAGTGCAAAAGGTTGGCTATCATTGGCCTAACACTCTGCAGCACATATGCACACACGTCACAAAAACTCTAAAACAACAAAGGATTTTTTAAAAAGAATGAAGGTAAAGCTAACACTAAACCAAAAGTATGTATTCATTTTTCTTGACATTAAGTCCAAGCTAGGTAGACATCAGAATATCCCCTATACGCAGAGAACCTGTGGGTGTCGTGAGGTAGATGCAGAAGTGGGGGACTCAGAACATTTTTTCTTAAAATGCCCCTACTACACCAGGATTTGATCTCTCTATTTAGAGCCTCTGCTGGAGAATCATACTCACTTAGAGAATAAGGAGAAATTGCATAGCCTTCTACAGGGTTCAGATAAAAACTCTATTTTAAAACTGGCCCTTTTTATACAAAAAGCGCTGGCCATTCGTGAGAAGATGGAAGCTGAGAGCTGATATATTATTACCTCTAACAAAATCCAAACTTAAAATTTACTACGGACAAGACACTTGTTTTACCCCTGTCCTCGTTCAAACCTTACCTTAGGAAATTACTAATTTTAACCTTTTTACTCTGTATTTGTACATTTATCTAGGAGCGGGTTATTAGGCCGCAGGTCGGGATGTTTTGTATCTTTACATGGTTTTATTGTATGTGTAAGTGTGTACGTATTGTATGTTTTACATGTTTTGATATGGTCAAAAGTGACTAATCAATAAAGAATTGTTGTTGTTGTTGTTGTTGTATTCATTTTTGTTATGCACTTATTTCCACAGCAAAGGCAAACATGCAAAATGTTGCCTGGGACTAAATATTGCAAATTGTGGTTTTTTCTTTGTATTTTGTCCCTTCCACTGAATCCTCCTCCTCCTGCGCTTAAGAAGGGTTTCATAAGGCTTGGACCAGAGAGAATTCTAAGGATGTGAAGATGCACAGAGAGAGAAAAAAACACACACATTAGTGCCCAGGATAAATAGGCGAGTCCTCCTTATTTGGCATGATTAATCAGAGATCAGCAGCACAAGTCCCAGCCAGAGCAAGACAATCCTTACAATTCTCTTTTCTCACAAAACCAAAGCTGCTCAGTGAAGTGTTCAGGTACTCGGTTACATTCAACACAAGCTAATTCACTTATCCTCAACAAGTGGGCTATTGATTTTTTGCCTGTTTCCTGAGCAGCCTGGGGGCTCTCAGAGCTACAACAATAGCATCCTGCCTTTTATAAAAAGGGGAAAGGAATGCAGTGGAAAAATGTCCCTTTGCTCATCAGTAATTAGGATGACTTCATGTTTGCTTAGTTCTGTCAGTGTATTCAGTGCAGACATGGGTCATGAAGCTTTACAGCCCCATTTCACCTTCCCCGAAGAACCTCACACTGGAAAATCAACTGACTCCTTTTGAAAACTGAAAATATAGATTTTTTTTCCCCACTCGCTTATACCCAGCACAAAATCTAGAGGCAAACCTTTATTTATCTCCCAAGTCATTTGCGGGCTCTCACCTACATCTTGCATTTTTTTTTAAAAAAAGTCTAATTAAACATTTGCCATTCCAATGGCATAGGGAAATATTGGGCTCAATTGTTCTGCTGGGAAAAAAAACTATCAAACCTATTTTACAGCATCATATGATTTATTTTATTTTATTTCTACCCCACCTTCCTTCCCGAGGGGACTCAAGGATGCTCATGGTCACACACTTTGACCAATTTAAAACAAAGTACAGTAGAGTCTCACTTATCCAACATAAACGGGCCGGCAGAAGCATGGATAAGCGAATATCTTGGATAATTAGGAGGGATCAAATTAAGTTATGATTTTACAAATTAAGCACCAAAACATCATGTTAAACAACAAATTTAACAGAAAAAGTAATTCAATACGCAGTAATGTTATGTTGTAATTACTGTATTTACGAATTTAGCACCAAAATATCACGATATATTGAAAACATTGACTACAAAAATGGCTTGGATAATCCAGAAGCTTGGATAAGCGAGGCTTGGATAAGTGAGACTCTACTGTATTTATTTTATTTTATTTCTACCCCACCTTCCTTCCCGAGGGGACTCAAGGATGCTCATGGTCACACACTTTGACCAATTTAAAACAAAGTACAGTAGAGTCTCACTTATCCAACATAAACGGGCCAGCAGAACGTTGGATAAGCGAATATGTTGGATAATAAGGAGAGATTCATAAAAAGCCTATTAAACATCAAAATAGGTTATGATTTTACAAATTAAGCACCAAAACATCATGTTATACAACAAATTTGACAGAAAAAGTAGTTCAATACACAGTAATGTTATGTTGTAATTACTGTATTTACGAATTTAGCACCAAAACATCACGATATATTGAAAACATTGACTACAAAAATCGCTTGGATAATCCAGAGGCTTGGATAAGAGAGGCTTGGATAAGTGAGACTCTACTGTATTTATTTTATTTTATTTCTACCCCACCTTCCTTCCCGAGGGGACTCAAGGATGCTCATGGTCACACACTTTGACCAATTTAAAACAAAGTACAGTAGAGTCTCACTCATCCAACATAAACGGACCAGCAGAACGTTGGATAAGCGAATATGTTGGATAATAAGGAGAGATTCAGAAAAAGCCTATTAAACATCAAATTTTACAAATTAAGCACCAAAACATCATGTTATACAACACATTTGACAGAAAAAGAAGTTCATTACACATTAATGCTATGTAGTAATTACTGTATTTACAAATTTAGCACCAAAATATCACGATATATTGAAAACATTGACTACAAAAATGCGTTGGATAATCCAGAACGTTGGGTAAGTGAGACTCTACTGTAAATCCAAAAACTGAAAACAATTAAACAGTATTGTGCATGTTAAAAATACAGTTAAAATACAATAGGTAAAGGTAAAGATTTCCCCTGACATTAAGTCCAGTCATGTCTGACTCTGGGGGTTGGTGCTCATCTCCATTTCTAAGCCGAAGAGCCGGCGTTGTCCGTAGACACCTCCAAGGTCATGTGGACGGCATGACTGCATAGAGCGCCGTTACCTTCCCGCCAGAGCAGTACCTATTGATCTACTCACATTGGCATGTTTTCGAACTGCTAGGTTGGCAGGAGCTGGAGCTAACAGCGGGCGCTCACTCCGCTCCCGGGATTTAAACCTGGGATAGGGCCAATTTCAGCCAAAAGGGTTAGCCAACGTTCATAGACATTGATCTCTTATAGGACGAATATTGCTCCCAACGGTTTCTTTCAGCTGGGGATGACCCTGGAAAGAGAACACTTGTAGTCAGTATTTAATGGAGGCCATCATCATGGACAATCACTTGTGGCCAAGTATGATTGTCTTCCAGAGATAGCGTCTTGGCAGTGGATCCATAAATTATTTTGAAGACCTATTCGGTCTTTTACATTGAGGACATATGGTAGATTTCCAGATGAAAAATGGTTACAACATGCCTCTTGGCCCATGTCTTCCTTTTGCTCTGTATCCATGCCTTTTCAAAATCCACAGCACTATTGGTAACAGCTGACCTCCAGTTACTGTGACGGCGCAAGTGGCGCCATCTATATGTCGAACTGTAACTTGCAAGATTTAAATTGTTGTATCATGCCTGATTTTGCCCTGTAAATGTAGTTGAATTGATTGGGTATTTGTAGCTGTCAATCAATATTGTTTGCACCAGTTATATTGCTCCCTCAGCTCAACTGTTTGACTCCACCCTTTCCTGGAGTGGGTCAGTGTTTCCTTTTTCATTCCACCATCAAGCTTTCTATCAGATGGACGTGAGAGAGAGACTTGGCTCTAAAAGCCCTTGATTAAGTTACCTCTCAGCACCAATTCTGAGGTTCTTATCCTTGAAACTTATTGCTTCATGTTCAGGGCCAACATGAATGACGTTGAGGAGTTTCAAGCACCTTCAAATCAGTTCTTTGGCATCAGAGGAAGACTGTGTCTTCAAACATAGGCCATTTGGACTGAGGCTGAGGATTGCTCCGGCATTCACAGCCATTGAGAAAGAGGGACCTGAAAAAGCTTTTCAGCTGCAAAGCTCCTTGGACTTAAGACAACCAAAGACTGCAATGTATACTTTCCTTTACTCCTTTGAAACTTATTGGGATAACCTTTTGTGAACAATAAAACCAGTTTTTGAGTTATCTACAGTCTTTTGGTCCTTGGGAGTTCCAGTTTCCCTAAAGGAGGGCAAGAAGCATTCCCCTGGGGAAAGATGTCACGTCCATGCCTCTTTCGCTAAGAGTTACAGCCCCAGGCACGACGGCACAGTTACAACATTTGAGTGTCAGGGTTTCCCAGTTCTTGGTGTTTATACCACTTTTTTATATTAGCTTTAAGTCCACCTTTAAATCTCTTTTGCTGTCTGCCGACATTCCATTTTCTGTTCTTATCTTGAGACTAAAATAACTGCTTTGGGAAATGGTGGTCCGACATTTGGATATGTGGCCAGACATGCGAGGTTGGAGACAACGGGCAGGTGAAACATGTCCTTTTTTTCCTATTTTGTAACTGAGAGAAGGGATGGGAAGAGGAGGAGGAGAAGGAAAAAGAGAAGATGAGGAGAAGGAGAGTGTGTGTGGGGGGGGGGGGGGGGGGAGGAAATGGTAGAAGAAAGGGCCCACTCTTATGAGAAAATAGCATTGACTAAAGAACAGTCACCCAGCATTTTAAAAGCTACAGAGCTCTCTTTTTTCCAGCTACATTTCAAACCAACTCTTCAATATTCTAATATGTGTTCTGTTTCTAAGCCAGAAAGTAGCCATTTCTTCCAACAAATATGATGTTTGAAAATCAGTTCCTCCTATTATAGATTTCTCCCTTAGCTTGTAGAAAATCCATGATTCCCTAAACATTGGTCTTTGAAAGCACATTGACTAAAATCTTCATGCCTAATTCATGAAGTGTAGTCTGGAGATTAGTGGAGCTGGACATAGACCAGGAATACTTTATCATATTCTAATAAGTGGAGGCTGAAAATTGCATTTCTAAAGCTACAGTATTAAAGGGCACACAGCAAAACATGACCCAAACATAACTCAGTAGTTCTACAGTCCTTCGGAAAAGCTTTGATATTATAAAGTGTGCTGACAGAAAGAATAAACACAACTCCAAAGAATTTCTGTGTTACAGAGAGAAAGAAATCCTGGCAAACACACACACGTGCGCAGTGTGTATATCAAAGCCCATACTGTATGTTATTAAACTCATATAATGTGATCTCTACGGAATGACGCTTAGACTTGTATTGATTATTTGAATACAGGATGGAACATCATTGCAATAACATAAAATTAGGCATCTGAAGCAAATGGGATAGTAAAAAAAGGCAGTAAAACAGTCAACAAGGCTAACACAACTGTTACCATAAAAATATAAACTATACTATAACACTATAATAGGAGAGTGAGGATAAAGCTTGCTGTACCATGTGACCTAATAATTGTTTTAAAAAATCCACATTTAGAGCTTCTATTTCCTTTAACATTAAACTCTTTGGGTATCCCTTCTCTCCTCTCAATGCATACATTTTCCCACCCCAGTTCTACTCCCAGTCAATCCTCAGTATTAATTCCTTAGGTTTATTATGTATTACTATTTAGTCCTCAAAACCAGAGTGTCTTTTCTAATTTACTTCTCCCTCTGTGTATTTTTCTAACTTTGATTGTCCATGTTTTAATTTTTTTAACTTGTTCTATCTGATTTTGTTTGTTTTACTGTATATTGCTTCAGGAATTTGATCACTCTGAAATCGATAAAAGCACATATCAATAAATGAATATCTTCTGCACTTTATTGCAGCCCCATCTTCCAGCCTTCCGAAGATCATGTAAAAAGGATGCCTGTATGAAATGGGATGCTCATCTAGCTGGACTGGGGACCACTGAAGAGTCTCAGTAAGGCATTTCTTATTTTTGTTGCACCCCAAGGCAGCATGAGCACTCAAAAACCAGACAAGGGCCAATAGAACACACTATATCTTTATTAAAGCAATTATAAATCCAAAGGAAGTTAGGTATAGAGTCGGAATAAGGAATAGTTCTTTTTAGAAAATCAATGGTGGTTCCAAATGGGTAAAAGGAAGGGTCCGATATTATAATCCACAATGAGAACTCGATAGCTCTCCAAAGAAATCAAAGTGTCCATGAGTTGTCCACAGGGAAACAAGGCTGGCAGAAACAGAGTTCAATCCACTGGAAATACTTCGTAGCAATCAAGGCAGCAAGGTTGTCAAAGCTGAGGCAAACTTGAAACAGGAACAAGGAATAACAACTGAAGTAAAGTCAAGGTCTACTCGAGAGTCACGGCACAGCATGGCCTGACTGGAACTGGGAAACTTGGCTTGGAAACAAACAGGAGCTGGAGACGGAGAAAACCTTTCTCCAAGAAAGCAACGTTGACACCGCAAGAAAATCTACTGAGCGAAACACTTTTAACAGATTCCTGACTGTTCAGAATTTAGGAGTACAAACTCCCAAAACTTTCCCATGGGAACACTAACCATTATCCCATCTATTTGCCAGTCTCTGGCTCCGGCGGAGCCCTTGTTTTGCACTCCTCTCTCTGGTTACAAAATCTCTATGATTAAAAATCCCATTCCCAGGCATCTCAGCAACATCTGGCTCTATCTGCGAGGGAGGAATTGAAGACTCTTCCCCAATTAGTAAGTCTCCAGAGCCAATATCTTTGGGCACCTGCAGCTGCAAAGGCCCCTCCGTGGAGGGTGAAATGTCAGTATAATCCTTAGCATTATCTGTGTTAAAGTGCAAGTCCTGAAACACTGCAGGCCCTGGTGCCCTGGCTGGCTGGGATCTAACAATTTTAGGCTCTTGCACTTGGAAAATAATGTGTACGAAACAGGTGGAAGAATATTACTCTGAAAAGCAAATGTATGTCTACAGAATCCAGATGAATTCCCAGAACTAGTCACCCTCCTTTTCTCCTGCAGCTCCCCATGCATGCTGAAAGATTGATCCAAATTTGGAAAAGGTGGGATTTGGGACTTCATCGCACCAGAGCTTGGATCAACTTTAAATCCACTTCAAATCTGGTGTACAGAGGCCTCAAACAACAAATTCTACAGCACAAGATCTGTCCCAAAAGCAATGTGCTATGTCAAATATCTCTGGGAAAAAGCCACTACAAATAACATATTGACAATTGGGCTGTGTCTGTGAAATGGCAAAGTGTGTAGTTCTGGATCTGTCACAACGTCCAAAAAAAAAGCCCAAACCATTAAGCGCAGTATATGCATTTTATTAATACAGAGAGAGAGAGAAAGAGAGAGAGAAAATCTTGCCCCCTGTGATTCACAGAGCAATCTCCTCAGAATTTGATTTAACTGTGTTTGAAGGCAATAAAGCAAAAAATTCAAAACATAACTCATTATTCCTCTTATTTTCAATCCACATAATACAGAGCTCCTTTCTACCTTCAGCCAGTCTTTATATCCTTTGTCATTGTACCATCTAAGTTATGTGTCCTGTTTACTATACTCTGCCAATCCATCTGGTGTGCTGTACAGGTAAATGTGTAACACACACAATCCTGAAGAAGAAAAATTATTTCTTCCTCCATGTCTGGCAATGTAGTGGTGTTGAGAAGGGCCTGCAAACTTGGAATACTACTGATGTACATCAAGTGAAAGTTGCTTTTTTCAGATAACGATGGAATTGAGCCTAAAAACCAGCAAAATGATGGTATGCTGCTGTATAAGACACATGGAAGCAGGTAGTGTGGAAGCTAAAGACAACAGTTTTAGAAGACTACAAATAAGGACTAGAGTTTGGAGAAATGTTCATAAGAAGAGTTTTGGTGGCTCTGGAAAAGCCTGGTTACATCAGATTGAAGATCAGTTTTTTCAGCCACGGACCCCTTTCTGAAGCAAAAGTTTTTCATGGAGCCCCAAGAATGTTTATATATTGAATCATATCATATGTGTCAGGTATGGCCATCCAACATATCATATGTGTCAGGTATGTTGCCATCCCAGGTGACAGTCGCATTGACGAAAAACAACAGGAAAAACTCAGCCGCTATCAGGACCTCAAGATTAAAATTCAAAGACTCTGACAGAAACCAGTACAGGTGGTCCCTGTGGTGATCGGCACACTGGGTGCCATGCCAAAAGATCTCAGCCAGCATTTGGAAACAATAGACATTGACAAAATCACGATCTGCCAACTGCAAAAGGCCACCCTACTGGGATCTGCACGCATCATCCGAAAATACATCACACAGTCCTAGACACTTGGGAAGTGTTCGACTTGTGATTTTGTGATACGAAATCCAGCATGTCTATCTTGTTTGCTGTGTCATAATAAAATAACAACAACAACAACAACAACAACAACAACAACAACAATAATAATAAAACTTTATTTATACCCCGCCACCATCTCCCCATAGGGACTTGGGGCGGCTTACATGGGACAACGGCCCAAACAACATAAGTACAAAATATAAACAACATAATACAAATCACAATATAAAAAAGATAAAACAGTAATATAATATATCAATTAAAACAACAATACATGATTAAAAAAATTACATTTAAAACATATAAATGGTAAAACCGTGATAAATACAGGATAGGATATAATAACAATAATAACTTTATTTTTATACCCCGCCTCTATCTCCCCAAAGGGGACTCAGGGCGTCTTGCATGGGGCCAAGCCCAAATAAAAACAATAGCCATATAAAACACAACAATAGACAAGAGACATGCACAATTATAATAATTTAAACATTAGCCAATAAAAACAAATGACAAGAACTAATAAAAACATGGATTAAAACGGAGAGGTTGTAAAAGTAGACTGGGTAAGGTGCACCATATAAATATTGTAAACACAAGGTGACTGATAAACTGCTGCAAATTGTTGGAAGTGCAAATTGGGATGAGAGTAGACCCTTTGTCTATATCAAGTTGACAAAGGTAAAAAGTGCAAACCGGTACAAGAATGGTCACAGATACAGGATTGTTATGGGGATGAGCAATCTTTATCCAAAGGCCTGAGTGAAGAGCCAGGTTTTCAAGCTCTTTATGAATGCTACCAGGGTGGGGGCTTGCCTGATTTCCCTGGGGAGCGAGTTCCAGAGCCAGGGGGCCACCACGGAGAAGGCCCTCTCTCTCGTCCCCTACTAGGTCTTATTTTCAGAAGATGTCTTATTTTCAGGGAAACAGGGTATCACTCATGGAGCCCCAAGGCCTCTGTGGAGCACAGTTTGAGAATCTCTGCCCTACAGGATACCAAGGCATGAAAATAAATTGGACCCTTTCTATCAGGCTGCTCAAGTCCCTACAGCTTCTTCTAAATCTCAAAACAAAATTATACTTGTAACATGAATGATCAGGGAGGTCCAATGTTCAACAATGTCAAACTAATATTTGTGTTAAGAGGATATCCTAACACACTCATATCTGAAGATGAGATGCTAGCCAATTTTACTTTGGAGAGCATGTTTCACACAAGGATTCAATTACAGGTATCCCAAGCTCTGCAGAAAGAATATTTAAAGTCTGCTTTGTCCTTGACTTTTGATTCTGCATGCCACAATCATTTAACTCAAACTCCTTTGGATTACCAATACCGCATTACGTTCACTGACTTCTGTACCAGATTATCTGGAACTAGAGCCACCAGCATCACACATAATATAATAGAGAGATATTGATGATGAATAACAACAGCAGGGCTCCTAATGTTTCAGTCATCCCAATGGAAGTCGAAGGAAAGCCTAAAACCTTCGCTATAGGAATGGCAAGCTTTCCAAGAAATAAAAATCCTCATTTGATCGCTTCTGCCTTGTGAAAGCAAAGGGTTGTCCATTGTAAGCTGCAGCTCCCCTTGGTGGGTCAGGCACTGAACTGCATTCGGATGGTCAGAAATGAAGCTTACTTATACACAGATCACTCTAAGCAAGAAAGCTTTGGGTGGTGTAATATGACCCAGAACAATTCAATAAATCACAGGTGACTAATGCTTTGCAGAGGGAGAGATCTGAAATGCAACAAGCTTTTTTGTATTTAAAAAATAAATAAATCCAACTATCATACATTGTTCAAAGACATTGACCTCTCGGATGTTTTAATTATAGGTTAATGTAGACAGAGATATACAGACAGGCAGGCAGGCGAAACATGGACAAACCATGATATATACATCCTTTTCTGTTGGTGGACAACAAGAAATAAGACAATTTGGAAACTTGTTGTCCAGCCACTACAGTAGAGTCTCACTTATCCAACATAAACGGGTCGGCAGAATGTTGGATAAGCGAATATGTTGGATAATAAGGAGGCATTAAGGAAAAGCCTATTAAACATCAAATTAGGTTATGATTTTACAAATGAAGCACCAAAACATCATGTTAGACAACAAATTTGGCAAAAAAGTAGTTCAATACGCAGTAATGCTATGTAGTAATTACTGTATTTATGAATTTAGCACCAAAATATCACGATGTATTGAAAACATTGACTACAAAAATGCGTTGGATAATCCAGAACGTTGGATAAGCGAGTGTTGGATAAGTGAGACTCTACTGTATTTCGGATATTATTAGCACCATGAATGTTTGCAATGCTCAGACTGAGCACCAATAGGTAAAAGTAAAGGTTTTATCCTGACATTGTCTAGTCGTATCTGACTCTGGGGGTTGGTGCTCATCTCCATTTCTAAGCTGAAGAGCTGGCGTTGTCCATAGACGCCTCCAAGATAATGTGGCCACTGGCATGACTGCATGGAGCGCCGTTACCTTCCCGCCAGAGCGGTACCTATTGATCTACTCATGTTTGCATGTTTTTGAACCGCTAGGTTGGCAGAAGCTGGGGCTAACAGTGGGAGCTCACCCCACTCCCTGAATTTGAACTGTCAACCTTTCAGGCAGCAAGTTCAGCAGCTCAGCGGTTTAACCCACTGCACCACCGGGGGCTCCTGAGCACCAATAGATAGATAGATAGATAGATAATCAGATAGGGCTTAAATAATTAAGGTATGAACAATCCAGGTTGATCCTCTATGTCCCTGATTTTTCAGCCAGTTTTCCAGTATCCCAGTTTATTTCCCCTCCCATTTTCCACTTTCACTTCAACTACAAACTGAATTCAACTACTCAAAAAGTTTGCATGCAATAACTCTGCTTGTGGGACAGAGAAAGTGAGCAGAATTCTGTCCTTCCCAGTAGAATCAGACAAAAGCAAACTGCTGCATCCTCTTCTGGCTTGTGTGCTCTTCCTTATTAATAACTTTTGCCATCTTGACTACACTGATGTCGCTTGGCCACATCTCTTCCAATTTCCATTGGTCAAATATTGGAGAGTAAGTCCCTTGAACATAATGGCTAGTAACCAGCTGCAATAAATCACTACTGACCGAGAGGTCATGAGTTCGAAGCCCGGGTCGGGTTAAGCCCCCAACCATTAAATAGCCCAGCTTGCTGTTGACCTATGCAGCCCCAAAAGACAGTTGCATCTGTCAATTAGGGAAATTTAGGTACGCTTTATGCGGGAGGCTAATTTAACTAATTTACAATATCATAAAACTGCCAGCAAAAGACGAGGAATGGAATGAGGAAGTACAGCCACTACTGGACAGTGAAGCAACAGCTCCCCCTGTGGCCGGAATTGTGAAGCTGGAAAAAAAATGTTAAATGCCTCTGTGTCTGTCTACATATGTTGTTTGTCTGTTGGCATTGAATGTTTGCCATATATGTGTTCATTGTAATCCGCCCTGAGTCCCCTTCGGGGTAAGAAGGGCGGAATATAAATACTGTAAATAAATAAATAAATAAATAAATAAAATGGATTTGCTTAGATTTCCTTCCCGACTGCTTGCTTTCCTGATTCTTGCCTTTCTGGTTTGGGAAATATGGGCTGGCTTCAAATTAGGAAACCCAGTTCCATCTCTAGACCTCGATTTTGATTTTCAGTACACTGTATAATTAATCCAGTTTGACACTATCTTAACTGCCATGGTTCATGGGAGTTGTAGTTTTACATAATCCTACTCTTGGCAGAATGCTGGTGCCTCACCAAACTACAGCTCCAAGGATTTCACAGCATTGAGTCGTGGCAATTAAAGTGGTGTTAAGCTGCATTCATTTTGCAGTTAGACGTCACTAGAATGTCCAATTCACTGACGTTTTCTATCAATGCTGGGTTTTTTATTATTATGCAACAACAGGGCAAATCAATATTATAGGGACTGATTTCATTTCCTTGTCCTTTAGTTGGGGAGGAGGCGTCATGTATTTACTGTCCAAGACCACTTTGCATAATCTAGAGACTAATCAATAACTTAAAGTAGACATGTAAATATAATGTTTTTCTAGACAGCCAAAATGGGAAGGGTTTGTGATGGTAACATGAGCCAGCACATGCTTTGGCCATCAGCAAAGCATTGTCATTTGGCCTTGGAGCCACAAGGACTCTGCGGAAAATTATGCCTGGTCCACAAATGAAATATTTAAAACAATTTTTGACGCTGAAAGGTACACCTGACATATTTGTCGATTTTCATGGGAGTCTGGACTGATTAGATTTTGAGGGTCAGTCACTGTAAGGTCATTTGAAGACCACATATTTTAAAATTCAAATCAACTATGACAAACCTATGACAAATCGACTTACACTACAGTTTGGGAAGAGGAAAAACCTCTCTATTACGTTTGGTTGATGGCAGATAAGACACTCCTGTTACAAGAGTTTTTTTTTTCCTGACAAATAACCTTGATAAGCCAAAGGCAAGGTGCATAGACAATTTACAAATATTACAAACTTTTACACACCGGGTTCCAAAAACGACCTCCTTCAAAGAAAAGACTTATAGGCTGCAAATGACAAAATATATGCCCTTACTGAGCATTCTCTAAAAAGCCGAATATGAAACAAACAAGAATATAAAATCAATATGATTTTTTTTTCCTGAGATGGAAGCATCAAATATCAAAGCTGCCAAAAATTGCAAGGAGTTAATCTCAAGTGATACAGCAACCTGCTAGTGGTTTAATAAAAAGCAAAACCTCTGTGACAAACTTTGGAGGAAAACATTGGTGTCTCCGATTTAAGCATATTCCTAAGCAGTATGAAAAAGCGTAAGCGAATGAATTCTGAATTGCATTAAGTTTTCCCCTCCAGCTGCAGAAGAAATGCTCTTAAAGTAGGCTCACTGTATAGTGAGCAGCAGTGACACTTGTGGCTCTATGGACCCGTCCAGACAGGCCCAAAAACTGGGACCTGTCTTGGTTTTACTGGAGGCGTCCAAACAACGCCTCTGGTAAAACTGAATTAATTTGTTGCAGATGCCATTTCCCAGTTTGTTCCAAATTAATTAGATTTTATTTTTTTCGTGTCAGGAGCAACCGGAGTTGCTTCTGGAGTGAGAGAATTGGCCGTCTGCAAGGACGTTGCCCAGGGGACGCCTGGATGTTTTGATGTTTTACCATTCTTGTGGGAGGCTTCTCTCATGTCCCCGCATGGAGCTAGAGGTGATAGAGGGAGCTCATCCACGCTCTCCCCAGGTGGGATTCGAACCTGGCAGCTTTCAGGTCAGCAACCCAACCTTCAAGTCACAAGGCTTTTATCCTCTAGGCCACCGGAGGCTCCACAATTAATTACCACATTAGATCTGGGCCCAAGTCTAATGAGGTATTGGGCCTGTGGGGACTCGCTTCCAGGTAGTCCTGGAACTATCTGGAGGTGAGTGCCCATATGCCATCCTGAACCTTTTGGGCTCCTAGAGTCCAAAGGTCCGGGATGACACCCATGCACCCTCTCCCCCCCGCCCCCCATTTCCCCCTAAAAATAAGATAAAGCTTAGCTGGTCATCATAACATTCCTTCTCATGCCCTCCTGGCACAAGCAAATGACATGGCAAAAGGGGGGCAGGAAGATAATCCCCCCCAATCTCCTGACACATTAGCTTCTCATGCCAGGAAGGCGCGAGGAGGAAAGTTATGGCAGCTAGGTACATTTTATTTTATTTTACAGGAAAATTTGGGGGGCTTCAAAATGGCATGTAGCCACCCTTCCCCTGGGAAAGCCCAGGTTTTTTGATGGGAGTGGGGACACAAATTTATACCAAAGTAGGTTTCTAAAACCTGCTTTGTAGCAGATTTTGGCAATGTCTGGAAGCGCCCTGAGTTTGAGGGAAGGTAAAGGGACTTTTTAAAACCAGACAAAATATTATTTATTTATTTATTTACTTGCTACATTTATATGCCGCCCTTTTCACCCTGAAGGGGACTCAGAACGGCTTACAAATTAAATTTACATACAATATTATATTATTAGCATAGTACAATACTGGCAATAAATTACTATATTGTACTATATCAATATATTGTAATATTATTAGTAATATTACATGCACAATATAATATATAATTAATATTATTATATTGTATTATTAGTATATTGTATTACAATATAATATTATGAAGATTATATGGATATACAATATGTTATAATATCCAGAAATCTTGTCTCTCAATCCAAACAGTACCTTTCTAACTAAACCATAGTCTTCCAGATATTACTATATCACAATTTCCATCAGCTCTAATCATATCTAATGATGAAGAATACAGGGGTTGTAGTCCAGCATTTGGAGGGCCACATAAAACAACAAAGGGCACATCCAGACAGCACCTTTAATGCGGGACTTCCCGCAATAAAATGAGGGCTGTCTAAATGACATCTGTAAAAAACACGAATTCGCCACAAACCAGGAAAACCCTGGTGTGTGGCGAATTAATGTGATAGTGGGTTTATTCCGTGTGTTCTTGAAAGGATAAACCCACTTCTTCATCTGACTGGACTGCAGTCCACACAGGAGTCCCACAATTTTCCAGGCTAAATTAGCCCAGAAAACCGCGAGGACAACAACCCCTCCCCAAAAGCCCCCCAAACCCCTTTGAAAAGTAAACTAACTTACCGGGCCTCCATTAGAGTGGTCCTGCAGCTCTCCTGGTGCATAGGAATGACACACCAGAAGAGCGGGAGGGGGGGAGGAAAATGAGGTTTGGGGGGCTTTTGGGGAGGGGGTTATAGTGTCCGGGTGTTCTCCTGGAAAGTTCTGGGAGAACATCTGGACACCCACCCACCACAGAAAGCACGGGCTTTCTAGGGTGTGTGTGTGGATTCATTCACATTTTAAAAATGTAAATGTTCCCAGGATAAATGCCAGTCTGGAAGCACCTATAGCGATCCAGATTCAGGCTGTGGGTCTTAAGTTTGACAAATGTGTTTTGGATATTACATTTGACCATTAATTATCATAAATGAGAAACCCAGCAGTAACAATATCTTAAGTTCAGTTTACAGTCTTAGAACTACTTTTTGCAAGTCAGGAGCGACTTGAGAAACTGCAAGTTGCTTTTGGTGTGAGAGAATTGGCTGCCTGCAAGGACGTTGCCCAAGATGTTTTGATATTTTTACCATCCTTGTGGGAGGCTTCTCTCATGTCCCCGCATGGAGCTGGAGCTTAAAGAGGGAGCTCATTCGCACTCTCCCCAGATTGGATTCAAACCGGCAACTTTCAGGTCAACAACCCAGCCTTCAAGTCAGCAGTCTTGCTGGCAGAGGCGGTTCAACCACCAGGCGAACTAGGCACTTGCCTGTGGCACCATTCTGTTGGGGCGCAGTTGAGGCGCTCTGGGCCCACTCAGCTTCGGGGCCTGCGCCCAGCCTCCGAGGCCTGCGCCTGGCCTTCGGGGCCTGGCCCAGGTCCAGACCCACCTCCAGGGCCAGGCCCACACCTATGGCAGGCATCCTCAGAGGTTGTGAGGTCTGCTGGAAGCTAGGTAAGTGTGGTTTATATATCTGTGGAAAGTCCAGGGTGGGAGAAAGAGCTCTTGTCTGTTTGAGGCTAGTGTGAACGTTGCAATTGGCCAGCTTGATTAGCATTTAATGGCCTTGCAGATTCAAAGCCTGGCTGCGTCCTCCCTGGGGGCATCCTTGGTTGGGAGGTGTTAGCTTACCCTGATTGTTTCCTGTCTGGAATTCCCCTGTTTTCAGAGTGTTGTTCTTTATTTAGGCTTTTCCTTAATCCTTCCTTATTATCCAACATTTTCGCTTATCCAACGCGTTTATTTTTCAGTGATTGGTTTAGGGGGTGCCAAAATTCTGTTCGCCTACACTTGAAAATTACTTTGGGCCTGCCCTGCCTCCTGGCACAAGGATTTAACCCACTGCACCATTGGGGGCTCTGAGTTCTACTCAGTAGAACTACAGAATAGAGGACAGTTATGGTGGGGTAGGAGAATTTGCCCATCACTACAAGAACCAGATACTTCCCTGTCTTATTAGTCCAGCCATGCTGACACAGATACCCATCTCCGCTGAAGCCCACAGTAAGTGAGCATTTAATCATGCATTAAAATTACACAGATTTGCAGAAGAAATTGTTTGAAGTGCACATGGAGGATAGAAGTTACAGTTACAACAACATACTTCAAGATTACTTTCAAATGCCTAGTATGCTAATGCTTAAAAAACATTTGAAGTCTCTTTCCAGAAAACCATGAGAAGAAAAATGTCATACAACATTCTCATACCAATATTACATTGTGCTTCAAGACAAGATTTTCATAGATTGGGGATTTTTTTTCAAGTCTCATAAATAAATGATAACCCATTGCAGGCACCAGGAGAAGAGCGATGGAAAATAATTCTGTGTTTGCATTTTAATCTTTCTTTTCAATATCAGTATGTAGTGTGAACAAAGATAGGAAAAAATGTTAAGATCCAGCGTTATAAAAATTCTTAACATGTTTAACCTCTCAGAAACATCATCTATAGGATTCATAATTTGACGGTGGGGAAATATAGTCCAGTGGTCACTGGAGCATATTAATGTTCTATGTTTTAGATGATATTATTTCTTGGAGAAGCAGAAACCAAAAACAGTATTCAAATATTTATGAGCATTAAAGAAAAACACTAACGTGAAATTCAAAATGCTTCTGAAAAACTGTTATGTGAAAAAGGGGGTTGTTAAAAGAATATAGATTTGTATCAGATTTGAAACAAGAGAACAAAACAGGGGACACGCTATTTAAGAAAAAAAAAACTTACCTTTTGAAATCTGGGAGTGTCGTGTGCTAATGAAACATAATTTAAACAACAGGGCCACCTTAACACTATGTAATTAATATAGCACTATGATTTCACTTCAGTGCCATAGTTCCATCCTATGGGATCCTATGGAATTAGCCATTTAAGGATTTCTAGTGCCTCACCAGATGACATTACGGTAATTTCCACAGTAATTCTGAAGAGGCAGATCAATTGGTGGTACAAAATAAGACAAATGCAACCACATAGACTCCCAGTCATATGCCTATTAGAGCAAGAAAACCACAAAGAATGGTCATCATGGATAAGCATGGATTACTGCCACACTGTCAGTAAGTTAGGTTTTGCCCCTCCCGAGCTAATAAATTTTGGGGCTAAAGTGTGCTCAATTGTTTACCAAAGAGCCCTTGACATTGCTGCACAAAATGATCTTATGATCATAGCGCAAGCTAGAGCCACTCCATACCTGGCTAAATTTAAATGCAATGTGGGCATGGAAACCTACCTCTTTTTTACACTCCCACTATATATTAGAAAACTTTTTACCCGGGCCAGATTCAAGTCACTCGACATTAAGTCTAAGCTAGGTAGACATCAGAATATTCCCTATACGAAGAGAACCTGTGGGTGCCGTGAGGTAGATCCAGAAGTGGAGGACTCAGAACACTTTTTCTTAAAATGCCCCTATTACACCAGGATTCGATCTTTCTATTTAGAGCCTCTGCTGGAGAACCATCCTCATTTAGAGAATAAGGAGAAATTGCACATCCTTCTACAGGGTTCAGATAAAAAACTCTATTTTAAAACTGACCCTTTTTACGCAAAAAGCGCTGGCCATCCGCGAGAAGATGGAAGCGGAGAGCTGTAACATTAATGCCAATAACAAAATCCAAATTTAAAATTTACTATGGACAAGCCACTAGTTTTACTTACCCTTGTCCCCGCTTAAACCTTATCTTAAGGGAATAATTAATTATAATCTTTTTATCCTGTATTTGAACAACTACCTAGGAGTGGGTTGGTAGGCTAGTAGGCTGGTATACTTTGTATCTATACATAGTTTTACTGTATGTATGGGTAAGTGTGTACGTTTTGTATGTTTCACATGTTTTGATATGGTCAAAATTGACTAATCAATAAAGAGTTGTTGTTGTTGACATTATGGCAGCCATCCTCCTGGTAGTCCCAACTAGAACAGATGCATTGAAGCCATGGCACAGATAAGCTTCATCAGTTGAGGGTACATTCTGGGAATATCCGAGATAGGAACAGATCCTCTAGTTAAGATTTCACCCTGAATTTCCAAACAGGAAAACATATTATCTCTCTGTGTATATGTGTTTGAATGACAAGTTCAAGCAACTTTGGTTGGTACTTAATACACAACATGTAATGCTATCATTAGGAACCATCTCAGGTTTTGGCCCCAAAATCTCAGTGCCTAGGATGATCTTGAAAAAAAAAACTCTTAAGTATATCTACACTGTAGGAATAATACAGTTTCAATTTAACTGTTGTGGCTCAATGCTGTGGACTCCTGGGATTTGTAATTTGGTGAGGCATCAGCAGTCCATGGCAAAGAAGGCTAAAAACCTAGTTACCATATATACTCGAATATAAGCCGACCCGAATATAAGCCGAGGTATCTAATTTTACCACAAAAAAACTGGGAAAACATTGACTCCAGTATAAGCCGAGGGTGGGAAATTTCAGAAATAAAAATAGATACCAATAAAATTACATTAATTGAGGCATCAGTAGGTTAAATGTTTTTGAATATTTACATCAAGCTCTCATTTAAGATAAGACTGTCCAACTCTGATCCAATCATTATTCTCATCTTCTTCAATGTAAATGTACTTATGTATCCTTTTAATAATAATAGAGTAAAATAATACATGTAATAATAAATAGAGTAGAATAATAAATGTAATAATAATAATAAGATCAGAGTGAAATAATAAATGTATTAATAATAAAAATAAAAATAGAGTAAAATAAATGTAATAGTAGCAACAATAATAGAGTACAATAATAAATGTAATAATAATAGAGTAAAATAATACATGTAATAATACCAATAATAATAGAGAAAAAATAAATGTAACATATATTCTTGAGTATAAGCTGACCCAAATATAAGCCAACCAGGATCCTCACCTGAGTATAAGCCGACGGGGGCTTTTTCAGTCTTAAAAAAAGGGCTGAAAAACTAGGCTTATATTCAAGTACATACAGTATATTACAGCTTCCAGGATTTCATAGTGCTGAACCATGGCAATTCAAGTGGTGTCAAATCTGCATGAATTCTACAGTGTAGATGCACCCTAAGAATCCTTCATGTCAAATCTATTTAGAATGGATCTTTTTCTGGTGTAAATGAGCATAGGCATTAATGAGTTATTTTACCCAAAGCAGTTCTTTGATGTTAATCTGCAGATAAGAACAAACATATTATTAATGACAATAATATTTTGACAGTTGCTTTGTAAATCAACAATGCCCTTTGCTACAAATATTCATGCAATTGACGTCTTTCCGATGTGGCTTCCTACAGTTTTAAAAATACTCAAAAATGTAAGAGAATCAGAAAGTTGTTCATTTAAAAAAAGAAAAGGCAGTTTGCACTAATGAAATAATATAGATATTGCAGGAAGCGCTAATTTTCCTGCTCACTGGAAGTTTAATCAAAACTGTAATAGCTCGTCTACAGCTATAATTAATCAAGGGCAGTTTGGAGAACAAATCCTTTTTATGTGTCAGTTCTAAAAATCTCACACCAAAAAGAAAAAAAAAGTTTTATTCAGATTATTTCATTTTATAGTCCTTCTCCTTTAAAAAGGAAATTGACAGGATATAATCACAAGAGAGAGTCTCATTCCCTGTAATCCAATATAGAAAGAATCCCCATTATTCAAATCTTCATGGCTTAGGAGCCTAAATTATCTAAAGCACGGTTTAATTCATTTTAGACATTCATAGCACAAATAATTATTGCTCATGCGGATGCAGTATTATGGGGAAAGGGATTGCATCTTAGTCATGTGTGTTCATCTTAAGGTCTGAAAGGCCACCAAAGGTCTAAATATAGAGAGATAAATCTCTCTCTGCCCATACTAGGATGCAGAAAAAAATCCGTTCTCTGACCTATCCAAGCAAGTCAAGGACTTTTCTGCATTTCGGGATATAATTTGCCAGTAAGATTCTTCTGAAAGGAAGTGGTGAGCAATTTTAGCTATTTTCTTCCTACTGTGAGTTAGCCTTTGAAAGCAGCCATTTTCAAAGCTAGTTCACAATTCAGAACTTTTTCTGGGCAAAAATCATATGTGGGGATTTGTGCAGAAAACAGATAAAGAAATAGCATCTTCTACAGACAAACTATAAGGTTCCTCCAGAAATATTACTGTATATACTCGAGTATAAGCCTAGTGTTTCAGCCCTTTTTTAGGACTGAAAAAAACAAACCCTTGGCTTATACTCGGGTGAGGGTCCTGGTGGGCTTATATTGAGGTCGGCTTATACTCAAGTATATATGGTATATTTATTATTTTTCTCTATTATTATTGGTATTGTTACATTTATTATTTTACTCTATTAATTATTAATATTACATTTATTATTTTACTATATTATTGTTGTTACTTTTACATTTATTTTATGAGAGTCAAAGTATGAATGAACTGTGTGGCATCCACATGATGCACAAGGATGATTCACCCTAAGTTTTGAATGCTCCAAAACTTTGGTGCTCACCCACACTTGGGACCAGTTCTGATTTGGAATTAACCACTGTTGTTTACATAACCACCCCACTTTCCCCAGTTTACATAACCACCCCACTTTCTTACTTCTCACGCCATGTCCTCAGCTTAGCAGTGACCACTGGGCATGCAATGTTATAAACTCATTAGAAAGATCTGTAACAATTTTGTTTTACTGCTATGTGCTTTTATGTGTTTGTTTTGTTGCAAGATTTTTATACACATATACAAACTGTCAGGCCTTGCATTTAATGTCACTATTAAGGAGAATTATGTGATCTGGCAAAAAAAAAATTAAATATGTATCTCGTGTATAATTTTTCCCATTTCAAATAATGAGCATATGAAGAAGGTATTACTATTACTCTAGCAAAGACAGTTCCATCTTGTTTCCGTGCACCAGCTGAAGGCCCCTCCCACCAGTAACATGCTATGCTATATATATATATAAAAGGGTAATGAAATTCGGCCTAGGAAAAAACAACAAAACTGCACATCCCAGAAACTCTAAACTTGGCAGCACAACCCCTCATCCATGCCTCTACGTTCATACAACAACAGAAAAGAAGAAAGTCCTAATTAGAGGGAGAGGAATAATTGTTTTTATCCAATTGCTGCCAGTTAGAAGGCTAAGCTCCACCCACTTGGTCTCCTAGCAACCCACTCAGCTCAGGGGACAGGCAGAGTTAGGCCTCAGTTAGGCCTCTTCCACACTGCCTATAAAATACAGATTATCTGATTTTAACTGGATTATATGGCAGTGTAGACTCAAGGCCCTTCCACACAGCTATATAACCCATTTATAATGGACTTAATGTCAGGGGAAAACCTTTACCTTAACTACCACCAATTCCTCAATACTTTATTTCCCATACCACCATACTTCACCACAGCAACGCTTGGCTGGGCACAGCTAGTTGTTATATATATATATATATATATATATATATATAGATATAGATATAGATATAGATATAGATATATATGTCTGTGTGTGTGTGTGTATCTATATATATATGTACACACATACATATGTACATATGTACCTCTGTACATATATATAATATAATTTACAATAATATATAATATTATAATATATTGTATATGCATATAATATTAATAATATTATTTTGTAATACAATATAATACTAATACAATATAATAATGTTAATTATATATTATATATTACATGTAATATTAATAATAATATTACAATATATTGATATAGTACAATATAGTAATTTAATTCCAGTACTGTGCTATGCTAATAATATAATATTGTATGTAAATTTAATTTGTAAGCCGCTCTGAGTCCCCTTCGGGGTGAGAAGGGCGGGATATAAATGTATTAAACAAACAAACAAACAAACAAATAAATAATGATGATGCCTCAAAATCCACCGAATGCTTTCTGAAGACTATATTATTTCGGAGACTGTGAAAAACAGAACATTTACATTAAAAATAATAGTAAGTATGATTTATACCATATTTCATTTACTTTGCTTGGCCAGCTAACATTGGAAGCAAATGTTGAGTGTAGCCTTTTTTTAATGTAACGGCACAAAAATAATATTTTAACTCTTGTAAATATATTTCTGCTAGTTATAGATCTTATAGAGACTGTAAACAAGATTTGGGAGTCTGCTTTCTCACAAAGCACCGTACACAGGACCATCACTATGACAGCTGTGCTGGTGTCATTCATCTGTTTATCTACTTAGATAAGAAATAACAAGGTCTCAGATGTAAATGCTGATGATACCACTGGTTTTTAGGCCTGCCCACGGATGGCCCTTAAAACTCCTCTATACATGCAGAATGCCAACCCTGGGAGATATTTTATGCCATATAAGATTTACTACAGTAGCACATACACAATATTATAAAAACATGCTGTGCATATATGCAGTGCTGGTGCAGAGACAGGAAGATTACAGCCTTCAAATTCTAATCCTCCTTCAAACACACAATCAGCTCCACTGCCTTCAGACACATTGATGGACAGAACATATTTTGAAGGCTGGAATATCTCTTAGCATATTCAACGTGTACCAGTGTGCATCTACAGTGTAGAATTAGTGCAGTTTAGTACCACTTTAACATACTGATTCACAAGGAAAGACAATAAAGTAGAAGGCATTAGTACAACAGAAAGGCAGTATTACGGGTGGATAGACTCAGTGTTCATTTATTGTAAAAAAAATTAATCATTTTTATTACAAAATTTGTAAGCAACTTTGTTACATTTACATTTGTGACAAATATCATCTTATCTTGATACAATAAAAACAAGTGAGCAATAGGTCTAAGACAGTGAGGAATAGTGTGTTGGCAATGGACTAAGAATAGAGTAGTCCATTACTGAACTACTGAAATTACTGAAAGAGTAAACTTTTTTTTTCATGTCAGGAGCAACCGGAGTTGCTTCTGGAGTGAGAGAATTGGCCGTCTGCAAGGACGTTGCCCAGGGGACGCCCGGATGTTTTGATGTTTTACCATCCTTGTGGGAGGCTTCTCTCATGTCCCCGCATGGAGCTGGAGCTGATAGAGGGAGCTCATCCGCACTCTCCCCGGGTGGGATTCGAACCTGGCAGCCTTCAGGTCAGCAACCCAACCTTCAAGTCACAAGGCTTTTATCCCCTAGGCCACCAGAGGCTCCTAAGAGTAAACTGAGTGAAGCTTATAAGAGGGGAAAGAAGAGGATGAAAGTGGGAGGGAAAGAGAATAAAAAGGAGAAAAAAGAAAAAGAAGAAAAAAAGAAAAAGAAAAAAAGGAAGGAGATGAAATCAAACAAAATAGAAAAAATATATACATATAAACAATTGCTATAATTTTCCTGTTACTTTCAGACCCCGTAACACGGCCCTTTTTATTTTTCCCTTTTACTTTGTCCTTTAAAATTGTATAGATAACTATACATTTACTTTTTGATTCCTCCCTGGGATGCTCCTTAATCAAACTTTGTGTAAATATTTATTTTCTCTTTTTGTAGGTAATCTAACAATAGTTTCCAGTCAGTTCTATTAGTTGATGTTCTATCCTGAGCCAGTTTTTGTGTGAGTAGGTCCATATTCATTATGTCCAGTAATTTAGTAAACAATTTTTCAATGCTGAGTATTTCTTTGGTTTTCCTTATCTGCTCCAAAGTTGTTCTTGCCGCTGTTGTGAGGTAGAATATAATCCTATCTGTGTTTTTGTCTAAATGTGGGTCAGTAATTCCTAATTAAAAAAACATTCTGGCTTGAACTCAAACTGTTTTTGTAAAATAGTTGTCACTTTTTAATACACTTCATACCAGAATTTCTTAACCCTTTTACATTCCTACCACATGTGGATGAAAGTGCCGGTATTCTTTCCACATTTCCAGCACTTTCCGTTCGTCTTTAATGAATACAAACCATGGTTTGACAGGTACAAACCAAAATATGGGGTAATAGCTTATTGTTGGCTTACAATTCTGGTGTGATGTCTCAGGGACCTTTGCCCCATGACCCCGCAGTCATCATAGATCAAACTGAAGAGGATTTGGGCTTTTTTCCATCTCAGCAAGATTGTGTTCCATTCCAGATGTCTCCTGTTGACATTTCCTTGCCAGAGCCAATTAGGGACGCCCTTGAAACAGAGCCTGTTTCTCCGGAAAGCTTGGTGTTTGATAGGAAGGCTTTTCTCAAAACACATCGCTCCCAAAAGCAGCAGTTTCTAAGGCGAAGCGCGAGATTAGCGGAGAGAGACGATTGTGACTAAACCGTTTCCCTTGGGAAGTTTCGGGGAGGCAGGCATCTGGTACGATGTTGAAACAGCTCAGCTCTCTGGGAACATTTGGGGAGTCAAACACCTGCTTGGGGGAAGTTCTTGAACTTCCATAAAAGTTCTGTACGGAGCTTTCCCTATTGCGGTGTCAATGTGACTATTCAAAGAGAACATTGTCTCTTGTTCCTCAGCTTTCAAGCGGCCCTCCGGTGCGCTTACTCACGAGTAGACCGGGAGTTGCGTTCCACTCCTGGCCAAGTTTGGACTGAGATTCAGATCCACCACGAATTACCTTGCCTAGCCTTGAATCCTTGTTATGGACTTTACTTCAAGAATCTCCCTGTGAAACTTTGCTCTTTCCCCACTCAAACTTCCAAAGAGTTTCAGTGTGTTTTGGTTATTTGGATTATAGACTTTGGTATCTAATACTGGACACATGACTTCATTATATTGGACTAATTTTGATCTTCTCTAAAAGGTCAACTGCTGGACTATATACTCTGCTTATTTTAGTTTAGAACTTTATTTGCTTTAATAAAGATATTAGATTGTTTATTGGCCTCCATGTTGGTTTCCAGTGTTCGCGCTGCTTAGGGGTGTTACATCTGGCTTGCTTAAACTAACTCTTATAATAGCTTTTTGTTGGCTGCCCAAACTCACAAAAGGGGCAAGTCCAAAAGTTGGAGGGACAATAAACTAGGGTTTATTGATACATAGAATAATTAATGGCAAAGAGCAAATACTACAGCCAATATAAACAGTAGATTAATACAGTGGCTTCCAACCTTTGGTCCTCCAAGTGTTTGGTACTTCAACTTCCAGAAACCCCAGCCAGTTTGGTCAACTGTCTGGAATTCTGGGAGCTGAAGTCCCAAATTTCTGGAGGACCAAAGATTGGCAACCATTGGTTTAATGTAATATGGAAAGATGACCAGGCCATGTAGGGTTTTTTCTTCTTTCCCAGCCCATTATATCTTTGCAATTTTAACACAAAGAAAAGCAGCAGAATTCAAAAACTCCTAGTTTTCTAGATCAATAAGGCCATATAAAAATCATGCAATAAGTCTGAATAATGAATACATAAGGAAGTCACTGCTGTACCCTTGGATCTTAGAAGCTTCATTATGTACAATAAATAATTCATCATACAGTGTGCCCCCCCCCCCCCCAGCTTTAGGTACAGGCTAAGGATCTTAATACCCAAAGCATAATAAAGACAGTTATTCCCTACACTGCATGAAATAAAGTGAAGGAAACAATGCCAAATGATTTGTAAAAAAGGATACTTCCACATTTAAAATTATGATTTCCTTCCCTCAATAATCACAGTGATTACACACATGGTTTAGGAAATAATCTAGCTTTTTAGAAGGATAGGTACAGAGGATGTTGATATAGATGTCACATAAGCCTTTAACACCTATTGCACAACCACATCAGCTAAAATTGTGCCACACCTTCGCTAAAGCAACTCATGCTGGACCATTAGCATCTCACATTATTATAGAGGTGGATAGTTGACCTAGATTTCACAAGGAAGGGCAGTATATCTCTGGAGTCCTATTTTATTTATTCAGCGTGTCACAAGCAAATTGAGAACACAGTTATTATTGTATAAAAAAGCACAAGCAAAATTAAAAACTTGGCATTATACTAAATTTCCTTTGACCAGAAGCTGGCTACTTCAAGTGCCTCTGGTGTCACTGTAAGAAGGTCCTCCATTGTGCATGTGGCAGGTCTTAGATTGCATTGTAGTAAGTGGTCTGTGGTTTGCTCTTCTCCACACTCATATGTCGTGGACTCCACTTTGTAGCCCCATTTCCTAAGATTAGCTCTGTATTTGTGTTTCTAGGGCGCAGTCTATTCAGTGCCTTCCAAGTTGCCCATTCTTCTGTGTGCCCTGGAGTTTCTCATTCGGTATCAGCCACTGGTTGAGGTTCTGGGTTTTAACCTAACACTTTTGGACTCTCACTTGCTGAAGTGTTCCTGCAAGTATCTCTAGATCTTAGGAAGCTGTGTCTTGATTTAAGACATGGGCATGCTGGCTGATATCCAAATAGAGGATGAACCAGAGATATCAATGCTTTGGTCCTTTCAATATTGGCTGCTACTTCCCAATAGATGTCAGGTGGTGCAATACTGGCTATTTATTTATTATTTATTTACAGCATTTATATTCTGCCCTTCTCACCCCGAAGGGGACTCAGGGCGGATCACATTACACATATAGGCAAACATTCAATGCCTTTTAACATAGAACAAAGATAAACAAACATAGGCTCCGAGCGGGCCTCGAACTCATGACCTCCTGGAGTGATTCATTGCAGTTAATTGCAGCTGGCTTGCTCTCCCGCCTGCGCCACAGCCCGTATAAGCAGTATAATTTCTCCAGTGGTGTAGGTTGTAGACATCCTGTGACAATACGGCATGTCTCATTAAGAGCCACACCCACTGTTTTAACATGGTAAGATGTATTCCACGCTGGAGATGTTATTCAGCAGCAGAGTAGCAAAGCGCAAGGACAGATGTCTTTACTGTGTCTGGTTGTGATCCCCAGATTGTGCCAGTCAGTTTTCATATGATATTATTTTTAGCACCCACGTTTTAATTGATAGTCAAACAGTGCTTCTTGTAAGTCAGAGGACTGTCCATAGTAACTACCAGGTATTTTGGTGTACTGCAATGTGCCACTGGGATTCCTTCCCAGGTAATCCTCAGACCTCGAGCAGCTTGTTGGGAGTCCTTTTAACAGGATTGCATGGGCATCTTTCAGTAGTTTTTCAGTTGTCCATTCTGTTGGGAATCACCCTGGACTACTCAAATCTAAATATACTCAGATAAATGATAGAGTTAGATTGAGGGAATCCTTTCCCTGTTTGAAAGCATGCCTAGATAGACTTTACTGTGTTTCACTCTATCCTGTTTACGTCACATCCCTTACTTTGAAGTTAGTAAAAACGTGAATCTTCAGGGACACTAACTTCTCATTGGTCAGAATGTCTTTTATGGCCTCAATAAGCTGGACCATGAGGTTGGAACCATTTTGGTTCAGTCTTCTCCCTTTGTTCTTCAAGCTAACAACAACACTTTGCTGCTCCTCCAGGCAAGATGTAACTATTTAGATGTTTGTTATTTTCCCTGTCTTATTTTTCCTTAGAAACTAGTCTAGAGTAGACTAGACAGCTCCAAACCTTTCTATCTACAATGGAATTCGTTTTACCTGAATAAATGCTTTTTGAACTTTTATTGAGCCTCTGCAATCCATTGCTATCCTAACTGAAAAGGGCTTCTCTTTGCTCACCGCGTGTAAGTAACTGCTGCATTTGAAAGTTTACTTTGGCTACTTCGCTACATTTTGGTGGAATCTCCCCCACAAAGGGTTAAATTGAGTCTAACTGCTCAGAGATTACCACAACACATTCCTGAATGGCATGAGTAGATAGCCCTTGTAGTGGTCTCTTCCAATTATAAGATTTGGCAATTCTATGATCCTGTATATATCAAATATATACATCGGCATGCTAGCCCAAGATTCTGGAAAACCTCAGCTTGCCACAATTAAGCAGCCACGCTTGTGTGTTGCCCAATAATTCCCAGTTCACTTCCCCTACCAACTGGAGCAGCTGAAGAAGACAGAATTCCAAGTTTATACATCATGCTAAAGACACATCGACAGAATGTCTGTGATTTTGTTATTATGACATATGAACTGGGAGTCCTAGTTTATCTCTTCCCAAAACAACTCAGAATCATGAGCCATCCTTTATTGGTGGCTTATAACTCTATAAATTTAGAAAACAAACAGGCCAGAATCCCATGATAAGCAAACTATAGATGGTAGGTAAGATTCAGAGGTACATCTTCTGGATCAATATGCAAAAGTAGCTTTCCTCCACCTCTGAGACTGAGAAGTGGGTAGCACAAGCTTTCACAGACTAAGACCTCTGTCTATATTTTGCCAAGACATTATAGGTAAGGTAAAGGTTTTCCCCTGATGTTAAGTCCAGTCATGTCTGACTCTGGGGGTTGGTGCTCATCTCCATTTCTAAGCCGAAGAGCCGGCGTTGTCTGTAGACACCTCCAAGGTCATGTGGCCAGCATGACTGCATGGAGCGCCGTTACCTTCCCGCCGGAGCGGTACCTATTGATCTACTCACATTGGCATGTTTTCGAACTGCTAGGTTGGCAGGAGCTGGAGCTAACAGCGGGCGCTCATTCCGCTCCCGGGGTTTTAACCTGGGGACCTTTCAGTCTCCAGCTCAGTGCTTTAACGCACTTCGCCACCGGGGCTCCCATTATAGGACTCCATAAAGCTGATATAAGTTATGAATAATTGTAAGGTGCACAGCAACAATAGCACCAACTGAGTCCCACTCGTGAGAAAAAAACCGGATAAAATAATATTTTTAAAAATATTTTTTTCAAAAAAAAAAAAGTCAGGGCACTTTGCCCCTCTCTGTGCCCATCTCAGGCCACAGAATACATAGCAACTCATACAACCTCTGAACTATCACATTCTGCCAGCAAACTAGAAAAAGCAACTGAAACAAGTAGAAAAGGTTAGCTTTGATGAAAGTTTCCCATTTTGCCACCAAATACCAGCGGAAAATTTGATGCAAAAATAACAAAGAAAATATTTTCCATTCTAGTGACATTTGTGAAATGAACTGAGCCTTGTAGGGGGGTGGCTGAATTAACTGAGTGTTTGAAGCTTGAATTAGGCAGCTTCCAAAGAAACAAAATGTAGATTGACAGTAATCTACCAAGTTGGGGAACAGAGAAGTGGGAAACAGAGAAGAGTAGGAAATTGTAGATTTGATGGACAGATAAGGTAATGGTGTGAGCACTGGACTATGACTCTGGAGAGCAGGGCCCAGTTCCCTGCTCAGCCATGGAAATTTCTGGGCAGCCATGAGAGTCACACACTCTTAGCCCCAGAAAACCCAGTCCAAAATGACTTGAAAACATGCCATCATCACAACCACATTTGTTCCTATATATATTATACTAGCTGTGCCCGGCCACGCGTTGCTGTGGCGAAGTATGGTGGTATGGGAAATAAAGTATTGAGGAATTGGTGGTAGTTAGGTAAAGGTTAAAGGTTTTACCTTACATTAAGTCCATTATAAATGGGTTATATAGCTGTGTGGAAGGGCCTTGATTCTACACTGCCATATAATCCAGTTAAAATCAGATAATCTGTATTTTATAGGCAGTGTGGAAGAGGCCTAAGTGAGGCCTAACTCTGCCTGTCCCCGGGGATGAGTGGATTGCTAGGAGACCAAGTGGGCAGAGCTTAGCCTTCTAACTGGCAGCAATTGGATAAAAACAATTCTTCCTCTCCCTCTAATTAGGACTTTATTTTTCTTTTCTTTTTGTTGTCGGAACATAGAGGCATGGATGAGGGGTTGTGCTGCCAAGTTTAGTGTTTCTGGGATGTGTAGTTTTGTTGTTTTGTCCTAGGCCGAAATTTCATTACCTATATATATATAGATAGATAGATAGATAGATAGATAGATAGATAGATATAGATATAGATAGATTTACAGAAAGCTCAGTATATGTATGCTTGAATCAATGTTGCTTTGAAACAGAGTTTTGACCATTTTTGGATTGCTATTCCTAAATCCCCAGATGGCATGACCATGCTAGCTAGGGAATCGGAGAGCTAGATTCCCAAAATTTACTTTCTCAAGGTCTATGAAATCAACAATAGCAACTTGTATAAGTTTCCTGATACAAATGAAAATGTAGTAGACCTTTCCAATGAGAAGACAAAAAGTACAGAAAATGAGAATAATTCTCCATGCTACCCTCTCCCATGAAAGCTAAAATGAATGTGAAGACATAGGTGGGATTACTATCCCCTCCCCTGTTATTCTTGAGGTCAGTAAGATGAATGTGCTGGAAGCTTTTCCTGTCCGTTTCTGCTATAATTTCACACCCTAGGAGCCAAATGCTATCCTCCAGAATGCACACACAACTCCCCCAGGAATCAGGCTGGATTGCAAGCCAGCATCTGAGAGCAGAGTGTGGCCCTAAGTCATTAGTTAGAGCTCTCAGTTAAAAGACAACTGAGAATAAGGATAAAAAAACACCCGCGCTGGCTCCGAGAATGGCTCACTTGAGAGACAAGGAGGAATCCTCTGAAATTCAAAGCTCCCACTGAAAAAAAGAAGGGGGATTAAGAGTAACCACAGCTTTCCATTTAAATGTTTTGTTAATGAAACATGACAATTCAGCAGCACTCTGCTGCTGAAAGCATGTTTCCAAGCAGATAGGAAAATAAGCTTTTGTGTAATATATTGTCGTTTAAGGAAGATGACTTAAAAGCAAACAGCATTTTTGTTAGTCTGTCCTAGATCCCTATGCACGATCAATAAATGGAAAGTAATAGTTCTTTTGATAAAAACAAAATTCCACCCCATGAAATTTAAAAAGTAAAGGTTTCCCCTGACGTTAAGTTTGGGGGTTGGTGCTCATCTCCATTTCTAAGCCGAAGAGCCGGAGTTGTCCGTAGACACCTCCAAGGTCATGTGGCCGGCATGACTGCATGGAGCGCCGTTACCTTCCCGCCGGAGCGGTACCTATTGATCTACTCACATTCACATGTTTTCGAACTGCTAGGTTGGCAGAAGCTGGAGCTAACAGCAGGTGCTCACTCCGCTCCTCAAATTTGAACCTGTAACCTTTCGGTCTGCAAGTTCAGCAGCTCAGCGCTTTAACACACTGTGCCACAGGGGGCTAATGAAAGAATAGGAATGATAATTCCTGTCTTTTTACTGAAAATAAATAAAACTGCCATCCTTGTAAATATTCAGTGACAATATGAAGTGTTGAGCAGCACAGACCCATTCTCTTTCTTATTCCCTTCCCAGGTCAGCTGGATTTATTTGCATTTTCAACACTTGGGAAATTATATTTATTTTTGTATCTGTTCCAGTTAGAAATGACCAGGAGTAGAATCCTTGCAAATTTATGTATGAAAAGGTATCATTTATGTACATTATTTGAAAAAAAAAATAAATTCAAAATACAGTAAGTATTTGCTTATCCAATGTCCTGGATTATCCAACGCATTTTTGTAGTCAATGTTTTCAATACATCGTGATATTTTGGTGCTAAATTCATAAATACAGAAATTACTACATAGCATTAGTGCGTATTGAACTACATTTTCTGCCAAATTTGTTGTATAACCTGATGTTTTGGTGCTTAATTTGTAAAATCATAACCTAATTTGATGTTTAATAGGCTTTTCCTTAACCCCTCCTTATTATCCAACATATTTGCTTATCCAGCATTCTGCCGGCCCGTTTATGTTGGATAAGTGAGACTCTACTGTAATAATAAAAAGGATGGGAAAGGAAGGATATCTACTTAGGCACTACAGTTACACATCTTAGATAAAATGCATTGGAAATAGAAATAATTGGAAGTTACCTAGAAGAAATGCTTAGGGTATTGGACCCTCCACCTGAAGTGCCACCATGGGCAAAAAGAATTAAGAGATAAATTATACTATTCTCAAGTAGAATCAAAATGTTCCATCTTAGAAATTCCCTTGTCCCCAAGGTGTCCTGACCCTGAAAGGAACTTGTAACCTTGCTGGTTACAATGATACAAATATTATTTTTTGCTTTTGGATGTGGTTTGATATATGTTACTACGAACGTGACATCTCAGTTGTTGTTTTTTTAGCCATCTTCTTCTTCTTCACTGAACATTTTAAAAAAGTATCCTGTTTATTTCTAAACTTCATTGTATCCGTTGCAGGATAGGCTGACATTTGCTGTTAAAGCAGAAAATTACAAGGAGGGCTTAATTGACCCTCTTGTGTCTCTGAAAAATCCTGTCTGTTGTCTCTAATTGACCCTCTTGATACCTTTATGGAACAATGAATGAATCCTCCGTAAATAATGGACACTGATGATTAATAGCCATGGTTAGGTTGGGTCTGTAGTTCATGGTGTTATGTTACAGTTACTTTTTCCAAAATAAAAAAAGCAAACCCCAAGTAGACCGTTCCTTGTCCTTTGTGAGAAAAAGCATAATTCCGAAGAGAAAATGCCCTATGGTGGCTAGTTACCAAAGGGAGATGGAGCCGCATATAACAAATAGAATAACAAATACATACTGAAAATGAGTTTTCAATAGCTAAGTGTCGGTGAGAAGCAAAAAAGGGAAAGGCATGGAACAGCGAGATGTTTAGAAAATAAACCAAAGCAATGATAAAATCTGGCCTATTAACAAATCTCCATTAATTTCAATTTCTAGTCCACCCCATTCTAATGATTTACCATCACAACGTAAAATGTGCCATAAAGAACTATGGCAAAAGCACAAACAATTCAGTTAATTGCATGTATATACCCTGTTTCCCCAAAAATAAGACATCCCCAAAAAATAAGACCTAGTAGAGGTTTTGCTGAATTGCTAACTATAAGGCCTCCCCCGAAAGTAAGACCTAGCAAAGTTTTTATTTGGAAGCATCCCCGGCGCCCACTAAACAAAACACCATAGCATGCAGGATTGGTAAATGTACATACCAGTTGTATATGGAAATAATGGTCATAACAAGAAATTCTTGACAGAAGTCACAGTTTGTCTGGTTTGTTTATGTTGGTTTGTGATGACAGCTACTGTACAGTATAGAATAAATGTTCATTTTTTTTGTTCAACAATAAATGTGAATTCTTCATGGAAAAATAAGACATCCCCTGAAAATAAGACCTAACGCATCTTTGGGAGTAAAAAATAATATAAGACACTGTCTTATTTTCAGGGAAACACAGTATATACACACATATGCATGTGTATACACATAAAACAAGTATACATATATGTGTATGAATATAAACACACACATACACACATATATGCATGGATACATATAAAACACAGACATATGTGTAACTATATATACATACATATGTACCCTGTTTCCCCTAAAATAAGACATCCCCAGAAAATAAGACCTAGTAGAGGTTTTGCTGAATTGCTAAATATAAGGCCTAAATATAAGTTTTTGTTTGGAAGCATGCCCGCCAAACAGAACATTGTCTGATGCAAGTTGATAATTTTTAACTGTTTTATAGTGCATTGTACAATTTTTATATATGTGTTTTGTTGTAAGCCGCCCTGAGTCACCTGTTGGGTGAGAAGGGCAGGATATACAGTAGAGTCTCATTTATCCAAGCTAAACGGGCCGGCAGAAGCTTGGATAAGTGAATATCTTGGATAATAAGGAGGGATTAAAGAAAGGCCTAATAAACATCAAATTAGGTTATGATTTTACAAATTAAGCACCAAAACATCATGTTATACCACAAATTTGACAGAAAAAGTAGTTCAATACACAGTAATGTTATGTTGTAATTACTGTGTTTACAAATTTAGCACCAAAATATCATGAGATATTGAAAACATTGACTACAAAAATGCATTGGATAATCCAGAAGCTTGGATAAGCGAGTCTTGGATAAGTGAGACTCTACTGTAAATATTGTAATAAATAAATAATAAAATTACAGCCTGCAGGATCAGTAAACATATGTACCATAGATTGTTGTACATGGGAATAATGGTAGTAACAAGAAATTATTGATAGGATTCACAGTTTGGTTATGCTAGTTTGTGATGACAACTACTGTACAGTATATAATCAATGTTCATTTATTTTATTCAACAATAAATGTGAATTCTTCTTCATGGAAAAATAAGACATCACCTGAAAATAAGACCTAGAGCATCTTTGGGAGCAAAAGTTAATATAAGACACTGTCTTATTTTCAGGGAAACACGGTAGGACTTTTGGCGTGAAAGCACAACACTGGCAATGTTGTTTGGGTAATGTGTGAGCACCCAGATTTAGCATTGCAGTATGTGTGATTTCAGGTCTAGATAGTTACCTGAAGCTTAATCAAACCACACTTTCTGTGACATCTTAATACTTATTAGAGGAAAACTGCCATTGATGGGTGTGAATGAAAATTGTGTATTTCATGAAACAGTACATAGTCTCACAATTGTCACTTTCTTTCTAAACCGGATGATTAACAGTTTTATGGCTTTAGGAAAATACATGAAACCTCACAGTTATGACATTTGAAAAACTTTTTAAAAACCCCAGCACACACTTAGTGCAATAAATATTTTGGATTCACTAACTCAGAATATGCACACTGCAACATAAAACACAACCTTTAATAGAACATAATGGTATTTTGTGATGCCACTATTAAATTTGCTTATTAAAACGCAAAATTACATACTGAAACAAAATTTTCTCATGCTGAACATCCCCATAAAATGAGTAAATCAAAACTTTATTACAATGTCCCAAATAAAATGAAGGTGTGCAGCCTTCTGTGCCTTCTTATATCTCGGTTCTGAAGGGGAAAAAAAGAAGATCTATCAGAACTCCTTCTGCAAATCAACAAAGTTGGCCATTCCGGTTTCAAAGGTAGACAAAAAAGACCAAAGTAACAAATTTAATGAGTAATGTATTGAGATAGGAAGGGTTTATATATACAGTAGAGTCTCACTTATCTAACATAAACGGGATAAGAATGTTGGATAAGCAAATATGTTGGATAATAAGGAGAGATTAAGAAAAATCCTATTAAACATCAAATAGGTTATGATTTTACAAATTAAGCACCAAAACATCATGTTAGACAACAAATTTGACAGAAAAAGAAGTTCCATGTGCAGTAATGCTATGTAGTAATTACTGTACAGTAGAGTCTCACTTATCCAACATAAACGGGCCGGCAGAATGTTCGATAAGTGAATATGTTGGATAATAAGGAGAGATTAAGGAAAAGCCTATTAAACATAAAAATAGGTTATGATTTTACAAATGAAGCACCAAAACATCATGTTATACAACAAATTTGACAGAAAAAGAAGTTCCATGTGCAGTAATGCTATGTAGTAATTACTGTACAGTAGAGTCTCACTTATCCAACATAAACGGGCCGGCAGAATGTTGGATAAGCAAATATGTTGGATAATAAGGAGAGATTAAGAAAAAGCCTATTAAACATCAAATAGGTTATGATTTTACAAATTAAGCACCAAAACATCATGTTATACAACAAATCTGATGGAAAAAGTAGTTCATTACACATTAATGCTATGTAGTAATTACTGTATTTACAAATTTAGCACCAAAATATCACGATATATTGAAAACATTGACTGCAAAAATGTGTTGCATAATCCAGAACGTTGGATAAGTGAGTGTTGGATAAGTGAGACTCTACTGTAACTAGCTTGGGGACCTGGTGTTGCCCAGGTTATTTGATATGGTCTTTTTTTAAAATTTTACAAAATGCACAAGGTTGTAGGTGAACTACAACTCACACCATGCCAAGTTAACCCCCTGAGACTCCATCAGTACTTAGTTTGTCATGTTGGGCAAATTTGTCATGTTGGGGAAGTTTGCTCTAGATGCATCATTGGTGAGGTTCAGTGTTTTTTCTGCCTGCAGGGTAAACTACAACTCCCACCATGGTGAATCGGTCCTCTCAAACCCCTATTGTGGGTTAAGTTGGTCATGGGGTTCTGTGTGCCAAGTTTGTTCCCAGTCTATTGTTGGTGGGGGTCACAGTATCTCCGTATGTATGTGAACTGTAAGCCGCTCTGAGTCCCCTTCGGGGTTGAGAAGAGCAGGGTATAAATATAGTAAATAAATAAATATACTACAACTTCCAAATATCAAGGTCAATCCCCCCCCCCCAAAAAAAACCCTCCAATATTCAAATTGGGGCATAACGGGTATATGCTGTTGACCTATGCAGCCCCGAAAGACAGTTGCGTCTGTCAAGTAGGGAAAATTTCGGTACGCTTTATGCGGGAGGCTAATTTAACTAATCTACAACACCATAAAACTGCTCACGAGGAAAAGAAGAGGAAGAACAGCCACCAATGGACGGTGAAGCAACAGCTCCCCCTGTGGCCGGAATCGTGAAGCTGGAAAGATTCCGGAATATAAATACTGTAAAAAAAATGTGCCAAGTTTGGTCCTGATCCATTGCTGGTTGGGTTCACAGTGCTCTCTGGATGTAGGTGAACCAAAACTCCTTATAAATCAAGATCAATTCCCCCCAAACCTGATCATAGGGGTTCTGTGTGCCAAGTTTGGTCCAGGGCCATTGTCAGCAGGGGTCACAGTGCTGTATCTTGAAGTGAAATAGGCTGTTGCAGACTTAGATTAGTACTGTATATACTCGAGTATAAGCCTAGTTTTTCAGCCCTTTCTTTGAGACTGAAAAAGCCCCCCTTGGCTTATACTCGGGTGAGGGTCCTGGTTGGCTTATATTTGGGTCAGCTTATACTCGAGAATATATGGTACATTTATTATTTTTCTCTATTATTACTGTTATTATTACATTTATTATTTTTCTCTATTATTGTTCCTACTATTACAGCAGAGTCTCACTTATCCAACATAAACGGGATAATCCAGAACGTTGGATAAGTGAGACTCTACTGTACATTTATTTTACTCTATTTTTTATTATTAATAATACATTTATTATTTCACTCTGATCTTATTATTATTACATTTATTATTTTCCTTCATTTATTATTACATGTATTATTTTCCTGTATTTATTATTATTATTACATGTATTATTTTACTCTATTATTATTAAAAGGATACATAACACATTTACATTGAAGAAGATGTGAATAATGATTTGATCAGAGTTGAACAGTCTTATCTTAAATTTGAGCTTGATGTAAATATTCAAAAACATTTAACCTACTGATGCCTCAATTAATGTAATTTTATTCGTATCTATTTTTATTTCTGAAATTTCCCAGCCTCGGCTTATACTGGAGTCAACGTTTTCCCAGGTTTTTTGTGGTAAAATTAGGTGCCTCGGCTTATATTCGGGTCGGCTTATACTCGAGTATATACGGTAAGTTCTGTTACAGATTGCAACTGCCTGTACACAAATGCAAGGAGAAAAGTTAATTTCCTTGCATGGCTAACTGTAAATACTGGATGTGGATTTATGCTATAATAAACGGCATTGACATACAAATAGAATGATACTACTGAATGTAAGCTCATCTCTGGATTTGTACTCATTATGATTCAGGTGCAAAATAAGATGCAGATGTTGTGATGGGGGAGAAAAAAATCCTTTATGGAGGCAGATGGAGCCTATAAATCACAGTATGCTTTACAGTGGGGAGTTGTTAGTCTAAATCCTGGAAAACTATTACCTTTCGCTATGACGGAAGTTAAATTAATATGGCTTTAAACAAAAGCAGCACTTGCATAGAGTTTTATCATCAAGAATTGATCGGGACTGACTTGCCAGCTGCTTTTTTTCACTTCTACGCATTAAAAATAATAGAAAGTTATCTCAAATTATTAAGCGCCTGAGTCCAGTATGTGTATGACTATGTACTCTTTCATGGAGAGAGAGTTCCACCTTCTTTCTAAAGAACTGTATGCTGCATATGAAGTTTATTGTTGTGTGCCTTCAAGTTGTTTCTGACGTATGGCAACCCAAATCTATCATGCAGCTTTCTTAGGAAGATTTCCATGGGCTGAGACAAATCTTCTCTTTAATTCAGGTGTTTTCTGATGGCGGGTAGGATAATAAAAAGTGCTAGAATGGTAGTAGTGGAGAGCTCAAGATACAATTATTCCATCTGGCAATCTTTGTAGTACACATGGCAATATGTTTAGAAGAAAATTGAAGAAAGAATAATAGCTTGGAAAACTTTATATTTTTGAATACCGGAAAGAGGTTATGGGACCAACTAAAGTGATAAAGCTTCTAGGCTTCCATTGTATTGCCCAATGCTTCACAACTTTCTCTCACTGCAAAATTACTGTCACAAAAGCACCACTTCCAACTTCAATGTTACATTCTCTCAAATCACAGCAAGGGAAATGTGAAGTGTCCCTTGAAAGTCAAACTGCATATAAAGAGTTAAGTGCTACAGTGCAAACTGTCTTTTAAACAGGCATTCAAAGTAATTTCCCATCTCCTGTCACCTGAGCTCTAAATGGCTTCTGAACCTGAAATAGCTACAGCCACAAAGTCTCCCCAGCCCGCCCACCCAAGGCGAGGAAAGGTGCATTTGCCGGATAATGGATTGTCTGCTCCAGGTCCCAATGATACTGGTCTGCTGCTCAATAAACTCAAGGAAAAGTCTAACAATATTTTTTCTTAACACATATGTACAATTTTGCAACAATTTAACTCATAGCCACTGAATACAATAAAGGGGTATTAAGTGCAACAACAGGGGCAGTGGTTTATGGGATCATTTATATGGGAACGATGTTCTGAAGCATAGAAGGGATTCTTTAGCATCTGATGTCTGGATTGACTGGAGCCTTTTCCCTATTGAATGCTTTTTCTAAAAAATACATGGAGATTACATTTTGCATTCTGCATTTCAGAGTGTGACTTGAACGCTTCTCATGTTCCAACTGTAAGTCTCCATGTGTGAAGGTTCATTCTCATGTAGGTGAAAGGTTTAAACTTGTTTTGTTATTAGGCGATTTTGCCCTCTATTCCAAGATATGCACCACAAACCACCTTTTTCATCTTATGTGAGAATATTAGGATAGTTGTGTGTAGTACAGTTTTTTACCTTTACATTAAGAAAAATTACCTTGACTATTCGTGACGATGATGGTATAACTCCACCACACCCATCCTGATTTTCAGAAAGAGAGAGAAACTTCATAGAAGTTGTTGTTATTTGTTGGTTTTGACTTATGGCCATACAGTAGAGTCTCACTTATCCAACGTAAACGGGCCGGCAGAACGTTGGATAAGCGAATATGTTGGATAATAAGGAGGGATTAAGGAAAAGCCTATTAAAAATCAAATTAGGTTATGATTTTACAAATTAAGCAGCAAATCATCATATTATACAACAAATTAGACAGAAAAAGTAGTTCAATAAGCAGTAATGCTATGTAGTAATTACTGTATTTACAAATTTAGCACCAAAATATCACGATGTATTGAAAACATTGACTACAAAAATGCGTTGGATAATCCAGAACGTTGGATAAGTGAGACTCTACTGTATTTGCTAACATCTTTGTTCATGCTTTGTCAGACCCTGGAAGATCTTGGAACAAAAGCACACTCACAAACATCGATCCTTGGAAACAGCTTTATTTTTCCTTCTTACCAAGGAGAATCGAAAGCTAGTTCTGACTGTTTCCTGCCAAACTGGTAGTATATCATCTAGTTGACCCATAACTCCTCCTACTATCTACTTCTAACAGCTACATTCAGTTCCCACAGTCCAGATGGCTGTTATCAGAAGCCAATGCTCTATTCCCATCCCAATTAAACTGGCATAGAGTGGACAGAACAGCTTGTTGGAATTAGCTGGTATGGGCACATCCTGGCATGCTTGTATCTCCAACTTACAACCTTATCAGAGTAGGCTGAGTATTCGCTACGCATCATGGTGAATCCATGGGGGTCCCGGTGGGGAGTGTGGAGGACCTGTTGCTCCACGCCCCGCATTACAGGACTTACCATGCCCCCCACCTGGTTTCCTGGCTTCCCCCCATTGCTCCTAAGGCAACATGGGAATCATTGCATGTTCGCGCAACTGCAGTGTGTGCTGCTTCTTCTCCTCTTTCACCACAGAACCCGTTCAGAAGTTGGTGTGTGTCATGGGAAGGGCTCCATGGTGAAAGGGAAGAAGAAGTGGTGTAGGACAGGTAAATCAGCCTGTTTTCTTGATTTCATGAACCACTTTAAACTTGATTTTCCTCTTCTCCTACTGCCTCCCACTTTACTGTCAAGAGTATTTGCAGCACAGCAGTAGTTGGATGGAAGCAGTGGAACGCAGAATGAAGAGACACTCAGAGACATTGGTAAAACTATTTACAAAGTTTTACTGTATTTAGCAATAATCAACACAAACAGAGTTGCAGATGACAGACTGCTCTAACTCAACTGAACTGGTGCAAGAATTATCTGCAAGTTACAAAGTTTAATTTGGTAACATTAATAAAAGTTGCCCATAGTTTAACCCATATCTGTTGTGTGGTCTCTTTATTTCAGGGGTTGGGTGGCAATGTCCAAAGAATGGCAGCTTGTGTTAATCATTCTGGCTTTTAGGGGGAGTTCAGGCTAGATTTGGTTTTGGATCCATGCAGTCCTTTGTAACTGTAGTGCCCCTCCTATAGTACCACAGTTCCAATAAGTTGATTATCTTTCTGTCCATTTTCTTCACTGCCCCAACCTTAAATAGAAATTGGAAATACTACAGTATTTGATGATCCTAAAACAAGTGTGTTCCCTATCTCTCTTTCTTAGATTTAGAGTTCTTGCCAACTGTCAGCCAATTCTTGATTTCTGTCTGGGATAACATTTATCAACTTCTGGCTACCAATTTTATGATAGTGGTTATATCAGACATACCAGGTCAAACCCAAATTAACATTTTAAGATGATACAATTCTGCATAAAGATCAGGAAAACACTCATAGAGTAGTAATCATGGTTTTCCCCACGGAAAAACGTGAAAAATCAAAGAATTGTAGAGCTGGCAGAGATTGGTCTAATGGTTCTCAAATGTTGGTTTTCTAACTGTTGGAATGTCAAATCCAAAGATTCTTGGCAATTGGCTATAGTGGGAATTGAAGGCTATGCCATCTGAAGAACTATCTAGTCTGCTCATAAAAGTGCCAGAATCCTACCAGGTGGCACTGGCCATCCACACCTTTTATAATTTTTATATTTATGCAGAACTTTTCAGTGTAGACATTAGACACTTGTCTGGGACACCCAAAGTAATTAAGAAATTAGGATGGCATGAAGCAAACATGTCACTACCCTTTAAAATGCAATTCCAAAAGTAAGCAGAGAAGAAGAACGGCTTAGTTGCATGATAGATGCATTTCAAAATCATTTTCCTGTTTTGTGTATAGAAAGCTTTTAATTCAGATCCGAAACTTTCTCTGTATTAGTGCAAACAAAAAAATCCAAAATAATGTGGGCCATGCACAATCCAATTTCTGACTATTGAAGTGTTTGAGGTGGGGGAGAATCTCATCTAGACATCACATGTAAGGAAACACAGAGTCTTTGGAGACACATCATGATAAAGTGCAGATTGAGCAATACGCTCAGTGAACAGAATGAGCAGTTCAAGAGTTCAGAATGTGTTCATTTGAAAGGTGTTCAGTTAAAGAGAAGGGCATTGTACAGACAAAGGCACAGAAAGGTCATCATTACAGTCATTTTATCTTCATTACCAAACTGCTGTGATAGAACTGGTGGGCAGGCCATGCCTACACTCACCCGTTGGCTCTGGTGTTTTTGGCGCAGGCAGAAACAAAACTACGAGTGAAACACACCTATAAAAGCATGTCATTGGTTTTAGCATTCACCTAGTGCTGCTTAATTCCTGGGAAACACAGAGACTGTGTAAAATATATCCCAGTGTTTCCCTCTTGCTTAATTTTCTATTATAATAATAATGCATTTTATTTATATTCCACTCCATCTCCCCGAGAGGGCTCAGAGTGGATTACAGGTACATATATGGCAAACATTCATTGCAGTTATACAATTGACAAAGACAGACGGTACAGACAGATGGCCTTGGATTTGACTCTGGATGACGTGATTTTAACAACTGTGATAATATTCCTGTAGGTTTTTTTTGTTTTTGTTTTAATGTATATGCTTATTTTTACTGTATGTATGTATATGTATGGCATCAAATTGTTGCCTTTTCGTAAGGCCGTACTGTAGTAAATAAATAAATACATACATACATAAACAGAGACAAGACTTCCCTCTTTTTATCTCCGGCATCTGGCTGTGCTCGACTGGGGAGGTGCTGTTGTTTCATTTTCCATGATGAGGAGCCTGTTGTCCATGGATGCTATTCCTGGACGGATTTTGCCAGAATGTTTTTCAGGGCTCCTTTAACTTCCCCGCCAAAGCGGTATCTACTCATCTACTTACATTGTTGTTTTCAAAATGCTAGCTAAGCAGAGCCCAAGCTTGACCCGAGCTTGAATTGCCGACTTCCGGTCAGCAGGATCTTCTATAGGTAGTGGTTTAACCCGCTGTGCTAGCCCAGCCCATATTAAATAGAAAGTACTAGCTGTGCCCGGCCACGCGTTGCTGTGGCAGTGGTGGTGGTATTGGTTAAAATTGTTTTGTAATTTTTATTTGATATTATTTGTATTTTTTAATTAATTTTATTGTAAGTTATCATTTTATTTATTATATTTTATTATTTTCTTGTATAATTTTTAGTTATTTTTTGTTATTATGGTATTTTATTGTATTAATTTTTTAGTGTTTTTAATTATTTTTTAGTGTTTTTTTATTATTTTTTATTGGATTGCTAGGAGACCAAGTTGGAGGAGCTTAGCCTTCTAACTGGCAGCAATTGGATAAAAGCAATTATTCCTATCTCTCTAATTAGGACTTTATTTTTCTTTTCTTTTTGTTGTATCAACCTAGAGCCGTGGATGATGGGTTGTGTCGTCAAATTTCGAGGTTGGGGGGCCTGTAGTTTTGTTGTTTTGTGGGTCGCCGTGATGCCATCACTCTTTTATATACATAGATTAATAATTTCCTTTTCCCATATAATCCAATTGCAGTCATGGGTATCTCATAATGACTGGTGGTCCCAAGATGGAGAAGTTTCACTTTCTGTCCTTGTGATAATTCAATGTTGCCTAATTTGGCTTGTTGTGGAAACAAAGATTGGTGACAAAGCTTTAGTGGAGACCCCTTTCCTCCCATGATAACAACTCTTTAAGTGGTGAATTTCTCTCACTTTCTGTTGTCTCATCTTTGCTCTTAACTTTGAGTCATTTGTAAGTTGGATATTTATAACTTGGGGACTGCCCTGAGTCCCTTCAGGTGAGAAGGGCGGGATATAAATATTGGAAATAAATAAATAAATAAATCTGTTGCTGACATGTTTTTGCATATTTATGCAGGACGCCTTTTTACCTTCCCGAGGCGGTACCTACTGATCTACCCACCTTGCATGCTTATGAACTGCTAGGTTGGCAGAAGCTAGGGCTGAGAGTCGGGAGCTCACCCTGACTTGCGGCTTTAAACTGCCAACCCTCCAGTCAAGAGATTTCCTACAGCTAGCAGTTTAACTCGCTGCACTACTGTATCCCAATACTCTACTCATTCACACTATTGACAGATACAGAACAGTGACCACTTCACTTTTTCTCACTTTCCATTATGCATGCAAATATACAAGCTTCTGCCTAAGTTGTCTTTACACATCTCATTCTAAGACCCTAAAACTATTTGGGCATTTTTCCAGTGCATAAACTGAATGCATGGATAGGCAGTCCTCAGGTTACAACCAAGAAAGGTTCTGTAGGTTTATTCTCAAGTTGAATTTTTATGTAAGTTGGAATAGGTACATTTTTACATGTAATTTCAGTCATTTCTTTAGTTTTGGATAACATCCCTGTAACATTTGTTTTGCTGCCTGTACCCCTGTTCAGAAAATTTGACAATTGGATTTTGAAAAAAAAAAGTCTGGTTATAAAAATCAGTACAGTAGAGTCTCACTTATCCAACATAAACGGGCCGGCAGAATGTTGGATAAGCGAATATGTTGGATAATAAGGAGGGAGTAAGGAAAAGCCTATTAAACATCAAATTTTACAAATTAAGCACCAAAACATCATGTTATACAACAAATTTGACAGAAAAAGTAATTCAATACACAGTAATGCTATGTAGTAATTACTGTATTTACGAATTTAGCACCAAAATATCATGATATATTGAAAACATTGACTACAAAAATGCGTTGGATAATCCAGGACGTTGGATAAGCGAGTGCTGGATAAGTGAGACTCTACTGTATTGAGAATAAAGCTCCAATGGAGACACATTTTCCCATGACAAGTCTTTCAGGAGTGAATTTCCCTTTCAGGGGGTAGATTTTTTTTCTCACTTCCCGTTGTCTCACCCTCATTTGTAACTAGGAGTCATATGCCAGTTAAATGTTTGTAACTTGTGGACTGTCTGTACATGAGACTGAGATACATGAACTTGATTTATGCATTCTTTAAATCGCATTCTTTAAATTTGAAAGCTATCTCAGCAAGATTGGTGGAGCTAAAAATTACAGCAAGTAGAAACAATGGTACTTGCTGGGAAGCAAGCCTAAAGCAGTCACTTTGAAAATGTGTCCATCATATATTTGGCTGGAAACCACAAAAGAGAAGAAGCATTAGGAGGATTTCCAGACAATAAAATCTCTCTCCTATGAGGTGCCCAAAGTCACAGTGGAGGGAGGGCCAAGCACCCTTTGTTGTGCAAAGGATTATTAATGTAACAGATTCTAAGGATAATACAATATTGGAGAAGGGGAATTGTTGAGTTCAACAACTCAAATGCATTTTAAGAAAAGAAGCTGAATAACTTTGGGATGCAGATTAAGTCAACATGACTTAAGGCGCTAGATATGTTTAGGGAGGGCCGACGACAGCCATGTTTCAATATTGCAACCGATGTCACCTTCAAGGAGGGGGGCTTGTTTTCTGCTGCTCCAGAGACAAGGACACAGAGCAATGGATTCAAATTGCAGGAAAAAAGTTTCCACTTAAATATTAAGAAGATCTTCCTGATGGTTAAGAGCTCTTTGGCAGTGGAAGATGTTGACTTGGAGTGTGGTGTAGTCTTTCAACCTCATCAGATGGGGGAAGAATTGGTGGCATGCTCCACTTTGCCACCCCAGATAACTACTTCCGGGCTGAAGTGCCACCTTGGTTGGAAAAATGTTGATGGCAGATAACAGCATACTCCCTGTCCTTCCATAAGGAAAGCTGGGTTGAGCCACTGGAAAAAGGCTTCCCCATGAGATGAGGAAGGAGGGAAGGTGGGATGAAACGGGACATGGGGCGACAGGTCCCCCTGCCTCCTGCACAACCTCTGCTAGGACCACAGTGATAGTCTCTAATTTCAGAGACACATCTGACAAGGTCCATAGTCTGAATGGCTCTTTGATTTTTTTAACATTACTATTTATTTATTTATTTACAGTATTTATATTCCGCCCTTCTCACCCCGAGGGGGACTCAGGGCAGATTACAATGAACACATATATGGCAAACATTCAATGCCAACAGACAAACAACATACATTAGACAGACTCAGACGCATTTTTAACATTTTTCCAGCTTCACGATTCCGGCCACAGGGGGAGCTGTTGCTTCACCGTCCAGAAGTGGCTGTACTTCCTCATTCCTTTCCTCGTGTTTTGCTGGCAGTTTTATGGTGTTGTAAATTAGCCTCCTGCATAAAGCGTCCCTAAATTTCCCTAATTGACAGGTGCAACTGTCTTTCGGGGCTGCATAGGTCAACAGCAAGCTGGGGCTATTAATGGTCGGAGGCTTAACCCGACCCGGGCTTCGAATTCATGACCTCTCGGTCAGTAGTGATTTATAGCAGCTGGTTACTAGCCAGCTGCGCCACAGCCCTGAGTTTTAAAACGTTCAGAAGAGAGTTTTAAAAGACAGAATACCACGGAAGGAGGAGGAGGAAAAGATGATGATGCTTGTTATTTGTTACCTGCCCCTCCTTATGGCTCCAAGTGGCGTCAAAATATATGTCGCACCTCAGGTTAGCTTCACCTTGCTAAATACACCAGACTGCACACAGAACGTAGTCTTTTTAGTTTATTAGAAAATATAACAGGGAAAAGTTCTTAAAAGGAAATAATACAGTTCCAAAGAATTAGTTGCAAAATAGTTCCAAGAGATTAATGCAAAATAAAGCCATCCAAAACAATGCAGGAAATCACCAGAGCATATAAAGTCCCATAACATGAATAACAAGGCAAACAGCAAAGTCCCAAGACACAAACAAGGTAATCCAAGAGAACTAGAGATCTTGATACTTGGTTGGCAAAAGTTGCTTTGACAAAGATCTGCCTCCAAACCCCTGGCTTTAATAACAAAGCATGAAGGTGTTTCTCTGACCTCTGTACTCTCGCTTATTAGCTATTCTAGCACTTTGTCTAACCCGGAATTCCAGACGGTCAGTACGATCCAAAGCTCCGATCTCATCATTGCTATCAAGGTCAAACATCTCATTAGTGCAAGCAGTTTGCTTAGTGGTATCAGTCTGAGAACCATCCTGTTCTGAGTCTAAATCTTGCACCTGGCTATTTTCACTTTCATCAACAACATTTCTAGCTGTGCGAAAATGAACATTCACACACTGCTTATCCTCATCAACAACAGTCATTTAGAACCTGAATTCCATAATCCTCATCAGAATGATCTTGAACCTGAATCCCAGAATCCTCAGCAACCTGAGGATCCAGCTGAGTCACAACAATATACAGTAAAAGCATGCCATTAAAATACGTATATTAAAATTTATAGGACCAAGATTAAAACACTGTGGGACTATTGCTATGATGAATCTCCACAAACCATCAAAGACCATTCTCCCAAAATAATGCCCTCCTCCCAATCAAGCCACAAGTTCTTACTTGAGATGCTTCATCTCAGCATTCCTTTCAATCTTTGTTAACCGGCAAAATGGCATGCCAGTTATTATGATGTTTTAAATATCAGATGAGGGAATAAAATGTTATCCTTGGACACGCTTTAAAAATCTATCAACCTAACATAATAAAACCACTTGGCTTCATAACATTGTCACTCATCAATCAGAATCCCATGGTGTAACCCAGCACAACATTAACTATTTGGTTATGAACAATCCCCTCCTACCAGGCTCAGTGTTTGGGACCCCCCCCCCCCCCCTTCTTCATAAGGATCACTGTTGTGGTATTTTAGCCCCATAATATTTATTGTTTCTTGCCATATTACAGATAAGTGATGAGCTACTTAATGACTCTTAACTTTAGAAATTTGCTTAGATGGAAAAAAATTTTTTAGAACATCAATGATAGCAGGAATGTTCTTGTGCTAATTGCAAAAAGTCAGACCCTAGTAATAGAACTGATACAACTGCTTCTTTACAGACACAGTTCTGGTCAGCATTGAGATGACAGAATGATATACTTTTTGAAGATGCCAAATTGCTTACTGCTCTTGGATTCAATCTTTTGAGAAGGATGCAACCTTGAGTAAGAGTTCCAAGCTCACTGAGAAGGATGCAAGAAACTATGGTCTAATAAACAGAGAGCATTTTGATGCTTTTATATATTTTTCTATGTATTTAAATACATTTAGTGAAATCAAAATAAATATATTTGTATTGATATAAGCTTCATTTCAAAGAAAATTTAGCTGCACTGGCTTTTAAGAAACAGCATGTCTTTATTCTCTCTCTCTGTCTTCTATATCTAAATGGCAATTGTCTGGCAAATCTCATTTTAACAGTATGACCCCGTATCTGAAAGGCATAGGTTCCAATATTATCTGTGGATATTTGAAACAATAGATAATAATGGTCTTGACATTTTGCTTACATTTGGGCCAGAAACATACCATAGAATTGGACTGGAGGATCCACAGAGGTCCGCAAACATTTCCAGAGCAGGGAGCGTGCGGGGAGATTGTTTAAAGCATAGGTAAGTGAAACCATAGTAGTCATAATATATTTCTAGGTGTACTTGGATTAGAGACTTGAACAATAGCTATAGAGATCACCATCTAATATTACCAAACTTACTGTATATACTTATGCCGTCACACCCAGGCACCTTTTAGAGCTTTAAGATGTGCTTCTTTCTTTGCCCAGGTGAACTGCGGGGGGCTTACTTTGAAGCTCAGGAATCCCAGTAACCAAAGTCACTTCAAGTTGAACAATCAACAAGATTTTATTTTCACAAAGTCCTTGGCAGACTTGGCACAAATTGTTGAGGTTACAAATACAAATAGTCAACTTATAAAATCTTGCAGATGTTCCTTTCTTGCTTTTCCCCTTAGTTGCTGGGTTAACTTCTTCCAAAGACAAAGAGATCCTGAGATGCTTTCTACCCTAGCCCTGAGCTGCTATATCAAAAAGAGCAGGTCTTTCACTATCTAAGCTCTAAGCTAGCTTGGAGACGAAGTAATTAGAACTTCTCCCAATGGCAAATAAATCCTGGGATATTCTTTGCCCCAGTGCTGAGTTGCTATCTTGGAAAGAGCAGGTCTTCCCCTCTCTGAACTCAGCACCAGTTTTATAGGCAAGAGGTCAGTACTTACGATGGCTTGTCTGAGCTGGCCTGGCTTGACCACACAAGCACATCTGAGTTCTTTTCTCTTCTGTCTAGAAGGCAAAAGGCTTCTCAAAATGGAGATTTCATCCCCAGGAAAAGGAGCAGTCTCCAGAACAAAAAGATACTTTGCAAGCTTTCAGCAGCAAAGACCTTGCTGAGCTGGCTACAAACTCTGCTAATGGTTAACTATCAGGGTGCTGCAGAATCTGCAACAGCCCTGGAAGAAATGCAAACAGGTGCTATTTCCTACAACTATGAGAACATGCAAATCAAACCCCTGGGAGACGGAACAATACTCCAGTAGGTCTAGCCATTTTCGTCAAAGCATTGACCCAAAAAAACCTGGGTTGGCTTATCCACAGGTCAGACACAGACAGTACTGTACTGTCTTATCCATCCCCTTCTATGAATAGGCTGCCAAAAGCAAGAGTTTAGTCCATCCCGGAAAAAACTAAAAGAAGTAATGCCCAATTTTACTGTCACTTCTATGATACTGCTTCTGTCTTTTTCTGAATGTCTGGATGGGAAAATGACAGTAGTAAAGGGATGATAGTTTCCTAACCTGATGCTGGAATGTTCCCTTCTGTGTGGAATGACCCTCAATTTATCCATGGATCACATCAAAATTCAGAATTTTGGTTCCAAATCCTGCCCTTGACTTATACATGGCAATATGCAATAGTATATTTCCTCCCATGTGTGCCATTAACATTCCCATGCCTTATTTATATAAGTAAAACAGATATACCTAGAAGCAGAAAGGAGTTGCATGAAAAATAAAGTACAAAGCAACACACCTGAGGAGTGTTGTCCTAAGCAAACAAAGAAAAGTGTCAGAAGCGATGTTGTATTTAATATTCAGATCAAGGCCCTGTCTCATCCCAGCAAACCCTTTTGACAAAAGCCATCCAGTGTCTGCCAGCAGTATCGAGTCCAGCTGAGGACAAATTTCAAGATGAACCTGAAATCAATTTGCCATCAAATTTTCATGCTTCTCCCGGACTATCTGTGGCATTTTAATTACAAACACTCAAGGCAGGGGGTACTACACATATTGACACTTAGCTCCTACAATAAACTTTATTGGCAACCTCTGTCTGAATGAGGTACTCAAGTAGAATAACAAGAAATATGCCGAGATATGTAAGCTGTAGGGTACAATGACTTCGGTATCCTTTCATTCCACTGGCAAGAACTGAGAGGCAAGCAACTTTCTGTTTAAAATGGAAGACAAACAACTGCTGGAAAGGGGTCGTTTCAAGTGATACTCTTTTAAACAGAATATCATGTCTGTTACTTTCTAGCCATGGTATTGTTGATGCAGAATATTTAAGTTTTGTTCCAACAGTTCCCTCAATTATGGTTAAACAGCTCTTAACAGGGACATAAGGAGTGCCCTAAGACAATTCAATAGGAAAATGTTAAATGTCTTTGTCTCCCTCTCAATCCATGGATAGACAATTCCGTTTAGACTACTGCAACGCACTCTACGTGGGGCTGCCTTTGAAGACTGTTCGGAAGCTTCAGTTAGTCCAACGGGAGGCTGCCAGGTTAATAACTGGAGCGGCGTACAGGGAGCATACCACTCCTCTGTTACGTCAGCTCCACTGGCTGCCGATTAGCTACCGAGCACAATTCAAGGTGCTGGCTTTAGCCTATAAAGCTCGAAACGGTTCCGGCCCAGCTTATCTGTCTGAACGTGTCTCCCGCTATGACCCACCTCGAAGCTTAAGATCGTCGGATGAGGCCCTGCTCGCGGTCCCGTCAGCCTCACAGGTGCAGCTGGCGGGGACGAGACACAGGGCCTTTTCAGTAGTGGCTCCCCGCCTATGGAACGCCCTCCCCATTGAAATCAGGCAGGCTCCCTCCCTCCTATCCTTCCGTAGGAAGGTAAAAACTTGGTTGTGGGGCCAGGCTTTCGAATAAGAATCAGCAGCATTAATTACTATTATGTATGCTGGAACTCAATTGACAGACCCAGTCTTTTAAACTTGTACACACCTATCTATATTTTATAAATGCATTTTATGAATGTTTATGTAAGTTAATTTTTAACTGATTTATAGTGTATTGTACTGTTTTTATATGTCTGTTTTATTGTAAGCCACCCTGAGTCCCCTGTTGGGTGAGAAGGGCGGGATATAAATATTGTAATAAATAAATAAATAAATAAATAAATAAATTTTGGAGATCCTCTCCTATTGCTTCATTTCTGTGGTTCAAGAAAGGAAGGGACAGATATGAAAGTTACTGATTACCTGCCAACACAGATTAACACAGATCTGGAATAATGCAGAATGCATTTAAGGACGATGCAATGGCACCCTTTCAACTGTACGTGGGGATGGAACAGAATTGCCAGAATGAAAACTGGAGACATTTCTCACTGGAGACATTTCCCATCCCTTTAAAGGTGCCCAAAGTGAGAATTTCAGCAGGTGCTGCTTCTCACCTGGTTGTAGGAAAAGCAACATCTGCTGGATCTTCCTATTCGATACAACATTAAAAGTGAATGAATTCTCTTCCAGCTTCCAAATTGGCCATTCCAATTTTCAACGTGAAAATCTGGATTGTTTCTTTGAAGGCTTTGAAAGTCTGTGTGTATTTTCTGCATCACATTTCGGGGAGGAACTATGCCTTTTTCCATTTCTTTCTTTTTTAACCTTTTATTTATGAGTTTTTGTAATACATAAAATGCAAGAAAAAATGCAAAACACAAGAAACTGAAGAAAACAAGAAAACACAAAGACACCGACAGTAATACCTATTAACCTAACGAACTATACAGAAAAATAAAAAAATAAAATAAACCCCACTAATTCTCCTTCCGGCCATTTTGCATGACAGCGCCCCTTTCCTTTAAGTGAAACTGCGGCGCCCTTAGGTACATTTAAGTCCTAAGTTGATTTCTTGCTATAGTTTGCATTTGATTCATATTTTCTTTGTTCATATACTCTCTCAGTAGAGACCAATTTGTCTCTTGTCTTGTGGCATCGTCCTGTTTTAGAATTTGAGTCAATAAGTCCATGTTTTTAATATCCAAAAGTCTCAGAAGCCAGTTTTCTCTCGATGGTGTTTCTTGTGTTTTCCATAGTTTTGCCAGACATATCCTGGCTGCCGTCACCATGTATGTAGAGAGTTTTTCCGTATTGTGGTCCATCAGGAAGTCCGTTATTCCTAATAGGAAATATTCCGGTTTTATGTCAAATTTCTTTTGAATTATTTTTTCCATTTCCTTATGTATTATCTGCCAAATTTTTTTAACTTTCTTACACCTCCACCACATATGCATAAAGTCACCTATATGCTTCCCACATTTCCAACATTTGCCGTTCCCTTTTCCTTTATTCATTTTGGCGAGCTTGTCCGGGGTGAGGTACCACCTGTAGAAGATCTTATACAAGTTTTCCTTTATTTCTACCGCGTATGTGTATTTTAGGTTTCTATTCCATATTCTTTCCCATTCTGACATGTTTATCGTATGGCCTACCTCTCTTGCCCATTTTGTCATCACCTCTTTGACCTGTTCTTCTTCCGTTTCCCAAACTAGTAACTAGTAACTAGGTGCCTTTTTTAATTTCTAAAAGTGTTCCCTGCTATCTCAATATTTTTAAACACCATCATACTATTTTATGGAGCTGGGATTGATTCAAAACATTACCTATTTTCCATTGTCCAAGCAATTTGTTGGACAACGGATGGATGTCACTGCTAAGGCAGAAGTAAGTCTAGGAGAATGAAACAAACACTCAGCTTTGTAGCACCCTCCAGAAGTTAAGGTTTTCCCAAGCATACCCCGTTCCCCCTAAAATAAGACATCCCCAGAAAATAAGACCTAGCAGAGGTTTTGCTGAATTGCTAAATATAAGGCCTCCCCCGAAAGTAAGACCTAACAAAGTTTTTGTTTGGAAGCATGCCCACCGAACAGAACACCAGAGCATGCAGGATCAATAAATTATGTACCATGGAAATAATGGTAGTAATAAGAAATTCTTGATAGGATTCACAGTTTGTCTGGTTATGCTGGTTTATAATGACAACTACTGTACAGTATATAATAAATGTTCATTTTTTTGTTCAACAATAAATGTGAATTCTTCTTCATGGAAAAATAAGACATCCCCTGAAAATAAGACCTAGAGCATCTTTGGGAGCAAAAATTAATATAAGACACTGTCTTATTTTCGGGGAAACACGGTAGCTTCCTTCCTGCTTCTTTTTTAACCTCTGGATCTAAAACAGTTTTTTAAAAAAAGCCAAAACTTTTCTAAAACACACAGTTAAACATTTGAACCCATCACTCACTTCAAGCAGAAAATTAAACAAAGTTCTCAACTTTCAAAAGAAGCAATAATTCCAAGTTTTAAAACAGAGCTACAAAAACTTACTACTCTCATCATTTGCCTACTAGATTTCTGTAAGCACCCAAATACAAACAGTCCATTTAACGCCCATGCACCAAAAGGAATGTAAGTATGTGATGTCTATTCCTTTCATAACATGATCCTTCTTTATATACATTCCTAGATGTCTTTATCACATACGGATTCTTCTGACATCCCCAGTGCCTTCGTGAATGACAGTCGAGCCACAATGCCCCCTCGTGGTGAATTGAAATAAATGAGGAAACCTAGCAAATAAATGCAGCCCGGATTTATTTTTGCACTAGTAATAGAATGAAATAAGCTAAATGCAAAACAGCATGCATGCATATTATAGGTGTGAGGAGCAATCCGGTAGGCACTTTCTCTAGTACAAGAAGACATAGTCAATGAGAAAATGCTCTTAAAAACAATCATGCACACACACAATATGCACCCATTGTGATTAGATGGAATTCCCTTCTCCATCTAAATTGAAACATGAATCCTTTTCCTCCCTGGGTACATCTTGATACTACTTTAAGCCAATGATGGCCAACCTTTTGCACTTGGTGTGTCAAAATTCACCAAAAAACCTAGCATAACTTGGGTGGTGTGTCACTTCGAGAAAAAACCATAATTTCACAATATATATAGTTTAAATAACAAAAATATATAATTGTAATATATAACTGTATTTAATAAATCAAAAAATATTTATTTATTACCATTATTTCCATGTACAACAATCTATGGTACCTCTTGCAATTTCCACACTGATTTCTCTCTATTGTAGTTTCAATGTAGTCATGAATAATCTATATATATAAAAGAGTGATGGCATCAGGGCACCGGACAAAACAACAAAACTACAGGCCCCCCAACCTCGAAATTTGACAACACAACCCATCATTCACGGCTCTAGGTTGATATAACAAAAAGAAAAGAAAAATAAAGTCCTAATTACATGGAGAGGAATAATAGTTTTTATCCACTTGCTGCCAGTTTGAAGGTTAAGCTCTGCCCACTTGGTCTCCTAGCAACCTACTCAGTCCAAGGGACAGGCACAGTTAGGCCTCACTTGGGCCTCTTCCACAGATTATCAGATTTTAACTGGATTATATGGCAGTGTAGACTCAAGGCCCTTCCACACAGCTATATAACCCATTTAGAATCTTATATTATCTGCTTTGAACTGGATTATCTTGACTCCACACTGCCATATAATCCACTTCAGTGTGCATACTAAACATAAAGACAACCATACAACAGACATTCAATACCACTACTACCTCAACAATTTCTCACCAACACCACCAGACAACACCACAGCAACGCGTGGCCGGGCACAGCTAGTGAATAATATAATAATAATATAATAGTAATAATATAATAATATACTACAATAATAATAGAATAATAATAGAATGATTATGTGTGTGTGTGTGTAATGTGCATAATTCCCATGGAGCAAACAACAAAACCACTGGACCAAATCACACCAAATTTGGCCACAAAAGACATAGTCATCCAATCAATCTGCATGCGGCAGTGTGTCAGCAAAAATGGCTAGGCGTGTCAGTGCTGACACGCGTGTCATAGGTTGGCCATCACTGGTCTAAGCTGAATGCTGTGGAATCATGGGAGCTGTAGTACTATTTTTCAAGAAAGGTTAAAATCCTTGTAAAATTACAACTTCTGAAATTTCATAACATTGAACCATGGTAGTCACAGTAGTGTCAAACTGCATTAATGCTACAATGTAGATGCACCCTCTGAGTCTAACTGCGTCAGCCAAACCAAATGATACATAGTCACAGTAGTGTCAAACTGCATTAATGCTACAATGTAGATGCACCCTCTGAGTCTAACTGCGTCAGCCAAACCAAATGATACATTAGATAGAGAATTGTGCCTTTATGATCTCAGCACTTATTCAACTTCCCAGGAACATTTCGGTTCTTTCATAGCAGATTGTTTTTCTAGTACCAGACAGCTGTTGTTGTCCCAGAGGCAATCATGTGGGTGAAACCAAACAACCACTGCAACGGCAAATTCATTCAAACAGAAAAATTGCCATGCTACAAACACTTTTACAAGAGCTAAATATTTGTACTTAACATGAGTACTCCCTCTCATAGAGAAAGCACTTTCTTTCCTCATACAAGGAATATATTTTTCCCCTGATAAAGTTGGGTTGACATTAATCAATTACAGTTTTCTGAAAGATAGGCAACTGAAATATGGAATGAAGCCTATGATTTGTCAAAATGCAAACATTTCTTGTCATTCTTTCTATATATTCATGATTTCACTATCTTTGCAATCTGCATGATTGATTCAAAGACAGAGCAAAGAAGTTTGTTGTGTTGTTGTTGTTTTTTCTCTACAGTTTGTTGTGTTGTTGAAGGCTTTCATGGCAACAAATTCCATCACTTCCTCATTACTTTCTTTTCCACACCATCAGACATCCCACAGCGACGCGCAGAGCCATCCTTAGGTATTTTAATGTAGTAGGCAAAGGTAAGTTTCTAACAGCAACGCGCCTTGGGTTTCCCTAAGCCGGCCCTTTGCCGGAGGGAAGAGTTTCCTCCACCCTCTGGTAAAGACCCAGGACTTTTGAGAAATCTCCTTGGCTCTCTTTTTCCACTCTCACTGCATTTGGGGGCGGGGGCATCAAAATGCCATTTGCTTACACTTGAAAATTGCCTAGGGCCGGCCCTGCACATACCTGCCAGTTATAGTCTCCTTAGAAAGAGTAACACTTCAAAACCTCCCCAGAGATTGAGAACTCAAGAGAAACTGTAAGATCGTACCAGCACCTTGGGACTGAATTAATCCTGTACTGTACTTTGCCAGAGTTAAACTTTCAGAGTTAAACTCTCAGATCTTCTCTCCTGAGTGTAAGAACTTTTTACTAAAAAGAAGAAGGAAAAAAGCACAAGGAATTTCACTTAGAAATAGAGGTTTTACATTTTCATTGTGTATCTTAGTATCTTTGGGGACTCCACAATTAGACTCTTTTAATTGCAAGAGAAAACTGGGCCCATAACATGAAGCTGAAAATGGATGTACCAGACCAAGGACTTTGTTGTTAATTCAATGAGGAAGTTTAATATTTTTGAATTTTGTTTTTTTTTAGCTATATTTGAACTAGAATTAAAGAAAACGCTGTTCTGAAGTAGCATATGCTTAAATTTATGCTGCTAGGCAAGCAAACTTTACTGTATAAATCTGAAAATAATAATAATACTGATTATTATTATTCATTGGAACTTATTCAATGATTCATTGGAACTTATGCCTCAAGTACTACGTCCCAGCAGTAAAGAACTGGTGGGATCACAAACCTGCAAAAGTATTGGAAAATGAGCACGCAAAGATACTGTGGGACTTCCGAATCCAGACTGACAAAGTTCTGGAACACAACACACCAGACATCACAGTTGTGGAAAAGAAAAAGGTTTGGATCATTGATGTTGCCATCCCAGGTGACAGTCAGATTGAAGAAAAACAACAGGAAAAACTCAGCCGCTATCAGGACCTCAAGATTAAACTTCAAAGACTCTGGCAGAAACCAGTGCAGGTGGTCCCGGTGGTGATCGGCACATTGGGTGCCATGCCAAAAGATCTCAGCTGGCATTTGGAAACAATAGACATTGACAAAATCATGATCTGCCAACTGCAGATCACGATATATTGAAAACATTGACTACAAAAATGGCTTGGATAATCCAGAAACTTGGATAAGCAAGGCTTGGATAAGTGAGACTCTACTGTAATTCCCTGCAACTGGACACAGACATTGAACCTACATATCACTGCTGACAAAGGAGCACCACAGATGGGTCATTACCCCTTTGCTATGAGAACGAGAATGCATGACTGCAAAGGGTGTACGCATGGCTAAATTCACAGACAGCCCCCTTTGCTAAACTACTAGCACAACTCTATTTCTAGTGCAGTCACAACTGATTTGCTGAAGCCTCCCAAAATTAAATGCTCTCCAACCCATATCCATGTTCCATCAGCTGTAATATTATTATTTACCCAGGCTTTAATCGGTCAGGACTGCCTTCTTCATTTTCAAATTCATGGTTGCTTGGTGGTCTTAATTTTCTCATCATATTCAAAGATGACAGATTAATAGGTGGTTCCCCCTCAACGATGTGGGCAGAGCTTAAAAGGATCTCATTAGTTTATATTACTGGGTAGCGTGCAGGGAAGTGGAAGCCGTTCCGCGAGCTAAGTCCACAATGACATCTGCAGTTTCAGGCAAAAAATAATACTAAAAAAACCCCTACACGTTGCTATTCATTTAAATGCTTTTAGTCGACCCTTCTGGAGAAACTGTCATCTGATGAAGGAGGCAGCTGTCTGTGAGGACTCAGGCAAGAATATATTAGTAAGTCTTGAAAAGCTATTCTAACCGCTACTGAATAAATACACCCACACTCCTAGAAGGAAAAAAAGCAGTCAAATATGCCTATTGCTCTAATGTAAATATCAAAGACATCTGGAGTGTACTTTCAGGTGAAAATGGTTGTTGGTAAAGGGAACAAAAATTAGATACGTGAAAACAAGATATAGTTGGCACTCCACATTTGCAGGTTTCACTTTTGTAGATTTTATTATTTGCAGATTTTATTAATATGGTTTATCGAAGATCTTGGGGTCCTCCGATGCAACCCTAAGGCCAACTTCCAACAGAAGGTGATCACAGAGTTCTGCTGATAGTTGACCATAAAGTCACGTTGGAGATCTATAGCAAGGTGTTCTCTTAAGTCAGTGGTTCTTCAACCTGGAGTCCCCAGATATTTTTGGCCTTCAACTTCCAGAAATCTCAACAGCTGGTAAACTGGCTGGGATTTCTGGGAGTTGTAGGCCAAAAACATCAGGGGACTCCAGGTTGAGAACCACTGTCTTAAGTGAAGAACTAGTGTTTGCATTTTTCTACTTTTACAGGCATCTTGCAAGCCTAACCTTACCAAATGTGGAGAGCTACCTGTAAATCGATAACAACTTCTATAAACAATTGTAATTACAACAACACCAACAACATGCTTAAAATTAGGGGATACTGTACAAAACCGAAGAAAGATGTTAGGAAAAGAAAAGAGAATTTCTCAGAAGAATTTATGGTAAATACTTGCTGTACTCTAGCACAAGCAAAAGACTGAGGATGTTGATGGACCACAACTTCCACCACTCTTCGCCAATGGCTATGCCGGCTGGGGCTGCTGCGAGTACAATCCAACGTCTTGTTAAAGGACACAATGATCCATCTGTGTTATAGTTGGATAACAATCCTGTGTATTTACCTATATTAATTTACCAGTAAATTCATGTTGTCATCTCCCCACCAAACACACATACATAGAAGTGCCTAATCTTTAACAGCTACATGATAGTCCATGCTGAACATTTTCTTTCTGATGTCAATTTCCCTGGTGCAGTGTAAAAACTTCATCCAACTTGTTGATCACGTACCAAAATTGCAAACATTTCCAGTAATAAAGTGGAAAACATTTTTATTTCAAATGGAAAGAGCCATCTAATCTAATTCTACTTAAAATAAAAGTGAGATACCACCAGCAATAATCACATATAATTTGGAAACTGTGGGAAGTACTAGTGATTTCTACAAGGAATTTGGTGAAGTTGAAAAGGAAAAAAAAGATGAGAAGAGGGACAGATAATGTGTTGTAGAATGACATCTCTACACTCCACAATATCCAATGCATTGAAAGTTTTGTACCAAGTAAAATTGTCGGGAATGGACGAGCCGTTGTTCAATCACCCTCTTTATGAGGTAAATTCCCATTAAAATAGCAGAGTAAAAATTGCAGTGGTGAGACTTACACGGTATGAGTTTGGAAGGCCTCTGTGTCATCAGGAAGGCAAAGGGATACAAAGTTAGCTTTAAAGTTTAAAAGCATTTATTGAGGTAAAAAGAAATCCATTGATGGATAGAAAAGGTTAGGAGCTAACTAGCTGATCTATCCTGTTCTAATACACATAGACGGATTAAAATAACAAAGCTCTAGATAGCTACATCTTAACTAATAGAGGACAGAGGTGCTTCCTCTCTGGAACAAAGCAGGAAGCTGGAATGGCAACCAGCCTCGTGGGTTGCTTCTTCTCTAGGGCCATAAACATTCCAAAGGCCAAATTGGGGAAGTTACATCAAAGCCCTAGGAGAGATCACATTTCTAGAAACATCAAAGGGTGGGCTGACCTAAATAGGTCGGGAAGCAGGAAACAATTGTGAATCCTATCTAGGCATGCTTTGGAACCGGGGAAAGGATTCCTTCAGTCTAACTCTATCATCTATCTGACTACATTTAGACTTGAGTAGTCTAGGATGATTCGCAACAAAAATAACCCTAGAATCTTCATCCAAAATATGTCATTTTAAAAAAATAACAATACACATTCTTGTCAAAATGTTAAAAAAGACTGCAGTGGATTCTCAGGAATAGCTGTTTCAATACCTAGGCACTCCGATGTTTAGTAAACCTGTGCAATAATAATTAAACACTGTAAATAATGTATTAGCTCAATCTTCCTAACTGGCCATTTTATCCTGGCTGTCAAAAACCTGAAGTACTCTGACATCTTAAAAAGAAAAAAAGAAAGAAAAAGAAACTAGTCTGACAAAAAGGAGTGCAGCAAGGAGTGGTAACTTAAAGTGGATTTGTTCTCAATAATGTATAAAGCCACATGCTGGGGAGAGGAATCTGCACAAAAGAGGTGCCACCGCAATCTGTTCCTTTCATCGGCAGCCAGCGTTCAAAGCGAAGGTGCTGCTCCGAATCAAAAGCACAATCATTCATTTGTGAGCAGATGTCCCTCACATGGTAGGCAGCGCTTTTTCAAAGCCGCGCTGAACAAACGCACTGCTGTGAGACAAGTTCCCCTGCCCATTACAGAAGGAACACAGTATATATTAATTTAGGAGGTTGTTGAATGTTTAAAGCAGGATTTATGAAGCAGAAATCGCATGTGGTGAAATAAAATAGCTTTCCAACTAAAGATGAGGACAGTCTCCCCCCTCCGCAGCCCACTCCCTCTTAGCTCTCCGCTAAGAAACATTCCTTCACTCATGTTGTCAATGGATGAGCCCTGGAGATGACTGTTTATTCAAGAGTATTCTTTGAAGACCTGCTTTCTGCACCACTTAACTCAAAGGGTTAATCAAGCCTGGAGAACCCATAGAAAGACATAAACAGGTGTATGGGTTTACATCAGGGATCCCCAAACTAAGGCCCGGGGGCCGGATGCGGCCCTCCAAGGTCATTTACCTGGCCCCCACCCTCATTTATAATATAATATTTTTATATCTGTTTTAATAATATAATATATTGTATATACATATTATATTGATAATAATATTATTTTATACAATATAATACTAATAATAATACCATATAATATTATATGTTATATATTACATATAATATTACAGTATAGTGATATAGTTCAATATACCCTGTTTCCCCTAAAATAAGACATCCCCAGAAAATAAGACCTAGTAGAAGTTTTGCTGAATTGCTAAATATAAGGCCTCCCCCAAATGTAAGACCTAGCAAAGTTTTTGTTTGGAAGCATGCCCAATGAACAGAACACCAGAGCATGCAGGATTGGCAAATATATGTACCATAGAATTGTTGTACATGGAAATAATGGTAGTAAGAAGAAATTCTTGATAGAATTCACAGTTTGTCTGGTTATGCTGGTTTGTGATGACAAATATTGAACAGTATATAATAAATGTTCATTTTTTGTTCAACAATAAATGTGAATTCTTCTTCATGGAAAAATAAGACATCCCCTGAAAATAAGACCTAGAGCATCTTTGGGAGCAAAAATTAATATAAGACACTGTCTTATTTTCGGGGAAACACGGTAGTAATATATAATGCTAATATTGTGCTATGCTAATAATATAATATACTGTATGTACATACAGCTGCTCTGAGTTCCCTTTGGGGTGAAAAGGGTGGGATATAAATGTAGTAAATAAATGTAGTAAATGAATAAATAAATATTTTTGGACTTAAGCTCGCCCAAAGTCTGAAATGACTTGAAGACACACAACAACAACAATCCTAATTAACCTGACTATCTCACTGGCCAGAAGCAGGCCCGCACTTCCTATTGAAATCCTGATAGGTTTATGTTAAAATCCCAAATCGGGATTTTAATATTATTGTGTATATTGACTTTTATGACTGTTTTTAATCATGTTGAAGTTTTACTGCTCGGTTTAATGTTTTATCTGATTTGTGTTGTCGTGTCTGGGCATGGCCCCATGTAAGCCGCCCCGAGTCCCTCCGGGGAGATGGGCCGGGATATAAGAATAATATTATTATTATTATTATTATTATTATTATTATTATTATTTTGGTTAAAATTATTTTCATTTTTAAATATTGTATTGTTCTTTCATTGTTACTGTTGTTGTTTTGCACTACTAATAAGATATGTGCAGTGTGCATAGGAATTTGTTTTTCCCAAATGATAATTCGGCCCTTCAACAGTCTGAAGGACCGGCCCTCTGCTTTAAAAGTTTGAGGACCCCTGGTTTACATGATGCTTGGAGGATCAACACAAAGAGGGGGAAACAGGAGCTTTTCAGGAACAAAAGCCAAAGAACCGGAGAGGTCAACCGCATGTCAATGGGTGTCCAAGATTAATTCTCACAACCAGGGAGCATCAAGAGGGATCGAAGTTGGTATGTGATAAAAGAAGACTGAGAATGGTTTTCTTAGTTCTAATTTTCAAAAAGTTTTATATTGTATACGGGATAGATTTCATTTCACTTGAATGCTTTGTGAGGAGAAGCTAGATCAGGCATGGAGAAACTTAGGCCCTCCAGGTGCTTTGGACTTCAACTGTAGACTTAGGAATTGTGGGAGCTGAAGTCCAAAACACCTGGAGGGCTGAAGTTTGCCCATGCCTGGGCTAGATGATTTTTTTTTTCGTGTCAGGAGCAACCGGAGTTGCTTCTGGAGTGAGAGAATTGGCTGTCTGCAAGGACGTTGCCCAGGGGACGCCCGGATGTTTTGATGTTTTACCATCCTTGTGGGAGGCTTCTCTCATGTCCCCACATGGAGCTGGAGCTGATAGAGGGAGCTCATCCACGCTCTCCCTGGGTGGGATTCAAACATGGCAGCCTTCAGGTCAGCAACCCAACCTTCATGTCATGAGGCTTTTATCCCCTAGGCCACCAGAGGCTCCGGCTAGATGATCATCTGCTGGGAGTGTTTGGATTATATGCTCCTACATGGCAGAATGCAGTTGGAAAGGACAACCCTGGGGATCTCTTCCAACTCGATGATCCTATGAATTAGAAACTCTAGAGCAGGGGTCCCCAAACTAAGGCCCGGGGGCCGGATGCAGCCCTCCAAGGTCATTTACCTGGCCCCCGCCCTCATTTATAATATAATATTTTTATAACAGTTTTAATAATATAATATTATATATATATATATATATATATATATACATATGATATTGATAATAATATTATCATTTTATACAATATAATACTAATAATAATACCATATATTAATATTAATTATATGTTATATATTACATATAATAGTACAGTATAGTGGTATAGTTCAATATAGTAATATATAATGCTAATATTGTGCTATGCTAATAATATAATATATTGTATGTACATACAGCTGCTCTGAGTCCCCTTTGGGGTGAGAAGGGCGGGATATAAATGTAGTAAATAAATTTAGTAAATGAATAAATAAATAATTTTAGACTTAGGCTCCCCCAGAGTCTGAAATGACTTAAAGGCACACAACAACAACAACAATCCTAATTAACCTGACTATGTCATTGGCCAGAAGCAGGCCCACACTTCCTATTGAAATCCTGATAGGTTTATGTTGGTTAAAATTGTTTTGATTTTTAAATATTGTATTGTTCTTTTATTGTTATTGTTGTTGTTGTTTTGCAATACAAATAAGAGATGTGTAGTGTGCATAGGAATTTGTTCGTTTTTTTTTTCAAATGATAATTCGGCCCCTCAACAGTCTGAAGGATTGTGGACCGGCCCTCTGCTTTAAAAGTTTGAGGACCCCTGCTCTAGAGACTGCTAGAGACTTTTGTTCCTATCTGGAAGTTCAGTCATTCTTTTGATGCCATCAGAACAAGGTGAGATGCTCCTGTAAATAGAGACTGCCTATATCACACAACAACTTCACTAGTCTAATCTGTCTATTTCCTGGACTAGGGGTAGTGCAGGGGATTCTTATACATCAGAAGAAAATTTTGAAGGAAATGTCAGCAAAATCAAGGACTGAATGGAAAAGGTGATTTTGTAACCATCTCTCCTTGCTCCACAAATACTGACTTACTAAAAAAAACCAAACACCAGTAAAATACAAACCAAGTATCTGCTCTTGTTTGCTTCAACAACATTGGCGCTTCCATTTTTCCTTCTATTTTTTCTTATTTTTGCTCATAGAAAGGCATTCACTTGGGCAAACAAATGTTGTATTTTCTTTTACAGTAGAGTCTCACTTATCCAAGCTAAACGGGCAGGCAGAAGCTTAGATAAACGAATATCTTGGATAATAAGGAGGGATTAAGGAAAAGCCTGTTAAACATCAAATTAGGTTATGATTTGACAAATTAAGCACCAAAACTTCATGTTATACAATAAATTTGACAGAAAAGGTAGTTAAATACGCAGTAATGTTATGTTGTAATTACTGTATTTACGAATTTAGCACCAAAATATCACGAAATATTGAAAACATTGACTACAAATGTATAATCCAATGGCTTGGATTATCCAGAGGCTTGGATAAGCGAGGCTTGGATAAGTGAGACTCGACTGTATTCGCAGATTTTCACATTCATAGGAGGTCTGTGCTCCTAACACTAGTGAATGTAGAGGCCTGACTATACTTGTACTTTTAACACATAACAATAAAGTTAAACATGTATTTTAAAACCCTACATATGTAGATGAACAAACCTGCTTTGAGTCTCTATGTGGATATATGGTTATGTCTACCTTAAATAGTTCTGCATGCTGGCATAAAGAAGTGTAAAGTATTGAAGATGGCGTGTGCCTTACCTTAACTCACAATTTTTCTCAACTAAATGCATTGGAAGTTCCAATTTTTCCTAAATTTAATATCTTTCCTAGCAGGCACACACAAGAAGCACATATCGAAACAGACATCCCAAGATGCCATACAAGAGGTGCTTACTTCACACTGACATTTTACGACCAAAAATGAAAATGTAAAGTGAGAAAAAGCTGTAGAAGAAAACAAAAGGAGTTCTGAGCACAAAAAGGCTTTCTGAGATCAGAGCTTCTGTTATCAATGCAATTTTAACTAGAACTAGGTTCTAACAATAAATATTTCTGTTCTCATATTCAACAGTGAACTTTATACGTACTCCCTATAGAGTACACAGAAACTTGTGTCAGCACTCAGAATAAATAACTGCATGCAAATTAAGGAGGCATTTTAATATCCTTTATTAACATCACAAAACTTTTCTGCAGCATCAAGCCAATCGCTTTCCCCAAACACAAAAAGCCCATCCCTCTATTGCTATAATTATTTCCTATATTCTTTGTTCAAATTTGATCTCCTGCTTAAGCACAGATGATTACCAGACTGCATCAATTCCAGCACACAGATATAAATGCAGCTAATAACTCTTACTGTAATGATTAATCAATTTATGAATACATTATTTAAACTGATAGTCCAGGTAGGGTACGCTATAGAGAACAATGTTACCGAGTACATTGACCGATTCAAATGCTAACTAACAGGATCAATAGCAAACTGCTAGGAAACTCTGGAGAATAACTACACTTGCATAATAAACAGTAAGGTCTTGCTGTGGCTGTAAAAAATGTTCCAAAAGGAGACAGTTAATATCAACAACAATAAAAAAAACATTCCAAATATGTGAAATATTCAGAAACTATTTTCTACCTACAATTTGATGGGAGCAACACTTCACATTTAACTGACATTATGCCATCTTCAAACTATGATGACTCTATCAATGAGAGACTTCCAAATCACCACGTTATCAATGGTCCCACTTGGGTCTTGAAAAATTCAGGTCTAGCTTTTTTAACCAAGTCTACCCACCTATAAAAGCACTCTCACTCGTTTCCTACTGTCTTCTACTTTACCAAGTGCTATCTTTTCTAATGAGTTCTGTCTTCTCATAGTATGTCCAAAGACATCCTTTGCTCCCAGAATGTGGAATTCTCTCCCAAGAGAGACCAAGATGGTTCCATCTCTGCTGGCCTTCCTTCCGCAGGCAGGTCAAGACCTTCTTCTGTCAATAGGCATTTAGGGAAAGATAAGGGACAGGCTTTGTTGAGGTTGGGTGGTATTGAGAGGGCGGTGAGTTATAAAGGTCATTTTTAAGTGTATTTATTTTAATTCTGTTTTTACCACATTGTTACCATTTCATTGGTTTTTAAAATTTGTATTGCACTGTTTAAATTTGTCTAGTGTGGGATTGTTAGCCATCTTGAGTCCCCACAGGGAGAAAGGTGGGGTACAAATAAAGTTAATAATAATAATAATAATAATAATAATAATAATAATAATAATAATGCCCTGGCAGAATATGTAAAGCAAAGTGAAGAACCTGCTTTAATTGAAGTCAAAAATCAGAAACTCCTCAAAGCACAGCAGACAAAAAACCAGTACAAGAAAACCGCACTACAAACTAGAGCTGACAGCTGGCACAACAAAACATTGCATGGAAAGTTCCTTGACAAAATTGAAGGAAAAGCTGATAAGGAGAAGACCTGGCTCTGGCTCACGAATGGGACCCTGAAGAAGGAGACAGAAGGCCTGATCCTTGCAGCCCAGGAGCAAGCCATCAGAACAAAGGCAATTGAGGCCAAGATCGAAAAAATCAGCTGATGACCCAAAATGCAGACTGATTTGCCAACTGCAAAGGGCCAACCTACCGGGATCTGCGCGAATCATCCAAAAATACATCACACAGTCCTAGACACTTGGGAAATGTTCGACTTGTGATTTTGTAATACGAAATCCAGCATATCTATCTTGTTTGCTGTGTCACACAATTAAATAAAGTACAATAATCTTGGTTTCTATTTTACTGCTTACAAAGTAAAATCAAACATTCTTAAATTTGAAAAAAAACCTCACTACTTCCACCCCTCATGTGATTTTCATGTTGGAAGACAGAAATTTTAGAAAAGAATAAAGAGTCCTAGAAGCACAAAATAACTACAAAATGAAAATAAATGTCATATGATGCTAGCTGCCATCTACAACAATCTGCATACATATTACTTTTTTAGGATTTTGTTTTTCACAAGACTGGTATAATGCCAAGTTTTTAACTTTGTGGTTTTTCAATACATTATAACTGTACTCTCAATTCGCTTCTGAAACGATAAAGAAATGGAACGGGACATTTTCTATGGCTTCTCCTAGACTATAGAACTGACTTCCAGATATGTTAAACTGATACTCTAATTACTATCTTTCCACAGAAAGGTAAATACTATTTTATGTTTCTGAAGACCTTGGAAGACAGATTGCTCAAGGGGAACGGGCCTTGCATAATGCTCTGGTTTTCTATTTGTTGTTTTCTTTGTAATTGTTTATGGCTTTAAACTATTTTTGATAGTTTATTTGCTTTTTAACTTTTATGTGTTGAGTCTCAAACTGAGAGAAATGAAAAATAATGATGATCACAAAAACAACAACAATAACAATGAGCAATAATAACCATAAATATTCAGTGGCTGTCAGGTAAAGGTAAAGGTTTCCCCTGACGTTAAGTCCAGTCGTGACCGACTCTGGGGGTTGGTGCTCATCTCCATTTCTAAGCCCAAGAGCCGGTGTTGTCCATAGACATCTCCAGGTCATGTGGCCGGCATGACCGCATGGAGCGCCGTTACCTTCCCGCCAGAGCGGTACCTATTGATCTACTCACATTGGCATGTTTTCGAACTGCTAGGTTGGCAGAAGCTGGAGCTAACAGCGGGCGCTCATTCCGCTCCCGGGATTTGAACCTGGGACCTTTCGGTCTGCAAGTCCAGCAGCTCAGTGCTTTAACACACTTCGCCACCGGGGCTCCTTGTGGCTGTACACGAATATAATATCTGTAAGGAAATGAAGCAATATAAAACTGGCTTGTGGAAATAATGATGAGCGTCAACTCTAACACATGAACAAAAACTGCATTTCTGCTTTGCACTTGAAGAGGTGGACCACTTTTATCTTTTCATACCACTTTTATGCTTTCATAGGAGGATTACTAATTAAAGCTAATTAATGGGACTGTGCAAAATGAAAACAACACCGCATCTCTCTCCCTATCCCAAAGCAAAGGGGTGCACTTTATCACAGTGCCAAGCGAGCCTACATTTTAAAAATTAATTAGTAGCTTGCAAGAACAGCCACACATTATTGAGTAAGTAACAGCATTTAAGTGAAACAGATGAAATATTGGTAAGCAATGCAGACAACAGTATAAGTATGTGAAGGGGGTCACAGGTTAATCCCTATTGATTTTTCAAGTATGCGTACAGCACCACTGGGAAAGGCCAGTTCTGTTGGCAATCTGCTAGCACAAATACATTATAAATCTTACTGTCCACCTTCACAGATCAGTGTCATTTACTTCCTTCACTAAAGATTGTTAGGAAACAACAACAAATCCACCGCCCAACTTCACATTCTGAAACATTGCTTTAAAAGATAGTGGTTTAAGAGCAAAGGCCGCTACTTCGATCCCAAGGAGGACTCCAGCACACTGTTGGCACTGACATCTCACAATAAAATGGCTGGTGGAAAAGTGTGGGTCTCTAATGGAAGGTGAAGATTAAAAAGTTGCTCCTTTTCATTACATTTCTTTAGAAAATAAACCTTGACAGTCCACTTTCATTCCAGATAATGGCTGTGTTTGGCAGAACCGGCCCTAGGTATTTTTCAAGTGTAGGCGAACAGAATTTTGCCCCACCCCCAAACCAATAACTGAAAAATAAAAGCGTTGGATAAGCAAAAATATTGGATAATAAGGAGGGATTAAGGAAAAGCCTATTAAACATCAAATTACGCTAAGATTTTACAAATTAAGCACCAAAACATCATGTTTTACAAGAAATCAACGGAAAAAGCAGTCTCAACTGCACCCTCGTATGAAGATTTATTTTCAACCACGAGTGAACCATACATAGAGTTTGCTTGCTCAGTTTTGTATAAAAGAACATGAAAATTGCCACATGAAATAAGGAGCCCAAATGGACATAGCTCAAAATGCTACAATAGGTTAATTTTTTTAAATGAGGCATTTTTATGTATAATATTTAAAAATACTTAAAAAGGATTTGGCATCAGCCCCGGACTCATTACCTTCCCACATACAGTGCAGTCCCCCCACCAATGAAGTCGACTGAATTTTACTTGGTGGTTGATTGATATTATTAACTCTTGTTTTCTTGTCTTACTGTGTCTCATTTTTTTGTATATTGTTCAATGTATTTATGCTGCTGTTTTTGTAAATTGTGCTTGTTGGGCCTTGCCCCATGTGAGCCTCCCTGAGTCCCCGTGGGAAGATGGTGGTGGGGTATAAACAAAGTTTTATTATTATTTTATTATACCAGTCGGCAAGATTTTCAGTAAGTAGAATTTTAGTGTCACAGAGTTGGAAGAAACCACAGGGGCCATCCAGTTCAACCCCCTGCCATGCAGGAATGCACAATCTAGTAGGGATTGTCATCTCCCCGTGTGCCATACATAACAGATACCCTGCCCCTTCAACGTACATGATTTTTAGGGATAGTCCTTGTCATCCCATTTTTTCCAGCCGCATTTAAAATATTCCACTTTCATTCCCCTCTTCCCATTTTCTCCCTTTGTCCCAGCTTATTTCACTTCCTGAGTTCTAAGTGTGAAAGTACTTAGCATTCAATTAATTCAGCAAAGGGAAGGAGAGCGGGTGGGATCCCCAAGAGGATCGGACAAAAGCAAATGGCTGCAATCTCGTTTAGCTTGTGTATTCTTCTTCATTAATAACTTTTGATACCTTGACCACACTCTGATGTGGCTTGACCACACGCCTCTTGGTTTTCACCCCTGAAATATTGGAGGATATCCATGTGTTCATACAGACTTCATTTACACAATATAGTCATGCATAAATTAATACATTTTAGTCAAAAAATCAACCAAAAAACCCTGAGTGGTCTTACTCACAGATGAATGTGAATACTGTACATGAAGTCTTATCAAACAAAGAACCACCTCCTTTTATAAGTACACTGGCAAAACACGAGAGAGAGAATCTAAAAGAAGATGGGCCCACTCCAATCTCCTGTACCGTCGCACCTGGGGCTATAACTCTTAGCGAAAGAGGCATGGATGTGATATCTTTCCACAGGGGATTGCTTCTTGCCCTCCTTTAGGGAAACTAGAACACCCAAGGACCAAAACACTGTAGATAACTCAAAACTGGTTTTATTGTTCACAAAAGGTTATCCCTTTAAGGCAATTAGCTGGAAGTTTCAAAGGGGTAAAGGAAAATATACATTACAGTCTTTGGTTATCTTAAGTCCAAGGAACTCTGCAGCTGAGAAGCTTTTCCAGGTCCCTCTTTTTCAATGGCTGTGAATGCCAGAGCAATCCTTAGCCTCAGTCCAAATGGCCTATGTTTGAAGACACAGTCTTCCTTTGGTGCCAAAGAACTGATCTGAAGGCGCTTCAGACGTCTTAATACCGTCCAGGCTGGCCCCGAACATGAAGCACAAGTCTCAAGGGTAAGAACCTCAGAATTGGTGCTGAGAGTTAACTTAATCACAGGTTTTTAGAGCGAAGTCTCTCTCTCACGTCCATCTGTTAGAAAGCTTGATGGTGGAATGAAAAAGGAAACACTGTCCTACTCCAGGAAGAGGTGGAGCCGAACAATTGAGCTGAGGAAGCAATATAACTGGTGCAAACAACATTGATTGGCAGCTATAAATAACCAATCAATCCAACTACATTTACAGGGTAAAGGCAAAATCAGGCATGATGCAAAAATTCAAATCTTCAACTTACAGTTCGACATATAGATGGAGCCATTCGCGCCGTCACAATGGCACTGTTTCTGGTCTTTTGAATGGATGGGTGAGGAAATGGTCCCCAAGGTGGAACTGGCACTTACTCAACTTATCCATGGATCATATCAAAATCCATAATTCGGCCCCAAAACTGGCCTCAATTTATATATGAGCTTGACTTATATATATGTGGTACTCACCTGTGTTTCACGGACCAAGCACATTTTTTTGTCAAGCACATTGTTTGCTATTAAAACACTCAAGGTAGTTCATGGCAGATCTTTCTATGGCATGATGGAAAAAAGTTGGCCCTCCAGGTATTGCTGGACTTCAGTCACCACAATCCTTCATCACTGTCTATGTCAGATAGTTCAAATGACTATGTTGAAAGATGGGATTTGTTTGTTTGTTTGTTTACAGTATTTATATCCCGCCCTTCTCACCCCAAAGAGGACTCAGAGCAGCCTTACAGATCGGCAGCTTTGATTGTATTCCTCCAGACCAGTAAAGACAAAGGCAAAGTAGGTGTGTATGCAAAGGCAGATTTTTAAAAAGGATTTTTGAAAAAGAGAAAATAAGAAATGTACAGCTTGAAAAACTCAAAGTAGGTGCTTATTCCAACCCTATAGGTCAAGGGCCTTCAAACTTTTGAAACGGGGTCGGTTCACAGTACCTCAGTGTGTTGGGGGCGGAACTATAGTTGAAAAAATATGAACGAATTTCTATGCACACCACATATCTTATTTGTAGTGCAAAAATCATGAAAGAACAATACAATATTTAAAATGAAGAACCATTTTAACTAACATAAACTTACCAGTATTTCAATGGGAAGTGTGGGCTTGCTTTTAACTGATGAGATAGTCAAGTTAATTACGATTGTTGTTGTTGGGTGCCTTCAAGTCGTTTTGGACTTAGGGCGACCATAAATCTAAAGTTTACGGCAGAGGTCGAGTAAATGACCTTGCGGCCCGTGGCACTTAAGCTTTGGGACCCTCGTTGTAGGTGATCGTATATTGTTTGCTTCCATTACCATTGGAAATAAATGGTAAAAAATAATCCACCAGTCCTTTTCAAACCCTTAGAACTTGTCAATGTTAAGAAAAGTGTATGAATTGCTAAAGTTATTATTTGGACTGCCACTTTCAGAACCCCCTAAACAAGTTCTGAATTGAAGGGTATGTATAGCACGTAATATGTTTCTCCCAGGTGCTTCTCAGTTATGGAGTGAATGCTTTTCATTTTTCAGCATGGATTGCTTCATATCAGTTGAAGTACTGATTTTAAGAATGGATTTAAAATGTGGATCCTTCTCTTTTGAAACATGGCAGTTACCAACTTTTTGGAACCATTTCTGCCATAAGAAACCAAAATAGAATGTAAGTGAAGGGTTTTCATTTATCAGAACCTTCTAGTCAGTGGCTCTAACATATCATGGTTTTAGACGTTTCCTCTCAATTTCTTAAATTATCCTAACAAATCATTATATGGGTTGGGAAATCCAAAAATTGTCCACATGGGTGGCTAAGAGAGTGACACATATGTTTTCTGATAGTTTCATGGACATAAATGTCTCATTTGCAAAATTATGGTATTAAAAAAAGTATTGTATAATATTACCTTCAGGCTCAATGCATAAGATGTATTGGAAACATAAATGAATGTTGTGTTTCGACTTAGGTTCCATCTCCAAGATATCTCAAAATGTAAAAATACGCAAACACAAGTATTTCACTTTTTAAAAATTAAAAAGACATCTGGTTCCATGTTTTGGCCTCTCACTGAACATCGAGAAAACCAAAATGCTCTTCCAACATGCACCAGCTAATCCCTCTGCAAAGCAGGAATACAGCTTAACGGTGTAACATTAGAAAACGTTGACCATTTCCGCTACCTTGGCAGCCACCTCTCCACAAAAGTCAACATCGACACTGAAATACAACACTGCCTGAGCTCTGCAAGTGCAGCATTTTTCCGTATGAAGCAGAGAGTGTTTGATGATCGGGACATCAAGAGATACCAAGGTGCTTGTTTATAAAGCCATTGTCCTCCCAATCCTGTTCTACACCTGCGAAACGTGGACTGTGTACAGACGTCACACCAAACTCCTGGAGCGTTTCCATCAGCGTTGCCTCAGGAAAATCCTGCAAATCTCTTGGGAAGACAGGCGGACAAATGTCAGCGTGCTTGAGGAAGCAAAGACCACCAGCATTGAAGCGATGCTCCTACGCCATCAACTCCGCTGGACTGGCCATGTTGTCCGAATGCCTGATCACCGTCTCCCAAAGGAGTTACTCTACTACGAACTCAAGAATGGGAAACGTAATGTTGGTGGGCAGGAAAAGAGATTTAAAGAGGGGCTCAAAGCCAACCTAAAAAACTGTGGCATAGACACTGAGAACTGGGAAGCCCTGGCCCTTGAGTGCTCTAATTGGAGGTCAGCTGTGACCAGCAGTGCTGCGGAGTTCGAAGAGGCACGAACGGAGGGCTTAAGGGAGAAACGTGCCAAGAGGAAGGAGCATCAAGCTAACCCCGACCGGGACCGCCTTCCACCTGGAAACCGATGTCCTCATTGCGGGAGAATATGCAGGTCAAGAATCGGTCTCTTCAGCCACCTAAGAACCCACCCCCAAGATGGAAGACAATCGTCCTCGAGCTACGAGGGATCGCCTAAGTAAGTAAATTGGACTTGAAGAACATAAGAGCCCAGAACTATGGAGAGTCTATGGTTATAAAATCGGCTATGGCGACTCAAGGACTTTTTTTTATCTTCAGCCAATACCTTTCCAGAACAGAGAATATGAATATTGTGGTCCATCAGCTTGATTATGTTCATGTATAAATTGAAAGAAGAGGGGCCACAGGTCTCAAAATGGCACAGGATTTATATAATTCACTGTGTTTTAGACATTTTCAGCATTTTGGGGGCTTTTGTTTTCATGTACAGTATAATTCTATTGGCTCTCTTGGCCCTCTAACCATGGGGTGCCTGATCTTAATCAATAAAATACGTTTGGAGACAGGCTTGCAGAATGATCACTCCATTTATATTTTAAAATTACCATTTAAGAGAATTTGAGGCTGTCCATGAAGACAGATATGCAGTTTTGTTCTTGTTGTTTTACATTAATGAGCTATAAAACGAATGAAATAGGCCATAAATATGGTATTTTTGTTACAGCCTTTACTAAAAATGCTACTACTTCTGTTTATCATTTATACCTCATCTGCAACTTCAAAATTGATTACACTTTAAACCGTACATAACTTGCTGTGATTTTCATTTTGTGCCCCACTACAAACATTTTTTATAACGCTGTTAATATATTCCATATTTTGCATTCTTATTGATTATGAATATTTCTTTAGGGGATTTTATTGCTTTTAAAATAACAAATGCTTTGTATTACATTGGGAAAGGGAACACCCGGTTGCTACTTTTATATTTTTCTCTCCCATGGTAATTGCAATCCATAAATCATTAACACACAATTTTGTAAAATATCCCATATACATAAATGTGTATAATGCAAGACGGTATATACCATGCGGCACAGCTTTTAGTTCCAATCTCTATTTCATCTATTTCACTGAAGCCATCATAAGTTCAATTTACAGTTTTAAGAAATTAAAACACAAAATGATTAGACACATACAACAGGATCATTTTATATCAAATATGCATTATCTTTCCTAATTGCCACCAGAGTTTGAAAACTAAAATATGATTTATATTTAGGATGTGATTTTCTATTAATTATCACACTGGGAAATTCCTTTTTTAAAGAAAATCTCGCATTATAAATTCTGTCTTGGAAATTAGTTTTATTATTTCCCCCACCCATAATCCTATCACACAAGCAGTAAGTGCATTGCAGCATGAACACTTTAATTTTTTCCAGTTAGTTTTCAGCAAGCCCAGAGGTGAGGTTTAATAAGGATCAATGGCACTTTATCTGGGACAGGGCCACTTCACAGCATGCAAATTACACAGTAACACTTAAAAAAAGAAATAGATTTAATTAAAAAAAAGTAGAACCACAGGCTCTGGAAATTCAATTAAAGGATTTATGCAAAGGTTTGCTAGGTTTTTATATGCAGTTACTGCTTATATAATGAGCTTTTCATATTAAAAATCAATAGGTAATCTAGAGTAGAAGATCATCCCCTTAAATACATTTTTGAAATCAATTTGAAAAATAGTCCATCAACTGCTGTGACTACTCTTGCTGCTTCGATTAGGCTAAGAGCAATATTTAGATTGTAAGACGTGCCGTGGAATATCTATGTGTGGATTTGGCTTTCAAGTGGGCTTTCCCCCCTCCTTCTTTTGAGCGTCCACGATAATCGCAGAGCAATTCAAAGATTTTGTACAAAGGATAAATAATTTATTTAAACACTAAGGGGGACATCCAGGATTGTGGGAGGATGACAAAAACGGGCAACACCAATTTACAATCACTCTTTCTCTTACCGTGTTTCCCCGAAAGTAAGACAGTGTCTTATATTAATTTTTGCTCCCAAAGATGCTCTAGGTCTTATTTTCAGGGAATAATAATAATAATAATAATAATAATAAATTTTATTCTTATACCCCGCCCCATCTCCCTGGAGGGACTCGGGGCGGCTTACATGGGGCCAAGCCCGGTCATGACAAAATAAAAACAAGCAGTAAAACAAATCAAACAACAATAAAACAAGTTATAAAATACACATACAGTACATCATGATAAAATCATGGATAAAATCTGTAGGAAACTGGGCTAAAGTGCTAGTTAAGTCGATATCATCAAGGAGAAGTGGTTATCCAAAGTGTCATAGCGATCAAAAGTGCTAGGAGAGGCGTAAGGATGTCTTATTTTTCCATGAAGAAGAATTCACATTTATTGTTGAACAAAAAATGAACATTTATTATATACTGTACAGTAGTTGTCATCATAAACCAGCATAACCAGACAAACTGTGAATCCTATCAAGAATTTCTTTTTACTACCAATATTTCCATGTACAACACTTTATGGTGAGTACATTTACCGATCCTGCATGTTCTGGTGTTCTGTTTGGTGGGCATGTTTCCAAACAAAAACTTTGCAAATCGACAGAAAAAGCAGTCCAAAACATGGTAACATTATGTAGTAATTACTATATTTATGAATTTAGCACCAAAACATCGCAATATATTGAAAATATTGAATAAAAAATTGGCTGCTAACAAATTGATTACAAATAAAAATATAATTGCATAAAATGAATTTACAGTAGCAACATTGTCAGAAATTAAATCCATAAAAAGTTTAATCCTTGCTGCCTAAAGAAAGAGCTGTGGATTGGGGCGGGAGACAAATTGTGTTGGATAATCCAGAACTTTGGATAAGCGAATGTTGGATAACTGAGACTCTACTGTAGCATATTTTGTTGTATTAATGTTACAGTGAATTTGGCCATTATATTCAATAATCTCAATCCTGATTGAAACAATAATTTGGGTAACAATAGGACTGATTTATTGCAACGTTTTTAAAATAAATATAATTTATTCCTCAGACAAGTTGATACAAAGGCATGGAAAACTGACTAACAGGCATTTACACCATCAAACCATAAGGCGACAACTGATCAAACACACAATCAAATCTATTCAAGTCGAAACAAGAAGAAAGAAAAACTCTAACATCTGAAAACAGTATTTCCAGTCCAGAAACAAAAGATTAAGTTTCCAAAAATTAATAAAAAGTGACGACTAAGCATTCTAGTTTTGCTGTTTTATTTTACTCCCATATAAGTTTATTAACTTTGTCGTTCCAGCAAATTCCCACATACAGAAATGCTAACTACACAATCCTATATATTCAACGATGCAACCAGTTAAGATCATTGGTGATTAATCTCGAGTAAAGGCCATAGTAGTCTTGGTCAGGTGTCTCTGATGGGTTTTTTAACCTGGTTTTTGCTTAACATATAATAATTTCATCATTTTCAGATACAGGTCAGAACATTTACTACTAACATACTAGAATCAACCCACTGAATTTATTGTACGAAGGTGGCAAATTAGCATTAAAGGAGGCCCAGTACCTTTAGTGCACATCTCATCACTTTGGTTTTGGTTTTGCAGGGCTGGGGGAACATATTGGTGGGCTTCCATTAAGAACCGGCCCTGGGTGGGGGCCTGCCTAATTTCCCTGGAGAGGACATTCCAAAGCCAGGGGCCACCACCGAGAAGGCCCTCTCCCTCATCCCCACCAACTATGCTTGTGACGGTGGTGGGACTGCGAAGTGGCCTCCCCAGCAGATCTTAATGCTCGCACAGGTACATTGGGGGGGGGGGGGGGGAGGGAATCAGTCACGAAGATAGGCAGGGCCTGAACCGTTTAGGGTTTTATAGGTGACTAGCTGTGCCCTGCCACGCGCTGCTGTGGCCAATTGGGATTGTACTGAATAGCTTCGCTGTTTCAAAGTCTAGCCGCTTTGTATATTGGGGCCTCCTTCCTTAGGCTGGTTGAATGGGACAGAATGGCCTGATGGCTTCAAAATATGAGGGTTTTCCATGTAGGGGAAATCTTGGTTGGCCAGGTTGAACAGGACTGAATAGCCTTGCTGGTTTCAAGTGTGGGCACTTTCTACCTTGTGGAATTCTTGGTTGGCCAGGTCGAATAGCAATGAATAGTCTCAGTGCAGCAAGTATGAATGTTGCAATTAGTTACCTTGATTAGCATTGAATGGCCTTGCAGCTTCCAAGGCTGGGTGCTTCTTGGCTGAGGGAATCCTTGTTGGGAGGTGTTAGCTGGGCCTGATTGTTTCCTGTGTGTGGAATTTCCCTGTCTGGCGTCGGGGCCTTTCCTTTTCCCTCTCAGTCGGCAGTTGAGGGAGGGGGGGGGGGGTTGGGGTTGTTCTGTCCCTGCTCGAGCTGGCCTTTGGCGCAGGCGCAGATGGAGTGTTCCAGTTTTTGGGATTTTTTAGGCCCCATGGACGTTGGGGATGTCTAGTTTGTTTGTAAGAACGTAGAGACGTGGCTGAGGGGTTGTGTTGTCAATTTTCTAGGTTGGGGGGCCTTTAGTTTTGTTGTTTTGCCCGGTGGAGCGATGCCATTCTCATATATATATATATATATATATATATATATATATATATATATATACATATATTAGCTGTGCCCCGCCACGCATTGCTGTGGCATTGTCTGGTGGTGTTGGTGAGAAATTGTTGAGGTAGTGGTGGTATTGAATGTGTGTTGTATGGTTGTCTTTATGTTTAGTATGCATTTGGTTGTTTGTGTACTGTGAAAGTGGTGATGATAGAGGGGGTCTATGTTCGGAGCTTAGCCCTCTAACTGGCAGCCATTGGATAAAAACAATTATTGCTCTCCCTCTAATTAGGACTTTATTTTTCTTTTGTTTTTGTTGTATCAACCTAGAGCTGTGGATGATGGGTTGTGTTGTCAAATTTCGAGGTTAGGGGACCTGTAGTTTTGTTGTTTTGTCCGGTGCCCTGATTCCATCACTCTTTCATATTATTAGATATAGATAGATAGATTACTCGCACTTTGAATTGAATCTTAGGGCCCTTCCAGACAGGCTTTATATCCTAGGATCTGATCCCAGATTTTCTGTTTATCCAGATTATCTGGCAGTGCTGACACATACAATCCAGTTTAAAGCAGAAAACCTGGGATCAGCTCCTGGGATATAGGGCCTGTCTGGAAGGGCCCTTAGAATTAAAGAAATATGGTAATTTAGTGAGTGGTTGTAATTGCCAGAAAACACTCTGGGACAACAGAAAATGTGTGTAGAAGTTCATGATTTAACAGTAAATTGCCCTTTCATTATTTATCTGAAAAGGGAAACTATATATTTAACTGCCTTCATCCACTCTTCCAATATCTTTAAGCAAACCAAAAGGCAGACCTTGATCTTCTTTGAAATAACTACTGATGCCTTCTAATTGGTCAAGGAGGGCAACTAATGTTTCTTGACCATGCCTATTGACCAGTCTGTATTTTCACATGTGGTTAATAATTTATTCTTTGAAAAAAAATCTATGTGCATTACAGTCTTTGATCTCATCATGAATTTCAAAGCCAAAGATTCAATTTTCGTTTCCTTTTTTAATTTTCAAAGAGGGTAGAAAGAAAAATCATTTAAAAATTGTTTTAATAAAAAAACGGGGGAACTTCATGCTAACACTCATCCATGATAATGAGACTGTACATTAATATTTTTTTTAATCAAGGCAGGCTTACTGTACTCTGCAGGTGAAAAGTATTTGAATACAAGATTTAATGCATCTAGTAGATTAAAAGAGAAATTAAAGACTCGAGACTGAGAAGAGATCAAAGGCTGTCTTTTCATTGTTCTTTTTTTATTGTTTATTGACTTCAAAAAGACTTTTTAGTTTAAGCTGACTTTAATATCTCTTGAATGCTCTTTTGTAAAGTGACTTTGAAAACTCACGGATAATGTCTTCATTAAGTGGAGAAAAATCTTGGTGAAAATATAACTGTAACTTTGCTTTCATTATAGAAGAAAGAGATAACACTTTGCTTAATTAAGGTCTGTTTTCTCTCTGTTTCTAATTTTATGAACATTTTTTTGGTTGAAATTCCTGCTGATAACAGCTTGAAATAGTCATCGCCGAATTTAAGTCGTTAGTTTTCTACAGGCATATAACAAAATGAAACAGTAGCCGTCCTTTTTGAAACAAAATTGTGACAAAAGATACCTTCCTAAAGCTAGTTTTTGGTTCATCATTCTGGTTTCAAGAATATTTTTGTTTATGTTTTGTTGTACAAAAATCATAGCATGAGAAAAACACAAGATCAACAAAAAGATGTAAAAAACGTGAAAATAAATTCATTAAAAAAAGAGTGCCAGACTGGAAATATAAGTGCAAGACTGTAATTTTTCCCTCATAATTTTGCCAAAAGAGAAAAGATGAAGTTGCACATGATTCCAACATTTGCTGCTTTTAGTGCATATAATGCTTAAGCATTGTTTAATACTGTATAATTGCAACTCCAAAGATTCCATAGCACTGAGCCATGGAAGTTAATGTGCTGTCATACTGCATTAATTCTACAGTGTACACCAATGGTTCCCACCTTTGGGCCTCCAGGTGTTTTGAACTTCAACTCCCAGAATCCCAGCCAGTTTACCAGCTGTCAGGAACTGTGGGAGCTGAAGTCCAAAATACCTGGAGGCCCAAAGGTTGGGAACCACTTGTGTAGATATATTCCTAGATCTGTCCTGTTTTTAACTAGTTTGTTAGCTGACCTCGGATTGTATGACTATGCTGTTGGAGGTTCCAGGGAGAGGTATTTGACATTTGTATTGACTTGGGTCTAATATCTTAGATGTCTCATTATGTACAGTAGAGTCTTTATAGAGTACAGTAGAGTCATTATGTACAGTATATACAGTAGAGTCTCGCTTATCCAACATAAACGGGCCGGCAGAACGTTGGATAAGCGAATATGTTGGATAATAAGGAGAGATTAAGGAAAAGCCTATTAAACATCAAATTAGGTTATGATTTTACAAATTAAGCAGCAAAAACATCATGTTATACAACAAATTTGACAGAAAAAGTACAGAAGAGTCTCACTTATCCAACATAAACGGGCCGACAGAGCGTTGGATAAGTGAATATGTTGGATAATAAGGAGAGATTATGGAAAAGCCTATTAAACATCAAATTAGGTTATGATTTTACAAATTAAGCAGCAAAACATCATGTTATACAACAAATTTGACAGAAAAAGTAGTTCAATACGCAGTAATGCTATGTAGTGATTACTGTATTTACGAATTTAGCACCAAAATATCACGATGTATTGAAAATATTGACTACAAAAATGCGTTGGATAATCCAGAATGTTGGATAAGCAAGTGTTGGATAAGTGAGACTCTACTGTGTATATATATATACACACACACACACACAGTAGAGTCTCACTTATCCAACATAAACGGGCTGGCAGAATGTTGGATAAGTGAATATGTTGGATAATAAGGATGGATTAAGGAAAAGCCTATTAAACATCAAATTAGGTTATGATTTTACAAATTAAGCACCAAAACATCATGTTAGACAACAAATTTGCCAGAAAAAGTAGTTCTATACGCAGTAATGCTATGTAGTAATTACTGTATTTATGAATTTAGCACCAAAATATCATGATATATTGAAAACATTGCCTCCAAAAATGCGTTGGATAATCCAGAATGTTGGATAAGCGAGTGTTGGATAAGTGAGACTCTACTGTATATATAATGTGTGTACATAATGTATATATATATATACACACACACACACACACACACACACACACACACACGAGTCTCACTTATCCAACATTCGCTTATCCAACGTTCTGGACCGTTGAGACTGGGTGATTTGGAGGTCTCTCTAGATACTGTCACCATAAATTCAACTTGATGGTTACTGACAACAAAGAATTATTGCAGTGTGGGGCATATCAATGTTGTGTGAGAAAGAGGAAATATGAAAAATAAAGGACACATTTAAATGAGAAAGAAATTGAGAAAAAGGTTGTGCAGTGTCTTACATAACCAGTAGTGCAAGAATTCCTCTGCATTTAAACCTGCCTTTCCTCATTCAGTGCTCTTCTACTACTGTCTATAAAAGCCCTGTTGTGAACGTGCGGGACCTTCTGTTTGTGGAAAGGCACCTTTGGATCCAACTCAAATATCATGAAACACTTTCAAAATTAAAAAAAAATTAAAGGAGCAGCAGTTATGGACAACACCACTTGATACACTGTTAATTCTATATAGAGAGATGTATATAATATAGGTACTACAGCTGATAAAATTTGATGGAGCTGTTTTATGAGGGGGGGGGGGGGAATTTAGAAATATTAAAAATGTAAAAGGATGCTTCCTTTCCCTTCTTTTCCTATCCTGCTACTTCATTGCTTACTAAGAATAATCAAAATGAGAGAGCTCTCCTAGGTTCAGACTGGTCCTTTATCGATCTGGATGTGCTCTGAACCATATCGTCTAATCTACAATAAGCCATTTATGCAGTTTCATGTTGAAATGATCTATAGGCTAAAAGGCTTAGAATTTTAGCCCCACTGTAGATGTTTTCTTCCTTTACGATGATGAAATGGAAGGGTGCTAGAATATACTATAATGAGATTGTATGAGACCCAAGTGTCAGTGTTTTAGCCAAGCATCGCTTTGTAAGTGGTTCACAACTTAAATATCACAGAATCGTCAGTTGTATGGGGGATACAGAGAAAGGTTTGTGTTGTTCTCTTCTGGTCTATCTTTCGATAACAACAAAGCCCAGGTTGTGGGCTTCTCACTCCAACAGATGTGCAGAATAAATGGTTGTCACAAAGGCCAGGCTTAGGGGTGAAGATAACCAACTCACATAACTTGCACAGCAATCCGAACTTGGAAATACATTCCAATGACCCCCACATTCATTATAATGTGTCCTTTGACCATCTGCAAAAGATGCAACTAAATTATACATTGGGTGCAACTTGAAATAGGGCCCAAAATTACTCTCCAAAAGGTCAAAACCCACTTGAAATCAGAGGACCGCTATAGCACAGAAAAACTTCCAGAAAGCCAACAGTGAAAAAGGAACTCAGAATATACTGTATATACTCGAGTATAAGCCTAGTTTTTCAGCCCTTTCTTTACGACTGCAAAAGCCCCCCTCGGCTTATACTCGGGTGAGGGTCCTGGTTGGCTTATATTTGGGTCAGCTTATACTCGAGAATATATTGTACATTTATTATTTTTCTCTATTATTATTGGTATTATAGTATTACATTTATTATTTTTCTCTATTATTATTGGTATTATAGTACTACATTTATTATTTTTCTCTATTATTGTTGCTACTATTACATTTATTTTACTCTATTATTAATATATGTATTATTTCACTCTGATCTTATTATTATTATTGCATTTATTATTTTACTCTATTTATTATTACTTGTATTATTTCCCCGTATTTATTATTATTATTATTACATGTATTATTTTACTCTATTATTATTAAAAGGATACATAAGCACATTTACATTGAAGAAGACGAGAATAATGATTTGATCAGAGTTGGACAGTCTTATCTTGAATTTGAGCTTTATGTAAATATTCAAAAACATTTAACCTAATGATGCCTCAAATAATGTAATTTTATTGGTATCTATTTTTATTTCTGAAATTTACCACCCTCGGCTTATACTGGAGTCAATGTTTTCCCAGTTTTTTTGTGGTAAAATTAGGTGCCTCGGCTTATATTCAGGTCAGTTTATACTCAAGTATATACGGTACCTTAATATCATACTGTAGGACCCAATACAGAAAAGGTTTTGCCCTATGCAGTATGAACAAAGCTTCAGTGGATGGCAAGACAAAAAGGGGTGCTTCCATGGAAAATATTGGATGGGACTCTGCTAATATTATTATTACTATTATTATTATTATTATTATTATTATTATTATTATTATTATTTCATAGAATCATAAAATAATAGAGTTGGAAAAGACTATATGGCCATCTAGTCCAGTCCCCTGCCATGCAGGAAAAGCACATTCAAAATACCCTTGGCAGATGGTCATCCAGCTTCTGCTTAAAAGCCTTGAAGGAAAGAGCTTCCACTACACTCTGAGGCAGAGAGTTCCACTGTTAAACAGCTCGTATGGTTAGGAAATTCTTCCTAATGTTCAGGTGGAATCTATTTTCCTGTAATTTGAACTCATTGCTCTGAGTTCTCTTCTGCAGACTAAACCTGTTCTAGTTTGGCAATGTATCTCTTAAATTGTAGTGTTCTAGGTGAGGTCTGACCAAAGCAGAATAGAAGGGCACCATGACTTCCCTTAATTCAAACACTATACTTTTGATGCTGCCCAAAATCCCATTGTTTTTTAAGGTGATGCATCACATTGCTGACTCATGTCCAACTTGTTATCCCATAAAACTCCAAGATCTCTTTCCCAGGTTCTTTTGTCAAGCCAGGTATCACCCATCCTCTATCTGAGCATTTCACTTTTTCTGCCTACATGCAATATCCTACATTTCTCCGTGTTGAAATTAATTTGGTCATTAATAAAGTCATTAATAAAGATGTTGAACAGCACCAGGACCAGACAGAACCCTGCGGCACCACACTGGTCACTTCTTCCCAGGATATAATAATAATAATAATAATAATAATAATAATAATAATAATAATAATAATAATAATAACAACAACAACAACTTTATTTTTATACCCCGCCCCATCTCCCCAAAGCGACTTGGGGCAGCTTACATGGGGCTTTGCCCGACACAACAATCAAATAACAATAACAGTAATAACACAATAATCCCAAAAAGATGAAGATGAACCATTGCTGAGCACCCTTTGGATATGGTCACTTAACTAACTACAAATCCACTTAACAGCAGCATTATCTAGCCCACATTTTACTAGTTTGTTTGCAAGAAGATCATGGGGGACCTTGTCAAAGACCTTACTGAAATCAAGATATGCTACATCCACAGCATTCCTTGAATCTACCAAGCTCTACCAAACTTGTGAGATAAGATTAGTCTAGTATGACTTGTTTTTCAGAAATCCAGGTTGACTTTTAGTAATCATAGTATTCTTTTCTAAGTGATTACAGACTGCCTTGTTTTAAATAGATTATAAGCCACTTTGGACTATGTGGAAAGATAATGTAGAAGAAGGATAAATAACACCATGTAACACCATTTTTGTTCCTGAGTTATAAATGTCATTTTTAATTGGTTTTGTCATAAAAACATGGAAAAGGTTTATTAAACTGCAAAAACTTTGTTTTTACAGGACACCCTGCAGCACGTTTTGCCATAGTTTTTCAATGAGTCTCAATCAAAACAACATAGTTTGTGACTTTGAAAATAGTTGTTACACTCCAGAAACTTTGTTTTTGTGGTTACAAAAACAAAGTTTCTGGAGTGTAACAACTATTTTCAAAGGAAGTACTGCGCAGTTAAACAGGAAATAACTTTCAAATCAGGAACAGAACATTTTTTTTCAAATTTTGTTACATAATGCAATTATTAATTAAATACTTGTGTAACTGTACCAGCTTGGACAATGTTCTAGTACAACAACAAACAAAAAACCCAACAACAACACTTACCCCATTTGCTCTCAAGAGTAATTTTCTTTATTCCTACCAAAACTGTATTGGTAGTGCAGAATTTTTTCCAATGCCATCTTTAACATTGTAGGTTAATAGTGAATTGCACCTAGAAGGTTATTTGCTGGGAAGTAAATAGCTCATTTTGGCAAAAGACAAATAAAAGAAAAACCCATGGTCCCTCAGGAGCAACAAAGAATAAAAGTCCTGCCAGCTGTAGGAACAATAATCACATCATATTTATTAGATTCCAGCTCTTTATACTAACATGGCAACTTTTTATTTCAGAATTAAAGCTGACAATTTACATGCTCTGCTAAGTGTATAGTAAGCACATTAATGTCACTTTAAAGCAACGTGTTTAGATGGGCACAAGGTGTTTCCCCCCCATTGAGCCCTCTGTCTTTAATAGCAACCCAATAACCAATGGTATGCTGTCTAATTGCTTGGAATTGAAACACATACTTGACCAGTCTGCCAACACATGCTTAACAACTGCTGGCAGCCCCTACTACCGTACACACCAGTATGTATTAAGATGTCATTGTGCTCTCCCAGTTCTAATCGCCTATTATGACTCTATTAGCCGTACTTGGCAGTTCATCTGCTCCGGCACCAGCGAAGGGGGGACTAGGAATAGACCTCTGATCTCCCTCTTTCCGCTCCGGTGCCTGCTTAGTGCCGCGGCTGTCATCTGGAGACACCAAGGAGGTAAGGCATTGTCTCAGCTAAGGTAACTACACCTGACCTTACAGCAATTTACTAAGGAAATGCCCGCCTAATGGCAGCGAGTGCAGTTTCTTTTACCACTCGCAATGGCTCTGCAAATTAGAGACAACAGGATAAATCTATGACCAGCTCACTAGACACTTCATTAAATCACTGTTCCCTTGCCTTGTAGAGCACTAATAGAATCACAGCCCTCGTTAGCTACTGAATAAAAGATCAATCACATACTTTGAGAGCTCTTGCTACCCGCTTCCAGAGGAAACAAGGGAGGGGAAGAAAAAAGAAGGGGGAAAAGGAGAGAGGGAAAGGGAGGCATATTTAGGATCATCAGTAAGATTCTGAATGGCCTCTCTGCAAGTTGGTTAAATTACCTTTCTCCACAACTGACTCTGAACGTAATACTCAGAGGAACTTGTTAAGTCTGCTTTCAAAAGCCGCTCTCTAATATATGACTACCAGGCCCTGGTCAAAAGTTCATAATGTGCATATGTAAAAAGGTACTAAATTGCCTAAGGGCTAAAACCAGAGGAGTTTAATTGCAGCAAAATGCTGAAAATGGTCTACAGAGGGTCCTTCTTTTGGGATACTGCTGGCATCGGCTGATTGAAGTTCAGAGCATAAAAAGCCATACAACAACAGTGCCTGAGACGCAATTGACTCCAGGACCAGTCGTCCTTCCAACAAAGGCAGGGCTGGAAGGAAGGAAGGTTAAAGAAGAAAAAGACCCTCAGAGTTTGCTAAATAAATAAAAGAAAACAACCCCTGCCACAATAATAATAATAATAATAATAATAATAATAATAGGAACACAACACACCAGACATCACAGCTGTGTAAAAGAAAAAGGTTTGGATCATTGATGTTGCCATCCCAGGTGACAGTCGCATTGACGAAAAACAACAGGAAAAACTCAGCCGCTATCAGGACCTCAAGATTGAACTGCAAAGACTCTGGCAGAAACCAGTGCAGGTGGTCCCGGTGGTGATGGGCACACTGGGTGCCGTGCCAAAAGATCTCAGAAGGCATTTGAAAGCAATAGACATTGACAAAATTACGATCTGCCAACTGCAAAAGGCCACCCTGCTGGGATCTGCGTGCATCATCCGAAAATACAGCACACAGTCCTAGACACTTGGAAAGTGTTCGACTTGTGATTTTCTGAAATAAAATCCAGCATATCTATCTTGTTTGCTGTGTAATACAATAATAATAATAGTAAAAATAACAACAACAACAACAACTTTTGGCACAATAAAACATTGCATGGAAAGTTCCTTGACAAAATTGAAGGAAAAGCCGATAAGGAGAAGACCTGGCTCTGGCTCACAAATGGGACCCTGAAGAAGGAGACAGAAGGCCTGATCCTTGCAGCCCAGAAGCAAGACATCAGGACAAATACAATTAAGGCCAAGATCGAAAAATCAGCTGATGACCCAAAATGCAAGGAAGGTGACGAAACCATTGATCATATCCTCAGCTGCTGTAAGAAAATCGCACAGACAGACTACAAACAGAGGCACAACTATGTGGCCCAAATGATTCATTGGAACTTGTGCCTCAAGTACCACCTCCCAGCAGCAAAGAACTGGTGGGATCACAAACCTGCAAAAGTATTGGAAAATGAGCACGCAAAGATACTGTGGGACTTCTGGATCCAGACTGACAAAGTTCTGGAACACAACACACCAGACATCACAGTTGTGGAAAAGAAAAAGGTTTGGATCATTGATGTCGCCATCCCAGGTGACAGTCACATTGACGAAAAACAACAGGAAAAACTCAGCCGCTATCAGGACCTCAAGATTGAACTTCAAAGACTCTGGCAGAAACCAGTGCAGGTGGTCCCAGTGGTGATCGGCACATTGGGTGCCGTGCCAAAAGATCTCAGCCGGCATTTGGAAACAATAAACATTGTCAACATTACAATCTGCCAACTGCAAAAGGCCACCCTGCTGGGATCTGCGCACATCATCCGAAAATACATCACACAGTCCTAGACACTTGGGAAGTGACTTGGATATCTACAAAGAATCTCATAGCACAAATTTAGCATTCACTTTTCTCTGGCTATCTCAGCGTTTAATAAATCTGTATTGCTTCACACACATGCACACTCCTATTAAACACTGCATCCCATGAGGTATATTATTTCCTCACTTTCAGCCTTGGCCCTCCGAAAATGACAGATAACATTACAATCTGGTGGCTTTGTTCTACAGCAAGCAAGCAAAACAAGCAAACAAACAAAAAATAACTGGTTCACTCAGAAGTGTCAGCAGCAAAATCCATTCAAAGGATAACTGGGATAAAGTTGATAATTCATTTACTTGACCTCGAGAGAACGGTTCTGATGGAAGTCTAAAAAAGCCAAGCAGCAGCAGTAACAACATTTACCGCAATAAATAGAACTCTCTGAAAATGACAAACCAATAGCATCTGACAACAAAGTAAAAATATAACACACTCTTTCATCTGTTTACTCATGACATTTGGTGCTGAAACATGGCCAGTTATTCAGGCTGGCGGAGAAATAGATGTCTCCAAAGAATACAGGGAAAATCTTCCTTCTTTTTCAAAAGAATATGAGAAATACAGAGGCAGACAAACAATTTCCAGTGTTAGGCATCAGAATAAAAAGCCAAAAGTATTAATTATTGTCCCTCTGTCTTGATCAGTACCTTCAAAATAGAATATATGACCCTCTGTGCCTTCTTGCTTTAAATCCCATTTTTTATGACTGTTTATTCAAATACATCCCTTTGTCTGTAAAACTGAGAAAACGGATTATGGGGCAACAATCTGACCTTGGAGATGTCAATCTATGCAAATGCCATAGGTCAGAGGTGGGAGAAAATGATAGGCTTTGCATTTATTTGGATCCCACTTTCCTCCCAATATTGGAGCTCCAAATTGTTTAGAAGTTTAAAAAAAAAACCCAAAACAATACAATTAAACACATACAAAAATGAAGATTAAAATAAAGTCAAACTATTGACAGCATTAAAATAATTCAGACTTTCAGTTAAAAGAATAAAAAGCAATTTCATATACTTTAGTCCAGGGGTCCCCAAACTTTTTAAACAGGGGGCCAGTTCACGATCCTTCGGACCGTTGGAGGGCCGGACTATAGTTGGCCACCGAGCAATAATAATTAATAACAACAACAACAACAACAATAATAATAATAATAAAGAGGGTTGGAAGAGACCCTTTGGGCCATTGATTCCAACCCCCTTCTGCCTTTGTGCACCAAAAGCACAAGCAAAGCACCCCTGACAGATGGCCACCCAGCCTCAATGTTAATAATAATAATAATAATAATAATAATAATAATAATAATAATAATAATAATAATAATAATAATGTGTTGTCGAAGGCTTTCATGGCCGGGATCACAGGATTGTTGTATGCCTTTCGGGCTGTGTGGCCGTGTTCCAGAAGTACTCTCTCCTGACGTTTTGCCCACAGCTATGGCATCTCTGAAGATGCCTGCCATATATGTGGGCGAAACATCAGGAGAGAGTACTTCATGGCCACACAGCCCGAAAGACATACAACAACCCAATAATAATAATGATAATAGAGAGGGTTGGAAGAGACCCCTTGGGCCATTTAGTCCAACCCCCTTCTGCCTTTGTGCACCAAAAGCACAAGTAAAGCACTCCTGACAGATGGCCACCCAGCCTCAATGTTTAATAATAATAATAATAATAATAATAATAATAATAATAATAATAATAACAACAACAACAACAACAATAATAATAGGGTTGTAAGAGAAGAAGAGACCCCTTGGGTCATTTAGCCCAGCCCCTTCTGCCCTTGTGCCGTGGGGGCCAGATAAATGCCTTCGATGGGCCGCATCCGGCCCCCAGGCCTTAGTTTGGGGACCCCTGCTTTAGTCTAACCCTAACAAAAGTTGTTTCCACCCCCCCCCAAACTATAGTCTGGTCTCACAAAAGTCTGAGGGACCGTGAACTGGCCCTTGGCTTAAAAAGTTTGAGGACCCCTGAAATCTATATATATATAAGGGTAATGGAATCATGGCACCGGACAAAACAACTAAACTAAACGCCCCACAACCTCGAAAATTGACAGCACAACCTCTCATCCATGTCTCTACGTTCATACAACAAAAAGAAAAGAAAAATTAAGTCCTAGCCACAGCAACGCATGGCCAGGCATAGCTAGTACAGTAATAATGAAGCTGATACTTCAGCTCACATAGGGGGTCAATGAATGTTGAAAGTGAGAAAGTGAATTCTGCTTGTGATCCCCCCCCCCCAATTGGCCTGCTCAAAATATATTTTATAACCAACAATGAAAAATAAACGGGGACAATGGATTGCCTACCACTGCCATCTGGGTAGAAAAACAATTTAGGATGTGCAATACTGCAGTGGACAAATGCCAGGAAAGGAAAGATTTAGTGTAACACAGGTACAGACACACTATCTTAATCATAAAAGCTGAGTTTTAAATTTCCAACCTGTTAAGAATGTGTGGATGCATATGTAGAGACAGATTTATAATTTGGGGAAGCTTTGCTCTTCTTTGCCTCCCAGTTGCTATACACTTTTATTGGCACCATGAAACCTGGTAGAAGAAAAATGAGATTTTGGAGTATGGAGCATTTAGAGATTTTTGGAGGAGGGAGGAATATCATAACACATCTTCCTTAAACTCATAAAAATCTTGAAAGTCCTGTCTAAAATGTTCACACCATGCAATGCCTGTTCTGTCAACAGCAAAGAAAGAGAAAGAAATACACTAGTAGATAATATATGTTGTACCCAGAGTAAGGAAGAGTAAAGATTGCTTCTGGAGTGGTTTACTGTTTCAGAAACGCATAGCACCGTTAAGCATGCAATATATAACCTGCATAAATATATTCTAGTTTTCTACATGAACAATCCTTTGTGCATGTCAAAAATGACTTATTTTAAATACCATTTATCATCCAAGCGGCTCTATTTATCTCTTTTCTATTGGAATGTTTTTCCAATTAATATAATTCTTCAAGTACTCGGTATGGATTTTTGACATGCACAGAAGAGTTTGCTATATCAATATTGGCATTAAGGAACTGCAAAACTATGGTGTCACTGAAATAATGGATGGAATTTGACTATGCTGTTTATATTTGTCACCCACTTGCCAAGCAGAGATTGATATGATTAATCCGAAAACTCCAGGTAACTGAAAAATAAAACCATTTACAAATGGGTTGCTTCATTTTACTCCGCCGAAAAGTACACTCGAACTGCAAAAGTAATAAATACAAGCTCCTAATCTGCGGCTTCTTGTCTTGTAGTCTAAAATAATTGCTTGTAACTGTCTGCATAATTTTGTAACAATAAAATGAACACAGATTGATCTATTTACAGTAGAAAAATTTATTCATTTTCCCCCTGAAGTTGTACAAAAAGACAAACAAGTATCAATCATTTCAATGAACATAGAAAATCATCTAAGATCATTTAACATTCTTGAGATAGAAAAGACACCAGAGCATTTATTTACTTGAATGTCAACAAAACATTTTGGACTGGTTTTTAAAAAAATTTTGACTACTTGTTTTATTTCATTGCAATCATTTATCAAACCCCCAATGCTGTAAAAACAGCAAAATAATTATTAAAGTCAAATGTATTATAACAGAGATAAATTTAATTGTCAGGGTAATATCAGCATGAGAGACCACTCTTACACTTTCCAACTGTCCCAATTTGACAGGGATAGTCCTGTTTAATCTTCAACTATCCACTGGAGACAAAATATGTTAGTTCTTGTGTTTCCAAGTAATTAAACAATACTTTGGATCCTGGCCTGTATATTCTTTTGTACTATAACATTTTTCATGTGTGATCCTTAGATATTCCCTTAAACCAGGAGTCCCCAACCTAAGGCCCGGGGGCCGGATGCGGCCCATCGAAGCCATTTATCCGGCCCCCACGGCACAAGGCAGAAGGGGGTTGGGCTAAATGACCCAAGGGGTGTCTTCTTCTCTTACAACTCTTATTATTATTATTATTATTATTATTATTATTATTATTATTATTATCATCATCATCATCATCATCATCATCATCATCATTGAGGCTGGGTGGCCATCTGTCAGGGGTGCTTTGCTTGTGCTTTTGGTGCACAAAGGCAGAAGAGGGTTGGACTAAAAGGCCCAAGGGGTCTCTCCCAACCCTCTTTATTATTATTATTATTATTATTATTATTATTATTATTATTATTAACATCTGTAAAATCTTGCAGTGTAGTTTGTTAATGTCAGAAAAGAAGGTCCCTTTGGTCAGAGCAAGGAGCTAGATGTCTCAATAGAAAATAAGATTGCGTGAATAAATGTACATCAGCAGCCAACTGAAAGGCAGCAAAGCCCATGTTTTAATCCATTTTAAATCACAAGAGATTTTATCAGAAGAAATAAAATCTTCCATCAGGCCAGCCCAGTCAGTTTTCATCATGAGTTTTTAACTCAAATCCTGTGTTTTAATTTTTGTTCTGCGTTTTTAATATATATTTTATAGAAATATGTGTATTTTATAGAAATATGTTTTCACATGTGTATTGTATAGAATGTTTACAGTGACTATGTTTTTAATGATGCTGTAACCTGCCTAGAGCCAGGAGGAGAGGCGAGTAAGAAATAAAATTATTATTATTATTATTATTATTATTATTATTATTATTATTATTAGCTGTGCCCGGCCACACGTTGCTGTGGCGAAGTATGGTGATATGGGAAATACAGTATTGAGGAATTGGTGGTAGTTAAGGTAAAAGGTAAAGGTTTTCCCCTGGCATTAAGTCCATTATAAATGAGTTATATAGCTGTGTGGAAGGGCCTTGAGTCTACACTGCCATATAATCCAGTGCAAATTAGATAATCTGTGGAAGAGGCCTAAGAGAGGCCTAACTTGGTCTGTCCCCTGGGCTGAGTGGGTTGCTAGGAGACCAAGTGGACAGAGATTAGTCCTCTAACTAGCAGCAATTAGATAAAAACAATTATTCCTTTCCCTCTTATTTGGACTTTACTTTTCTTTTCTTTTTGTTGTATCAACCTAGAGGTGTGGATGATGGGTTGTGTTGTCAAATTTCGAGGTTGTGGGGCCTGCAGTTTTGTTGTTTTGTTGATCGCCGTGATGCCATCACTCATTTATATATATAGATTATTGCCACACATATGGTAAAATACCATATACACTCATGTACAGATCGATCTGACATATAAATTGAGGGCAGGTTATGGGGCCAAAATAATGGATTTTTATATGACTCATGGATGTCGACGATCATTCTGCAGAAAGGGGAAAGCACCAATGCCAGTGTTGCTATTTTCTCTTGTAGATGTTCAAAATGGCTAGAAGCAACACCATGGCAGAGAAAGATCAGTATTTTTTGTGTTATTTGGGGAGATACAAAACTCTTGCCTTTTGCCACTCTACTCAGAGAATGAAATTGTGTCTTTTTTCATCAGAGTTGAGCTATAGTACTCATGTTGACACATAGATAAAGTCAACCCAAGTTTTTGGGGTTGATTTTTGACTAAAAATTATAAATTTATATATGAGTATATAAGGTATGCTGTGGAACTTTCTATGCCAATGTATGCTTGCCTGCCAATAATATGTGCAGTAGAGAAACAGCTGCACAGCTCCAGTTGAAGTTGTTGACATGCAAAGTACGACCATATAGAACAACAGTTCTTTATGGCTGTATCTCCATGTAAACAAAGGGTTCATTATTATCAGAACAATGCATATCCAGCATTTCTAATAACAACAATTCAGAGAGCAATAAAATAATCATGAAGAATTTAACAATTAAAAGGAAACAAACAAGGTTCCTAGTTAGCTAGGAAATTCACGAAACTCTAATCCAAAAACATAAACAGTCTAAGATGTTGTTTATTGTGCCTAGCAAAAAAGATAAAATTGTGATGAATTAACTTTTCTAAGTATCTATATGTGTATATGTATGTTTAAACTACAGGGAAATTTTAGGAACTTTCTCTTTCCTTGAAACATGGAAAATATTAGTTATTATGGCATGGTTGAGGAGGGGAGACTTTCTGGCTCAGATTACTTGGACTTTCTTACTGTTTACCCACCTTCCTTTTAAAAAAAAATCTTCTGTAAGGCTAGAAGAGACTTCTTGCAATACTTCAAATAAATAAAATATCCAGCTGCACAAACACTATACATTCAGTGAGATTACTTTGGCTTCTTATGGAATATTTGACTTTCCCCAGAATGTAAATGACTAAAGAGAAGCCATCATATGAAACTGATTTGGGGAGATGTTTAAAGTGGTATACCACTTTTAAAGGGATGGCATGAAGTGGAAGACCAGAAGAAAGGTAAAAAGTGGTCCAGGCACCCCCAAAGGTCAGAAGATAAGATCACTATTACTATACAAAGCACTCTTTAAGCAACCTTCTATATATTAGAATTCTGCCTTCTATATATTAGAATTTGTGCGCCCAATCATTTCATGCCTCTGAGGACAGTCCACTAAGAATTTCTCCTACACAATCCATACTGATAGATCTCATTTAAAATGTTGAAAATAATTGTCAGATCTGTGGAACACACAATTCACCAAATTAAACACAGCTTTACCATCATAATGTGCAGGCAATCAGCTACTCCACACTCACATAAAGTCATACAACCTCATCAAATTGAGATGGGAAAGCACAGGTGACTGTCCTTGACATAGAGAATCTCCCCTCTAATATCATCAGCAGTCTCGTTTCAAGTTCTTCCTCCCCATCACACTCACACAGGGAAACCTAAGAACTGACAATACATTTGTGCTGGTACAGCTGTACCAGAAACTTCAGCTTTATTTTCTTTCTGCAAAAGTTTGCAATCATAGGACAGGCCACCTGTCAATCACCATTAAGTTTGGTTCCGCCCCTTGTTCAGGGCTCTGGGAGGGAAGGAGCCATTTTTAAGTTAGTCTTACTTAGGAAGCTCATCTATAGGACGTAGACCAGCTCGTCCCATAAAAAGCTTCATATTTCAAGAGCACCAGGGCTAAAGAACACCAGGGATATTGACCGTCCGAGGATACAGAACAACAGCACAGAAACATCTGAAAGCCTTGGCTGGTAGGTCCACTCAACAACCAGACGCACTTGGGAGTTGGCAGTGGGTCCCAGACCAGCTAGGCCCAGATAATAGATAGCCTGGGAGAGGTTATAAGAGGGTTTTCATAGTTATTCAAAGCCAATTGCCTGTCCTGTGGGACAAGACTCCTTGAAGATTTATTATTTGTTCGTCAATAAAGACTTTGTTATTTCTTTAAAGACATCAAGGCCATCTTTTCAGGAAAATTCCTCAACAACCTTTCTTTAGGCACCCTGGCTTCCCGCTGGGCGTAAAGCGTACGTCCTATATAATAGACAATCAGCCACAGGCCCAGCGCGTGACAGAACAACATTCATCTTACATTCATCACACAGTCAACTTCTTTTTTAAACAGGAGAAACAACAATATCTGAAAGCCCTTTACATTAAAGGAGACTGACACCAGTTTAAAACCACTTCTTTCCATGAGATAAAATGGTTTTATCCAAATCCCATATGATACAAGAGATCGTGCTCCAGGTTTAAACCATTTCTTTCCATGGGATAATATTGTTCTGCACTAAACCCCATATGATACAAGAGACAGTGCTCCAAGTTAAAACCTTTTTTTCCCCATGGGATAATATTGTTCTGCACCAAACCCCATCTATATATATATATAAGAGTGATGGAATCCTGGCACCGAGCAAAACAACAAAACTAAACACCCCCCAACCTCGAAATTTCACAACACAATCCATCATCCACGACTCGAGGTTGAAATCACAAAATATCACGTCACAAACCTCCACAGGGCCTAAAAAACTCCAAAAACCAGACCTATTCAGTGCAATTCCAATGGGCCACAGCAACGCGTGGCAGGGCACAGCTAGTCTATATATATAAAAGAGTGATGGAATCCTGGCACCGAGCAAAACAACAAAACTAAACACCCCCCAACCTTGAAATTTCACAACACAATCCATCATCCACGCCTCGAGGTTGAAACCACAAAATATCACGTCACAAACCTCCACAGGGACTAAAAAACCCCCAAAACCGGAGCTATTCAGTGCAATTCCAATGGGCCACAGCAATGCGTGGCAGGGCACAGCTAGTATGATATAAAAGACTGCTGATGGTTGGGCAATGAAACAGGGCAAGAAACGTTGATGGTTCCCATGCCACCTGTTTTTCAGTTGGAACCGTGGGAGTAAAGCATGGCAACAGATAGGAACTCTGAACACGACTGCTGGCCCTTTCAGGACACTTCTGCCTCTTTTTAACCAAGAGGGCTATGCATGGTGGCTGGAAGTAGTTTAAATATATTTTGTTTATTTTGTGTCAAAAGCACATTGCAATTTCTGGCACACAGAGCTGGCCCTATCAGTTTTTTTCACATGAGTTTAGGTTTTAGTTCTGGTGGTGAGCTGCAAAGTCTGAGCAAAAGTATGAAAGTTGTTACAATAAGAGACCATGGGGTAGCTCTCAACAACTGCTTACTTGGCCCCACATTGTGAGATAATTTATTTTTTCTAGGTTTTTCATCTAAGTTTCATTTAGATTTAAGACCTTGTCAGATGTGCCGCCAGAACAAAAGCGGTTTGCCACATCCCGCGGGGGTCAACACATGAGGAGAAGCCTTTTTTGGGGGGCTCAACCCATTTTTCCCAGGATGTGATGGGAGCCATCAGGCTCCGTGGCCTAAGTTGTAAACTCGTGTTGCGGACAACAACAAAAAAAGGTAAATGTGAAGCGGTCTTTACTGGTGTTCAACATGGTGGATCCACATGTTTTGCAAAGCTACCACTGATATCACAGAGAATGGTGGAGACAATCACTGTATACTTATTTAAAGAATGTGAAGATAATCCATGGCATCTACCTCCTCCAAGGTCACAGAAGGGGGAGGCCAACTATATAAATTACAACATTGTTCTGGGATTTGCTGTGCTTCTGTGCATACTTAAATAATATATGATGGTAACATATAAGTGTAGGGAAATGAGAACATGGGGGAAAATAGGACAAAATGTATGTGACTCATGTGGGTAGATATATCTAGAACAAAGTAATATTGACATCTGCATGTTGCACACACCCCAAGAAACAGACACTTCAAAGGGGGAAGAAAAAACAGTCACACAAAATAGTAATTACAAACCCTTAGGATTAATATCAATACCAACATGGATATGAACGCTACTAATACCATCATTTTCTGAAGTAGTACTGCAAATAGTTTTGGTCAACTGAAATATGTGTGTCAGTACATGTTCAATATGCATGTTTTAACATGGGTTCACTCATCAATAAGCAGAAATTGTTAGGAAATGAAAACATATAGGCTCCCGTTAAACTTAGTAAATTACCTTAAACTTCAACTAGAGAATAAAGTAGTCTATATACCACATGAGACATACTATTTCATGGTCAGCAAATTTCACAGTCTGTAAAAATAATCTCCTTATCTTGGGAGCTGAGCTTAAGAAATTCGCATTAAATACAAATGTCTTAAGGATACTTGGTTTTTGACATCTCAGGAAGAAAAGACTCTATGAAATTCATGCGGTTGCCATAGGTCGGAAGGGACTTAAAGGCATATAAACACACACACACACACACTCTTGCAAGAAAATATAGCTAAAATTCCGTGTGGCAATAATTTTTGCTACGCGACGCAGGCATTACTAAAATAGTTTTATACAATTGTTAATTATTTACTACAGGAATCCGCTTTTAAAATCCAATGCTTATCATCATCATCATCATCATCATCATCATCATCATCATCATCATCATCATCATCATCATCATCATCACCTGCTGCATCTAGTGGTTCAGAAATAAAAAAGACGACCTCGACATCCCTTGGGGAACCTTCAAGATTGAAAAAAAAAATACCAGAACTCAAATATGCCTTCAGTTTTGCCAGAAAATGGGCATGGCTGCATTTGTTGATAAGAGTAGGGGAAATACTTCATTCTTACTCAAAACAAATACTCAAAAAATGCATTTTCAGATAAACACACCCAAGTGATTGTAACCATTTCAGCAAACAAAACAAGGCTGATTGAATCTACTTATCCACGTGGGCCTTCTCAGTTCGAATCGAGCACCGAAAAGCATATGGCTAAAGTTATCCCAGTCCTCCTATCCCATACTAAGCGTGTAATTTCTTGGCCACTTTTCGTTATAATTTCTAACTCTGCAACAGTACCAGTCTCATATTTCCAACAACTTGGGAAAAAAACAAGCAGTACATCTGTTACAACTCAAGCACAATGGTTGGCTCTGCACCGAAACATGAAGTGCAACCCAATCACCTCCAATTTCTAACCATTTTTAAAACTACAAGATTTAAAACTTCAGCTGAGGGAAACATCTCCTAAGTTCTTGTAACCTGAACATGCAATACTTTCTGCTACTTTCCTTCATGCCAACACAAACATTTTGTTTAAAAGCAGAACTGTGGCAAGTATCTGATGATGGCTCCTAATTTTAGATATTGTGAAAGTTCAGGAGATGCCATGGAGATAACTACAGTAGAGTCTCACTTATCAAACACTCGCTTATCTAACGTTCTGGATTATCCAATGCATTTTGTAGTCAATGTTTTCAAGACATTGTGATATTTTGGTGCTAAATTCATAAATGCAGTAATTACTACATAGCATTATTTCGTATTGAACTACTTTTTCTGCCAAATTTGTTGTCTAACATGATGTTTTTGTGCTTAATTTGTAAAATCATAACCTAATTTGATGTGTAATAGGCTTTTCCTTAATCCCTCCTTATTATCCAACATATTTGCTTATCCAACATTCTGCTGGCCCGTTTATGTTGGATAAGTGAGACTCTACTGTATTCATATATTTTGGCAAGGTTATTCGGATTATTAATTCCTGAAAGAGATTTGCATTTTCCTTCCTTCCCATGCCAACCCATGCTCACCCATGCCCATGTAGCACTTCATTGGTCTTCTAATTTCCCAGCATTCATCATCAGCATATGAACCCATTCAATATGGTTCATGCAATAGTTTCTCAAAGAGCAAAAAGCAACCCAGCAAGGCAAGCACTTTTTAACATGTTTCAGTCATAAAAACCATTTCCAAAACCAGTGAATATAGAAGATGCCAAAATGAGACAAATATCCACAAATCTCTACAATGTTAGTGCATTTTAGAAATGATCCAAAGAGGTATAAAACACCATTCACCTACCATTGACTTGGTAAACGGGCGAGCCAAAGAGAACAGCAGGGTGTACACCCACCAGTTCTGATGGAGGGACGAATACATCATATTTCCCGGGTGAACAGCATTTGACGTCACGCCGTGAGGGGACAGCTGGCGGTTGAGTTCGTTGGACATCAGGATATTGCAAAGCTTAGATCGATTGTAGGCTAGCATAGCCCAATATTCTTTCTTAGCAGGAGAGAGCATGTTGAGGTCGAGTTTTCCTGAACTGTCTTTGATTTCTGTGAACCTTTAAAAAAGCAAACATATTTTAGGCTTTATATGGACTTGTTCCCATTTTTTTTAAGTTACTTGCTCCTCAGACAACAGAATGGAACAGAACAGCACAAGTGTAGCCCTAGGATAATATCTGTGCCCTCCAGTCTAAACCCCAGGAGTTAATATTTTATTTTATTTTATTCATTTTCAATGTCCTCTAAGGAACTTGTGGGACATTTCTGCCACTCCTTTTCTGAAACCTTCTAAGCTCTAAAGCAGGGGTCCCCAAACTAAGGCCCGGGGGCCGGATGCGGCCCATTGAAGCTATTTATCTGGCCCCCACAGCACAAGGGCAGAAGGGGGTTGGGCTAAATGACCCAAAGGGTTTCTTCTTCTCTTAAAGTCATCATCATCATCATCATCATCATCATCATCATCATCATCATTATTATTATTATTATTATTATTATTATTATTATTATTACACAGCAAACAAGATAGATATGCTGGATTTCACATCACAAAATCACAAGTCAAACACTTCCCAAGTGTCTAGGACTGTGTGATGCATTTTCGGAAGATGCGTGCAGATTTGTCAATATCTATTGTTTCCAAATGCCGGCTGAGATCTTTTGGCACGGCACCCAGTGTGCCCATCACCTCCGGGACCACCTGCACTGGTTTCTGCCAGAGTCTTTGCAGAGCAATCTTGAGGTCCTGATAGCGGCTGAGTTTTTCCTGTTGTTTTTCGTCAATGCGACTGTCACCTGGGATGGCAACATCAATGATCCAAACCTTTTTCTTTTCCACAACTGTGATGTCTGGTGTGTTGTGTTCCAGAACTTTGTCAGTCTGGATTCGGAAGTCCCACAGTATCTTTGCGTGCTCATTTTCCAATACGTTTGCAGGTTTGTGATCCCACCAGTTCTTTACTGCTGGGAGGTGGTACTTGAGGCATAAGTTCCAATGGATCATTTGGGCCACATGGTTGTGCCTCTGTTTGTAGTCTGTCTGTGCAATTTTCTTACAGCAGCACATAATACAAGGATGCATTAGATCAGGGGTCCCCAAGCTAAGGCCCAGGGGCCGGATGCGGCCCTCCAAGGTCATTTACCTGGCCCCCGCCCTCAGTTTTATAATATAATATTTTTATATCAGTTTTAATAATATAATATATTGTATATACATATAATATTGATAATAATCTTATGTTATACAATATAATACTAATAGTAATACCATATAATAATATTAATTGTATGTTATATATTACATATTATATAATAGCATAGTGGTATAGTTCAATACAGTAATATATAATGCTAATATTGTGTTATGCTAATAATATAATATATTGTATGTACATACAGCTGCTCTGAGTCCCCTTCAGGGTGAGAAGGGTGGGATATAAATGTAGTAAATAAATGCAGTAAATAAATAATTAATTTTAGACTTAGGCTCGGCCAAAGTCTGACATGACTTGAAGGCGCACACAACAACAACAACAACAACAACAACAATCCTAATTAACTTGACTATCTCATTGGCCAGTAGCAGGCCCACACTTTCCATTGAAATCCTAATAGGTTTATGTTGGTTAAAATTGTTTTCATTTTTAAATATTGTATTCTATTGTTGTTGTTGTTGCACTACAAATAAGATATGTGCAATATGCATAGGAATTTGTTTGTATTTTTTTTTCAAATGATAATTCGGCCCCTCCACAGTCTGAAGAATTGTGGACCGGCCCTCTGCTTTAAAAGTTTGAGGACCCCTGCATTAGATGAACAGAACACCATTTTCTCATTTTATTGAGGATAGGGAAAAAGTGGTACAATTGTGTTACTTTAATTTTATGAATTTTGTTCACTTCACATTGAAGTTGTCTCTTGAGAAGTATTAAAAATTACAAAACATTACTTGCTAATGCTGTGTGCCTTCAAGTCATTTCCGACTTATGGCAACCCTAAGGCATTTTCATGATAATACTAAAAATGAGCTGTATATGAGAGCTGCAATTCTCTCTTTTTAATGCAATGGTTACACCGCAATACTTCCCTTTTTTGTATTACCTGAAAAAAGCCATTTATTGCATTGCTGAAATTGGGAATTGCATGTAAGTAAAATACGTTGGTTTCTGAACCTTTGTTATTTAATCTTCTCCAGTGTACAAGTATTGTGTACAGAGGAGTTTAAGTGTCCAAGTAACTACAGATGAGAATTGTTCCTGCTTAGAATCTTTTTAGATTAAAAATTGATGGCTAGAAAGGGGCTGTAACATTGGTGATATGCCATCAATACCCTTAAAGATATAAAAGATGAATGTGAACAAAGCCAAAATGAGCTCTGGCAGAGTCAAATGTTTTTTAAGTATACCCATGGCATGACTGAACACAAATCAAAGTAACTAGTTGACGTTCTTTAATTGGGTCTGACAGAGTCATTAAACACCAGCTGTTTCACACATACCCCATACCACCCTTTAAATAATACCTGAGGTAGAAAACAAATGAGGACTTCTATGAGATGGAGGAATTTTCCCAGGTAACTATCTGCCTGCCCTTATATTTGGGGTTTGTTTAACTATGGAGTAACAGGAAATAAATTCAAAAATTGTTTAATGGAGGGCTTAATAGAAGAAAGCATTTATTGTTATCGTTAAAAAAGAAGAATGAAGCTCAATGATACTGCTTTCCAAAATATTTTTCCTGGTGCAGAATGGTAGAATCTCAATGCAGAATGGTAGAATCTGCCTTCTTCCATTCTTCTCAGCCAAACACTCTGAAAACACAAGATGTTGTGGTGCAACAGGAGATCTTGTGCTCTTAGGTTCAAGATTTTGGAATGGGCATGAAGAACCACCCAATTTTGTTAAGTGCCCAGCCTTATCACGTGAACAGAGGTTGGCATTTTTTATGTGAATTGCCCACAAACATCTTCATAGAATGACAGAATAAAAGGAACACGTTAAGGCCTAGATTGATGACAACATGCTTATCCAACTTGCTGTGCCGTCCCAAATTCATTCATACAATATTTTAAAAGTATTTATCAGAACTTCCAGTTCTTCAGGTAGTATACCGTGTTTCCCCGAAAATAAGGCAGTGTCTTATATTAATTTTTGCTCCCAAAGATGCACTAGGTCTTATTTTCAGGGGATGTCTTATTTTTCCATGAAGAAGAATTCACATTTATTATTGAACAAAAAAATGAACATATATTATATACTATACAGTAGTTGTCATCACAAACCAACATAACCAGACAAACTGTGAATCCTATCAAGAATTTCTTATTACTACCAATATTTCCATGTACAACACTCTATGGTACGTACATTTACCGATCTTGCATGCTCTGGTGTTCTGTTCATTGGGCATGCTTCCAAACAAAAACTTTGCTAGGTCTTACTTTCGGGGGAGGCCTTATATTTAGCAATTCAGCAAAACCTCTACTAGGTCTTATTTTCTGGGGATGTCTTATTTTAGGGGAAACAGGGTACATGCCAGGATTCATCCTCCATGCAATACCCTCCAGCTATTGCCTGGAGGATCATGGTTTGTCTCCACACCACTGTTTCCTTACTTCCATGAGAAAAGGACAGAAGATTTTATTTGAGGAAAAAATGTCCTCTCAGAAAGCATAAAAAGGGGGGAGGTGGGTGTAAACACTGCCTTCTCAATTGATTGTAAAATATTGTTTTATGTAATGAGATATAAATGGTAACACATTGGGTCTCTTCTAAAACCCAAGCTATCCAGCACAGTAAAAGTAGCCGTCAATTGAGCCGTGGTGGTGCAATGGGTTAAATCCTTGTTCCAGCTGAACTGCTGATCTGAATTTTGTGGTAATCTCTGAGCGGTTAGACTCAATTTAACCCTCTCTAAGGGAGCTTCCACCAAAAATCAGCAGAGTAGCAAAAGCAAAAGCATTCAAATGCAACAGTTACTTACACGGGGCGAACAAAGAGAAGCCATGGACCATTTAGGATTGCAATGGACTGCAGAGTCTCAGTAAAAGTTCAAAAAGTATTTATTCAGGTAAAAAGAACTCCATTGTAGATAGAAAGGCTTGGGAGCTGTCTAGTCTACTCTAGACTGGTTTCTAAGGAAAAATAAGAAAGGAAAAATAACAAACATCTAAATAGTTACATCTTGCCAGGAGAGATGGCGAGATGCTTCTTGTTAGCTTGAAGAACAAAGGGAGAAGAGAGAACCAAAATGGTTCCAACCTCATGGTCCAGTTTATTGGGGCCATAAAAGACATTCTGACCAATGAGAAGTTAGTGTCCCTGGAGATTCACATTTCTACTAACTTCAAAGTAAGGGATGTGACGTAAACAGGATAGAGTGAAACACAGTAAAGCCTGTCTAGGCATGCTTTGGAAACAGGGAAAGGATTCCCTCAATCTAACTCTAACATCTATCTAACTACACCTAGACTTGAGTAGTCCAGGATGATTCCCAACACTGAAAGCGGGTGGTTCAAATCTGCGAGGCAGGATAAACTCCTGTCTGTCAGTTCTAGCTTCCCATGTGGGGACATGAGAGAAGCCTCCCAGCAGGATGGTAACACACCCGAGCTTATTTGGGGCCGGGCTGTGGCGCAGCTGGCTAGTAACCAGCTGCTATAAATCACTACTGACCGAGAGGTCATGAGTTTGAAGCCCGGGTCGGGTTAAGCCTCCGATCATTAATAGCTCCGGCTTGCTGTTGACCTATGCAGCCCCGAGTGCAGACCCACAAGTAGTAAGAACATCAGCCCTGGCCTTGTCTTTCTCAACTGCAGAGTATGCCTGTCCTGTCTGGCACAAGTCTGCCCATGCAAAGCAGGTGGACATAGCACTGAATGAAACATGCAGAATCATCACAGGATGCCTTAAACCTACACCTGTTGATAAACTCTACAAGTTAGCTGGCATTGCCCCTCCTGACGTGCGAGGGGAAGTCGCTGCTAACTGCGAGAGAAAAAAGGTCGAACATTGTGAAAGCCACCCATTGCATGACCCTCAGCCTCCTCCCACCAGACTCAAGTCAAGGAAGGGCTTCATGAGAACCACCACTCCTCTTGATGTTCCTCCAGCAGCAGCAAGGGTGTCTCTCTGGGCAGTTAAACCCAGCAATTCTAACTGGATGACCCCCCATGAGGGTCTTCCTCCAGGGGCAAACCAAGAATGGGCAACTTGGAAGTTCCTGAACAGACTCAGAAGTGGAGTGGGCAGATCAAAAGACAATTTGGCAAGATGGCACTACCTAGAGGAATCCTCCACCTTGTGTGACTGTGGAGCAGAACAAACAACTCCGCATATGTATGCTTGCCCACAATGCCCTGCCTCATGTACGGAGGAGGAGTTGTTTAAAGCTACGGACAATGCGGTTACTGTTGCCCGCTTTTGGTCCAAAACTATTTAGTTGCTTGTGATTTCCTTCCCCCCCCCCCCCCATCATTTTGAAATGTATTTGTCGTGCAATGCTTTTGACACGAAATAAATAAATGCAGCCCCGAAAGACAGTTGCACCTGTCAATTAGGGAAATTTAGGGACGCTTTATGCGGGAGGCTAATTTACAACACCATAAAACTGCCAGCAAAACACGAGGAAAGGAATGAGGAAGTACAGCCACTTTTGGACGGTGAAGCAACAGCTCCCCCTGTGGCCGGAATCGTGAAGCTGGAAAAATGTTAAAAATGCCTCTGAGTTTGTCTAATGTATGTTGTTTGTCTGTTGGCATTGAATGTTTGCCATATATGTGTTCATTGTAATCCGCCCTGAGTCCCCTTCGGGGTGAGAAAGAAGGGCAGAATATAAATACTGTAAAATAAAATAAAAAAAATTCTTATTTTAGATATTTATATAGCAGGATTTCATGCATGACAACATTCCTTAAAATGGAAAAACAATTAGTTGTTAGGTCTGGACACACACCATTTATTTACTGGGGAATTTGTTTCCATAAACGGATCTTTGCACAATTAAGCTACAAATGCTGCAATGTTTTATTGCCTGCCTCCCTTTCAATCAAGCTTTAAACTCTAAAGATATACTTGAACTCCACTTATTATTGTTATTAAGAATGGAGGAGGGGAATGAAACTCTCCAAATGTTAAAATGCAATGTGAAAAACTATCGGAGATCAGCATTACACAGAGAAACAAGCAGCTGACAATTCAACATAATCTCTCATTAAATAACAACTCATTTATACATATCCCATTGTGCCCTCACATCTGGCAAGTGACTGGAGCTGGCAGATTTATTTCTACCACTAAACCGCCTGCCCTGCGGTAGCCTACCTCCCTTGTAATGGGACTCCACCACTTGCTTTCACAAACCTGGCGTGATTTGCAAAGATAAGAGCATCCAAGATTTATTTGAGTTCTTAAAATTTCATTTTGATTTTCTCCCGCTTTTACCACTACCTAATTACTAGATGTCTCATGTCTGGGGGGAGGGAAGGATTATAACAGGCTTTTTTCAATTGCTTCCTTTCATTTCTGCTGTCGTAAATTTTAAAATGGTTAAAGTAAATCTATCTGCAGTATGTCATGTAAGCCCTTATGTTGCAAAGTGATAAAAGGGCTCAGGCTGACCCTTGGCTGCCTCTCAGCCAGGTCCCGGGGGCTACATTTTGGGAAAACAGCGTTTTGAAAAAGCAAGCTTCATTGTAGGTCACAAAACGGAGGAGAGGAGGACAACTTCTACATCTGCACTCCTCACACTCACGCCTTACTTAACACAAACATGGGATTTTATGAACATCTATTGGGTGTTTTTCACAGTTAGATGAAGGTGCTAGTTTTGCAGTGGCTTTCATATGTAGTAGGGGGAATACTACTAATAACAGAGCTTGGAAAAGTTACAACAACTAACATAATTTAATATTGTGTTGTCGAAGGCTTTCATGGCTGGGATCACAGGGTTGTTGTATGTCTTTCAGGCTGTGTGGCCATGTTCCAGAAGTATTCCTGACGTTTCGCCCACATCTATGGCAGGCATCCTCAGAGGTTGTGAGGCATGGATAAACTAGGCAAGGAAGCTAAAAATATATATCTGTGGAGGGATATATATTACAACCTGGACTCTCCACAGATATATATTTTTACCTTCCTTGCCTAGTTGCAGTTGGCAGATCGTAATTTTGTCAATGTCTATTGTTTCCAAATGCCGGCTGAGATCTTTTGGCACGGCACCCAATGTGCCCATCACCACCGGGACCACCTGCACTGGTTTCTGCCAGAGTCTTTGATAGCGGCTGAGTTTTTCCTGTTGTTTTTCGTCAATGCGACTGTCACCTGGGATAGTGACATCAATAATCCAAACCGTTTTCTTTTCCACAACTGTGATGTCTGGTGTGTTGTGTTCCAGAACTTTGTCAGCCTGGATTCAGAAGTCCCATAGTATCTTTGCGTGCTCATTTTCCAATACTTTTGCAGGTTTGTGATCCCACCAGTTCTTTGTTGCTGGGAGGTGGTACCTGAGGCATAAGTTCCAATGAATCATTTGGGCGACATAGTTGTGCCTCTGTTTGTAGTCAGTCTGTGCGATTTTCTTACAGCAGCTGAGGATATGATCAATGGTTTCGTCAGCTTCCTTGCACAGTCTGCATTTTGGGTCATCAGCTGATTTTTCGATCTTGGCCTGAATTGCATTTGTTCTGATGGCTTGCTCCTGGGCTGCAAGGATCAGGCCTTCTGTCTCCTTCTTCAGGGTCCCATTCATGAGCCATAGCCAGGTCTTCTCCTTATCAGTTTTTCCTTCAATTTTGTCAAGGAACTTTCCATGCAATGTTTTGTTGTGCCAGATTATTATTATTATTATTATTATTATTATTATTATTATTATTATTATTATTATTATTATTATTATTTTATTGTATGACACAGCAAACAAGATAGATATTCTGGATTTCATATCACAAAATCACAAGTTGAACACTTCCCGAGTGTCTAGGACTGTGTGATGTATTTTCGGATGATGTGCAGATCCCAGTTGTTGTTGTTGTTGTTGTTGTTGTTGTTGTTATTACAATTATTATTATTCTTTTCCAGAAACGACAACTTTTGCTTTAGTGTTTGCCTCACACATCTATTCCAGGGATAGAGCAGAGGAATGGAAAAATGAATTAAAAAAAATTTAATCACCTCTGGCTGGGCTCACCTTTCTATGCAATAACTGAGAAAATAATTTTTACAAATATGATAGAAAGAGAAGCACATGACAACTCACCTGTGTGATTCAGAGGAAACCACCACCACCCTTGCAGGTGCTGAGCGACAAAGAAGATCTCTGAGGAGCTGAACAAGATAAAAGTGTCCCAAATGGTTGACCTGGAAGGTGGATTCCAGACTATCTGCTGTCAATTGCCAAGGAACACCAAAAACAGCAGCATTGCAGATCAGCACATGGAGAGACCTTTAAAAAGAATAAGAATATTTCAAAAGAAGCTACACAGATCTGGTGTCTTTTGGGGATCCACTCTTACATCAACCACGAGGACAAAGATACATACGGGTTGAGCATCCCTAATCTGGAATTCTGAAAACAGAAACTCTCAGTAATGTTCCATTATCCGGGTGGAGGCCACTAGGGGATGCTAGAGAGAAAAGGATAGCCATTGTATATCATATACTGTAGGCTAAGTTGCAGAGGAAGAAACTGGCAAAAGCACCTCTGGGTATTCCTTACCCAAGAAAACCCTATGAAGTAAAGTTGTGCATTCATGTGGAATTGCTATTCGTTTCGTGTAGTTTCATTCGTGTCGTCTCATTTTCATATTCATGTCCCACTAACAAAAATGGGCCGCCTATGACATGAATTTTCTTCTGGCTAACAAAAAACACAGAAATTTTTGTGCCATTGGTGGCAATGGGAGGGCTTCCAGGACTCACCCCCCCCCCCCCAAAACTCGGTTTTTGGGCTAGAGGGGTTAAAATCGCCACAGAGAGCATTTCGATCCCTTTTATCCCACCAACTTTTAAAACGTTTGGACCTTTCCCAGAGCACTACTTTTATTAATAATATTACCTTAACCCCCATTTCCACATATCAGATCTAATGCGGAGGCATTTCCCTCTCCCAGGCTGAAGTCAGATTTCCAGATCCTTCTTGATATATATATATATATATATATATATATGTATGTATGTATGTATGTATGTATAATCTTAACCCCCATTTCCACAGATCAGATCTAATGTGGAGTATAGCAAAACATTTCCCTCTCCCAGGCTCAGGTCAGAATCCCAGATCCTTCTTAATATACATATTATATATATAAATATTACCTTAACCCCCATTGCCACAGGTCAGATCTAATGTGGAGGCATTTCCCTCTTCCAGGCTGAAGTCAAATTTCCAGATTTTTCTTAATATATATGCTGTATATACTTGACTATAAGCCTAGTTTTTCAGCCCTCTTTTTAAGACTGAAAAAGCCCCCCTCGGCTTATACTCGGGTGAGGGTCCTGGTTGGCTTATATTTGGGTCAGTTTATACTCGAGAATATATGGTACATTTATTATTTTTATCTATTATTATTGGTATTATTACATTTATTATTTTCTCTATTATTGTTGCCACTATTACATTTATTTTACTTTATTATTATTATTATTATTATTATTATTACATTTATTATTTCACTATGATCTTATTGTTATTATTGCATTTATTATTTTACTCTATTTATTATTACTTGTATTATTTTCCTGTATGTATGTATGTATTATTACATGTATTATTTTACTCTATTATTATTAAAATGATACATAAGCACATTTACATTGAAGAAAACGAGAATAATGATTTGATCAGAGTTGGACAGTCTTATCTTAAATTTGAGCTTTATGTAAATATTCAAAAACATTTAACCTACTGATGCCTCAATTAATGTAATTTTATTGGTATCTATTTTTATTTGTGAAATTTACCACCCTCAGCTTATACTGGAGTCAATGTTTTCCCAGTTTTTTTGTGGTAAAATTAGGTGCCTCGGCTTATATTCGGGTCAGCTTATATATCGAGTATATACGGTATATTATATATATAAATATTATTATCTTAACCCCCTTTTCCACAGATCAGATCTAATGTGGAGGGAGGCATTTCCCTCTCCCTAGCTCAGGTCAGAATCCCAGATCCTTCTTAATATACATATTATATCTATAAATATTACCTTAACCCCCATTGCCACTGTGGTCCTTAGGGGGAAGAATCCATTGTCCTATTTATTTAATAAAGAAGCAGCTTCAAATTAAAACAAAAAAACTTGGAAGCCCAATCTGCTGCTTTAGGGACAGTTCTGATCTTGCCTGTATGCTGAGCAAGTTGTACTCTATTACGACCCTTGGAAAGATGGTTAAATCTTCTGGTGAGATTTACTACTTCCCTGTCTTTCAACTTTCTGTGTGTATAGTACGTTTCTTTCCTCAGGTAGTGAAAGGAATCAAATAAAACCCAAAAAAGAGCTTGTTCCTCGGAAGCACAGAAAGCCTTCTTTTAAAAGGATATACCAGATTGACAATGAATTATAAACTAAATTGTTCTGCTCAATTAAAGCTTGGAATGTAGCAGTGAAGTGACATAACTCTTCTTTACGTTTTCAGAAAAATCACTTTTGTGTTAATCCACCTTCTACAAGTTTGTTTTCAAAAGAAGAACTGTATCTTGGATGCACAACAAAATAAGCTGGAAACCAAACGTTGGGAATTCCCTTGGAAGAGATTAATGATAGAACGCAAGTGCTTCACTGTGAAAGATGAGTTTATAAACTCGAGGACTACAAAAACATTTATAACAAATCTGTCCCGGATAAAATGCAAACCAATTATACAAATCGACCCGAAAAGTTCCACCCAGTTTTTTTAAAAATTTTGCTTTTTAGTTTGCTGTTTGGTACTTTTAATCAATACAATTTTCTTTAAAATTCCAAGCCATGATTTTGATTGCTCTTGCCCTTTCTAATATTCTTCGTGGTTTTATTATTGTAAATTGAATTTTTAATTAAAATACTGTACATACATACACTTTAAAATTCTCTCATTAACATTAAGGCTATAAAACTGCAAAATGCTTACTACTTTATTTGCAGCAAAAGATACTTTAACTGTACTTATTAAATTATAAATATTTTACATGCTTATCTACCCAATATGCCCCTCATGGCTGGTTAGGTCTTGCCTTGAAATGCAGGAGTCTTTAGTTCAAACATCTGTTTTCTGTTTCAGACTTGAATATATCCACATTCATGACATTTCAAAAGACAGAAAAATTATCAAGATTGTATTCCTTGTTTGCTCCAAGATTTAAGGGAAGAAAGGTTAAATCAGCAAGTCTCTAACAATGAGAGATGCCTGGAAAGGGAGGGTTTTAGTCAGGAGCAAAAAAAACCCGGAATATGATAAGAGGTCCATGTACAGATTTGTTAGTCCCGGGACTGCTGCTTTGTCCTGAGATTTTGCAGCCCCCAAGATGGCCACCACAGGTTGGGGCTGGGCTGTGGCGCAGCTGGCTAGTAACCAGCTGCTATAAATCACTACTGACCGAGAGGTCATGAGTTCGAAGCCCGGGTCGGGTTAAGCCTCCGACCATTAATAGCCCCGGCTTGCTGTTGACCTATGCAGCCCCGAAAGACAGTTGCACCTGTTATTTAGGGAAATTTAGGGACGCTTTATGCGGGAGGCTAATTTAACTAATTTACAACACCATAAAACTGCCAGCAAAACACGAGGAAAGGAATGAGGAAGTACAGCCACTACTGGACGGTGAAGCAACAGCTCCCCCTGTGGCCGGAATCGTGAAGCTGGAAAAATGTTAAAAATGCCTCTGAGTCTGTCTAATGTATGTTGTTTGTCTGTTGGCATTGAATGTTTGCCATATATGTGTTCATTGTAATCCGCCCTGAGTCTCCTTCGGGGTGAGAAGGGCGGAATATAAATACTGTAAATAAATAAATAAATTGTCGCCGGAAATTTTGGGTTTTTTAAAAAGAAACTTAAGATGTGAATATGTCAATCATTGTATAGGTTCCGTTCCTGGGTTATAGAGGCTGTGTGGCAACTATGCAAACATGTTTGGCCGTGTACTTATGCCTGGGAACTACGGGGTGCTGTTCCTGGGTTATATGTATCTGTTCCTCATTGCTTTTATCATAAAAACATGGGGAAAGTTGATTACATGGCAAAACCTTTGTTTGTGTGTCGCAAACTTCATTAAATGTGTGGAGGACGAAGTTTCTCTTGCCAGGATAAAGTTTTCTCCCTCGGGTCAACTGTAGTCATATTTTCTAGATACAACCAATAAGGAACCGACATGTATAACCCAGAAAAACAACAACATAAAAACCCACATATTTTCTGAATGTAGGGACAAACAAACACTCAAAGATGTGCATTTTTACACCAGAACAGGGATATTCCTGCACCTGAAAAACCCGCGTTTTTGCTGTTTTTTGCGATTGCTCCTGCATTTTCAGGGGACGGTGTTTGGTCACGCTTCATTTTGAAATGGAAGCTCCTGGGATAAAGGTACTATAACTCTATCCTGAATTTTATTAGGTCCATTTTATTCCAGTATTTTAACTGATGATGTTATTTTTATATTGCTGCTGCAGTCCCCCACCACCACCACCACCAATGAAGTCGACTGAATTACACTTGGTGGTTGGTTGATATTATTACTGTTGTATTAACTCTTGTTTTACTGTTTTACTGTGCTTTATTTTTATTTTTATTGTATATTGTTCAATGTATTTATGCTGTTGTTTTTGTAAATTGTGCTAGTCGGGCCTTGCCCCATTGTGAGCCGCCCCGAGTCCCCGTGGGGAGATGGTGGCGGGGTATAAATAAAGTTTTATTTATTATTTATTATTACTATCTGGATGGGCCCTAAGACAGAAGATTTGTGTTATGAATTTTCTTGGTTTGCACAGGTTGAGTATCCTTTATCTTGAATTCCAAAAACCTAGATGCTCCAAAATCTGAATTTGTCCACATGGATGACTGAGATTGTGATGCTTTTGCTTTGTAGTGGTTCAATGTACACCAACTTCGTTCCATGCAAAAAATTAACAAATTTAAAAGTACAGTAGAGTCTCACTTATCCAACATAAATGGGCCGGCTGAACGTTGGATAAGCGAATATGTTGGATAATAAGGAGATTAAGGAAAAGCCTATTAAACATCAAATTAGGTTATGATTTTACAAATTAAGCACCAAAACGTCATGTTATACAACAAATTTGACAGAAAAAGTAGTTCAATACGCAGTAATGCTATGTAGTAATTACTGTATTTACGAATTTAGCACCAAAATATCATGATGTATTGAAAACACTGACTACAAATATGCGTTGGATAACCCAGAACGTTGGATAAGCGAGTGTTGGATAAGTGAGACTCTACTGTATCTTCAGGCTACATGCATAAACTGTATATGAATCAGAAACAAGTTTCATGTTTAGACATTAATCCATCTCCAACATATCTCATTATATTTATGCAACTGTTCCAAACGCTAAAAAAATCCGAAATAAAGAACAGTTTTGGTCCCAAGCATTTTGGATAAGGGATACTTACTCAACCTATATCGTAACTCATTTTAATTGTTTTAAAGTTTATAATGTATTCAACAGTTTATTTCAATGACTATTACATTTTACAGTATACTGGTTTTCAAAGAAGTATCCAAGTATCTCTTACAGCTAAGAAATAAGAAGGAAGCAGAAGATGAGGAAAGAAGGAAAGGAAAATAAATGCGGTAGTTCACTCTATACCGTGTCCAAAGAAGCGGGTTTATATCCACAAAGGCAAAGGTGAAATTTTTTGTGTGTGTCAGGAGTAACTTCAGAAACTGAAAGTCACTTTTGGTGTGAGAGAATTAGCCATCTCCAAGGACATTGTCTAGGGGACACTCGGATGTTTTACCATCCTGTGGGAGGCTTCTCTCATGTCACCGCATGGGAAGCTGGAGCTGACAGATGGGAGTTCACCCCGCTCCCCGAATTTGAACCGCCGACCTGCTGGCACAAGGGCTTAACCCATTGCACCACCAGGGGCTCCTATAGGTGAAAATAAAAACCAGCTAGTTTTAAAGGCATTATCATATTTCTTTTTTTGAAAACAAATTATCACTATAGATAATTTAACATTAGAGGGCATCTTCTGCTTGAATACTTACAAATTCTTAGCTCTGAATGCTTCAGCAAAGTCCCGTATGCTTGAAAGAGATCCAAGGTCTAAGGTCATTGCTTCCACTTTGGCTTTGTGCTAAAAGAGAGAAAAGAGAATGGTGTTAAACTAAAGAGTTAGTTCACAGGTTCATGTTGCACTGAAGAGCAAGACCACACACTTAATTTTCCTTGTTTACCATTATTAGTAAGGTAAAGGTAAAGGTTTTCCCCTGACGTTAAGTCCAATCGTGACCGACTCTGGGGGTTGGTGCTCATCTCCATTTCTAAGTCGAAGAGCCGGTGTTGTCCGTAGACATCTCCAGGTCATGTGGCCAGCATGACTGCATGGAGCACCTTTACCTTCCCGCCGGAGCGGTACCTATTGATCTACTCACATTGGCATGTTTTCGAACTGCTAGGTTGGCAGGAGCTGGGGCTAACAGCGGGCGCTCATTCCGCTCCCGGGATTTGAACCTGGGACCTTTCGGTCCGCAAGTTCAACAGCTCAGTGCTTTAACACACTGTGCCACCAGGGGCCCCAATTTACCATTATTACCATAGTGGATATAAACCAAGACAAAATATAATGCTAAATCTATAAATTCTATATTCATAGCACTACTAAACATATAGAGATTGATCTCAGCAGCCTTTTTGATACTGAAGATAGTTGATCAGGAGCAACTTCTCCTCAAACAATTTAATTTATTGGGTTGATTGAGTTACATTGAGTCCCTAAGGGGAGAAAGGTGGAATAGAAATGAAGTAAATACAGTAGAGTCTCACTTATCCAACACTCGCTTATCCAACGTTCTGGATTATCCAACGCATTTTTGTAGTCAATGTTTTCAATATATTGTGATATTATGGTGCTAAATTCATAAATACAGTAATTACTACATAGCATTACTGCGTATTGAACTACTTTTTCTGCCAAATTTGTTGTATAACATGATGTTTTGGTGCTTCATTTGTAAAATCATAACCTAATTTGATGTGTAATAGGCATTTCCTTAATTCCTCCTTATTATCCAACATATTCGCTTATCCAGCGTTCTGCCGGCCTGTTTATGTTGGATAAGTGAGACTCTACTGTACATAAAAAAATAAATACGTTGCTATTCACAACTAGTGTGATATCTACAACATTAAAGTTTGGCAGCTCTGTGGTAATTGACTAAGGCTTTTCTTACTCCAAATAACAATGGAATAAATTAAACTTAAGATGCTTTGACAGCATTATTTGGTTTTTAGCAAACATGTATTCTACAAAGTAACAGAAACACATGCACAAGGATCCAAGAAGATAAAAATGAAATAATATTATTATGCAGAAGATAATATACAGCATGCCCCAGTTAACAAACCTTCTGATAAAGAAACTTCTCTTTCTATCAGACTAACCCCTCTTTTCCTCTTCACCCTCTGTAAAGCCATTTTTAAAGCAACATCAATATGATTATGCAGGAGGACTTGAGGAAAACATACTTTGAGTGTTATGACTGAGCAGTGTGCCTACAATAAACAGTGCAATCAACAAAGCTTGAGCTGTGAAAAAATAGGACTTGACTCTATCAGATCCTAGTGTAGCTGTGTGTGCCTCCCTACAACGAGCAAGGCAAACAGCAGCTGCCTCCTGATTGCCTTACTGAGCATGTGAACTACAAAACAAAAGGAAAAGTGAGGAACAAATAAACATGCTTTAATAAATATCCTTAGCATGTTAAAGCAGCATAGGTCTGGCACCTAGTGAGTCTTTAAAACATTTACACAAATCTGTTAACAACAACTTGTAGAGTTTACAGGCCGGGCTGTGGCGCAGCTGGCTAGTAACCAGCTTTAATAAATCACTACTGACCGAGAGGTCATGAGTTCGAAGCCCGGGTCGGGTTAAGCCCCCGACCATTAAATAGCCCGGCTTTCTGTTGACTTATGCATCCACGAAAGACAGTTGCATCTGTCAAGTAGGGAAATTTAGGTACGCTTTATGCGGGAGGCTAATTTAACTAATTTACAACATCATAAAACTGCCAGCAAAACACGAGGAAAGGAATGAGGAAGTACAGCCACTAGTGGACGGTGAAGCAACAGCTCCCCCTGTGGCCGGAACCGTGAAGCTGGAAAAAAAAGTTAAATGCCTCTGTGTCTGTCTATACTGTATGTTGTTTGTCTGTTGGCATTGAATGTTTGCCATATATGTGTTCATTGTAATCCGCCCTGAGTCCCCTTTGGGGTGAGAAGGGCGGAATATAAATACTGTAAGTAAATAAATAAATTTACAGTTAACTCTGCAGAAAATACTTCAGCAATACTACATAGAAAGGAAAATAAGCCTGTTTAGCAAGCTTTGCAAATGCTGATTTGTTACTAATAAATATTTGATTTGTATATCTATTTTATATATTTATATACCTAGGGTTATGTCTCGGTCCTAAAGAGGTCGCAAGTGGAAACATTTAAGAAGCCCTGTTCTATAATGTGAAAAGTTTACACAAGGTGGGTTATCATTACCAGTCAAAATCTACATGTGGATCAACAAAAAGAAAAATATTGACCACCAATAGGTTTGTTCTACCTGTAAAGTCTCAAATGTAGCAAAGGTTATCCCCTCTCTCCCTCTCTCAAAGCTATAATGCTCTGTTCGTATTTCCAAAGGGAAAATAAAAAAAAGTGTGCTACAAACACAAGGACAGTGAGGGGTCAAAAAACATAAAGTAGTTCAACAGACTAAACCACAAGCTGTTAGTTACTATGCTCTTGGGAACAGTGATTCAAGTCCACACACTATTACTCAGGTAATGCTTTCAGTCTTGGTATCGGGTTGCGGGTTTCTGCTATTTGCTCCAAGAATGAAGAGGAAGCATTTGCAATATTGCATTGGGGGGGGGGGGGGTACAATTCATGCACTCTTCTTTCACAAGGAGAAATCCTTCCGAAAGAATAAGTAAGCTGTGCCTGTGGGTAAAATAAAAAATCTGAAAAAAATGATAAATTAATGATTATGATATATAGATGACAGATCCTAGCTATGGATATGGGCTTCTAGTCTGCCAGGTGAGCCAGTGAACTGAAACCACCCTTCTCGTAACAATACATCCTCCAGTGCCAAGGTAATCAATGTCCCTTTACTTCCAACAGTTAAAACTAATTTGTCCTTTTGCAGTTTTTTAGACTTGTCAGATCTAAGGTTATTGGGAACACTAAGACTGGATGGAAGTGCTTTTTGAGTAGCTCAAGAAGAAGTCTTTAATAAGATCATAACTACAAAAATATTTTTTAAGTAGTACTTCTTAAAATCATGCAGATGTTATATACAGTAGAGTCTCACTTATCCAACACTCGCCTATCAAATGTTCTGGATTATCCAACTCATTTTTGTAGTCAATGTTTTCAATACATCGTGATATTTTGGTGCTAAATTCATAAATACAGTAATTACTACTTAGCATTACTGCATATTGAACTACTTTTTCTGTCAAATTTGTTGTATAACATGATGTTTTGGTGCTTAATTTGTAAAATCATAACCTAATTTTATGTGTAATAGGCTTTTCCTTAATCCCTCCTTATTATCTAACATATTCACTTATCCCACGTTCTGCTGGCCCGTTTATGTTGGATAAGTGAGACTCTACTGTATTACAAAGACATATGTGTTGGGAAATCATCCTGGACTACTCAAGTCCAAATGTAGTTAGATAGATGATAGAGTTAGATTGAGGGAATCCTTTCCCTGTTTCCAAAGCATGTCTAGACAGGCTTTACTGTGTTTCACTCTATCCTGTTTACGTCACATTCCTTACTTTGAAGTTAGTAGAAATGTGAATCTTTAGGGACACTAACTTCCCATTGGTCAGAATGTCTTTTATGGCCCCAATAAACTGGACCATGCAGTTGGAACCATTTTGGTTCCTTCTTCTCCCTTTGTTCTTCAAACTAACAAGCAGCATCCTGCCATCTCTCCTGGCAAGATGTAACTATGTAGATGTTTGTTATTTTTCCTTTCTTATTTTTCCTTAGAATCCAGTCTATAGTAATCTAGACAGCTCCCAAGCCTTTCTATCTACAATGGAGTTCTTTTTACCTAAATAAATACTTTTTGAACTTTTATTGAGACTCTGCAGTCCATTGCAATCCTAAAAGGCTTCTCTTGCTCGCCAGTGTAAGTAACTGTTGCATTTGAAAGCTTTGCTTTTGCTACTCTGCTGATTTTGGTGGAATCTTCCCCCAGAGAGGGTTAAATTGAGTCTAACAGCTCAGAGATTACCACAACAATATGCATGTGTGATCCAGGAGAACTTTAACTGTAAAGCCATTGAAAGGTTGCTCATAACTTATAGTTTTAAAACCTGGCTTCACATTCTTGTGTTATCCATGTATTTGATATCCACAATTTCACTTAACTAAGGCCCTTATCACATTGAGAAATTTCTCAGTCGTAGAACACTTCAGTCTCTTTTCAAGCATGGGGAGGCACTGAGTTCATCACATGAATTAAACTATTTCTGGCTGTCATGCAAAGACTTCCATGGTTGAAAAGAGGCTGAGGTTCCTTCCTGAAAGGAGGGAACTCCAGCAATCAACCTTATAACATTGAGAAATGTCCCAGTCATAGGATACATCAACCTATTTTCACTGTCTCTTATATCCCATGGGTTTAGATACATACAAAACCTTGAGACTATGAGGGACTTTTCTATCATGACTATGATCCATAATTTGCAGCAAGTTTAATACTAGATCACTCCTCAGTCTTACCATGCCCAACCTGTATCTTTTTACTGACTGCCATCAAGTTGACTTCAACTTATGGTGACCTTATGAATGGGAAACCTTAAAGTCACCTAGCATCAACACCTCTGATGTGGTTTTCTTGATGGAGTCATCTGGAATGCAATCTTCCTCTCTTCCTACTACCTTCCAATTTATCAAGCATTGGCTATGGAAACCTATTGGATGATCTTGAACAAGTCACATTCTTTTGCCCTCAGAGGACAGTAAGAAGAAATCCTATCTGAACAAATTCTGTCAAGAAAATCCTATGATAGGTTTGTTTTGGAGCTATCAGAAGTCAAAAATGACTTGAAGGCAAACAACAACAACAACAACATCTTCTCATGATACGACCAAACTACTGAATCTGTGATTTTAACTGTTTTGTTATTTTGTACTGTTTTTATTTTGATTTATGTTTTTACCTTGATGGGTCATTTGTATTGTGTCTATGGGCATTGTCCCATATGTAAGCCACCCCAAGTCCCGCTTGGGAGATGGTGGCGGGTTATAAGAATTAAGTTGATGTTGTTGTTGTTGTTGTTGTTGTTGTTATCAGAGCCGGCCCTAGGTAATTTTCAAGTGTAGGCGAACAAAATTTTGGCGCCCTCCCCCCCACCCAAACAAATCACTGAAAAATAAAAGCATTGGATAAATGAGGGATTAAGGAAAAGCCTATTAAACATCAAATTACATTAAGATTTTACAAATTAAGCACCAAAACCAAATCAACAGAAAAAGCAGTCTCGACTGCGCCCCCGTATTTTTGCGTCACAAGCGACCGCTTAATTCGCCTCATTGTTGAACCGGCTCTGATTATTAACTATGACAGTCTTGATTTACTCCTCTTTCCTTTAGGAAGCATTCCAGTTCGATTTGCTCTTCGATACATTTATTTTGTCTTTTTGGCCATCCACAGTATACACAGAACTATTCTCTAACACAACTCTTCAAATGAGTTGATTTTCTTGCAATCCACTTTCTTCACTGTCCAGCTTGCACAGTAATACATAGAATCTTATTAATGCAGTCTAGAAAGCAGACAGCTCTCCAACTTGCTTCTCTGCCCAAAAAGCCCTGTCCTATCTCATCTCCAAATAGGTGTCACTCAAGGAAACATAATGTTTCTCTCCCACCCCAGGAGAAACTGAGCTTGAAAACATTCTTATTGAATACTAGAAAAGTTCTGTGTTAATGTTGAGCAAATCCATTAAAATCGCTTAGAATATAATTGGCAATATTTTGTACTCACGCTTAGAAAAATGCTTATCAAGTCAGAAGTTTAACCAGAAAGTGAAAACACTCAGAAAGCTAGCAATTTCACGATATGCAATGTACTCACTTTACAGCTTAAAAACTGTTTAAAATGAAGCATGCATGGTACAGTAGTTTGGCAGTAAACATGATTGTGCATTTACGTCTCAGTCCCGAAGAAGGAGTCTTTTTTCAATAGAGGATTTTTCATTCTAATGCAAGTGATGATTTACATTAAATATAGGTAAAGTGTGGTTACATTTTCCTGAAAGATTGCAAGGAAGTGAAGAGAAGTACAATAAGTTGAAGCATAAAAGCTTTCTCTGTCATAATATTTATTATAATGGCATATAAAAGAGCTGAAATAAATAATAGATGACTAAAGGTAAATTCACATGATAAAGAATCCTTCAGCAAATACCATTACTTGTGGCTGCTCTGGTTTTATACACAGTTGAAGACTCTTAATAAATAAATTCTAGTCTCCATAACTTATATAAGTGCCGGGGAGGGGCAGAATGTAAGATGTGCTTTAAAAGGCACAGAGTGGACGCTGGCTAATTTATGACATAATTATATTCTCCATGCATATACATTATACAGTTTGGGAGATTTTAAAAAGCTTTACTTCACCCCCCAAAACACCATAAGAAGCACAGAGCTGAAAACATTTCAACTTTCTGACACGTTTAGGAGACAAAAAGGTCTCCAGCTTAACACTGAAATTCCCAATTGTCTATACTTGGGAAGCAGACCAGTTTGAGAAAACAAAAAGTACTTTTACACAGAGGAAACTGTATTTACAGTCTGAAACAAAATTGTATTGTGGGGAGAAGCTAAATGGAATTTTGTGCAGAAACCCTTCTACTTCTTTGTACAGTATGTAAATCCATAAGAATCAAAGCTCTGTTGACACCGGCTTGAAAGACTTGGAAGCACAGGCAAATTAAGTCCAGATCAGTATGTGCTATTAAGATAAAGCATGGTAATTTGATACATGGGTTGTGACAGCCAACAATGTCCAGCAAGAGCGGGTAATCATGATCTCCATGCAAGGTGGATGAAAACAAGGAAATGCTTTTATTCCAGCTTCAGGCTGTAAATATTACAGTCCCTAATGCATGCACTCGGTGCTGAAGAGTATTTATGTTAGGCAGGCTTTATAAAGTCATGCATGTATTTTGAATGCTATGAGATTACCCTTCAGCCAGCTGAATGGGGCAAATCAATCACATGATGCAAAGCTTTAAGGCCAAGCGAAGATATGTTGTCTGTTTTCAGAATCGGTTCCTTTACGGCATTTGAGATAACTTACGGAAGACCATTAGAGGACCTCGCGGATGGAATAATTTTACCATCATTTTTCTTCTTTTTCTCTCTGCCTCAGCTGTTTCCCTAAAAGACATTTCATGTTTTGCATCTAGAAGTTTTAAAAGGCACCTGGTTTAAGAACAGCTCAGTGGGCATTTTCTCTAGTTATATTGGTAACATCTTTACAGGTACTTGATGGAGAAGGGGTGGGACATCAGCCCCTATTTCAGAATATACATGCATTGGGAGGGGTGGGTCATTCCTTTCTTCTATAATTGAAAACATGAAAATGGGTATTTTGCATGTTTTACACCAGGGGTCCCCAAACTTTTTAAACAGGGGGCCAGTTCACGATCCTTCGGACCATTGGAGGGCCGGACTATAGTTGGCCACCGAGCAATAATAATTACTACTACTACTACTAATAATAATAATAATAATAACAACCACCACAATAATAATAATATTGAACAAAAAAATGAACATTGATTCTATACTGTACTGTAGTTGTCATCACAAACCAACATAACTAAACCAGAAAAACTGTGACTCCTGTCAAGAATTTCTTGTTACTACCATTATTTCCATATACAACTGGTATGTAAGCCGCCCCAAGTCCCTCTGGGGAGATGGAGGCGGGGTATAAAAATAAAATTATTATTATTGTTGTTGTTATTATTATTATTTTATTATTATGACACAGCAAACAAGATAGATATGCTGGATTTCATATCACAAAATCACAAGTTGAACACTTCCCAAGTGTCTAGGACTGTGTGATGTATTTTTGGATGATGTGCGCAGATCCCAGTAGGGTGGCCTTTTGCAGTTGGCAGATCGTAATTTTGTCAATGTTTATTGTTTCCAAATGCCGGCTGAGATCTTTTGGCACGGCACCCAGTGTGCCCATCACCACCGGGACCACCTGCACTAGTTTCTGCCAGAGTCTTTGAAGTTCAATCTTGAGGTCCTGATAGCGGCTGAGTTTTTCCTGTTGTTTTTCGTCAATGCGACTGTCACCTGGGATGGCAACATCAATGATCCAAACCTTTTTCTTTTCCACAACTGTGATGTCTGGTGTGTTGTGTTCCAGAACTTTGTCAGTCTGGATTCGGAAGTCCCACAGTATCTTTGCGTGTTCATTTTCCAAAACTTTTGCAGGTTTGTGATCCCACCAGTTCTTTACTGCAGGGAGGTGGTACTTGAGACATAAGTTCCAATGAATCATTTGGGTCTAGTTGTGCCTCTGTTTGTAGTGTGTCTGTGCAATTTTCTTACAGCAGCTGAGGATATGATCAATGGTTTTGCCAGTTTCCTTGCACAGTCTGCATTTTGGGTCAACAGCTGATTTTTCGATCTTGGCCTTAATTGCCTTTGTTCTGATGGCTTGCTCCTGGGCTGCAAGGATCAGGCCTTCTGTCTCCTTCTTCAGGGTCCCATTCGTGAGCCAGTTATTATTATTATTATTATTATTATTATTATTATTATTATTATTATTATGTACATTTACCAATCCTGCAAGCTATGGTGTTTTGTTTGGCGGGCGCTGGGCATGCTTCCAAACAATAACTTTGCTAGGTCTTACTTTCAGGGGAGGCCTTATATTTAGCAATTCAGCAAAACCTCTGCTAGGTCTTATTTTTTGGGGATGTCTTATTTTCAGGGAAACAGGGTATATGAAAAGACTCCACCTCAATTTCATGATCAGAAACAACACTCTTGCCCGAAAACACAAGCATGTGCTGCACCGCGCATTAATCCTTCAAACCGTAACAGATCCTGGCAGGGATTTAGTCTGGAATGTATTTACAAAGTGACAAATTATGTCCTACATTATACACACAGAGAGAAAGAGCACCCATAAATAGGCTGATAAATGTCAGCTTGCAGTCATGACAAGTGGTTTACTTTTATTATACAGTAACCACAATTTTTCCCTCCCAGCAAGGACCAAAGATTTATTTGTTGCAGGGGGGAGAAAACCAAGATTATATATGACACAAAGTAATAACTGCAAGATCACGGACGTTCTGGGCAGCCTGCCCTGCCAGAAGACGGCTTCACGCAGAAAGACAGCACCGCTCTCGAAATCACATGTTACATTGCACATAAAAAGTATTCCATAACACTGTACTGTCCCACATATAGCGAAGCATTATGGTTACAGGCTAAATGATGTCCGAGAAAAACACAATGGGAAAAATCTGAGATTTTGCATCATTACAAATTATAATGGGCAAACTTATGACACTGATAGAGGAGTTCTAGACTCTCATCAAGAGCCAGGATTTCTCACATAACGTTCAATAAAAATAAAGATGTTCTTTAAAAAAAAAAAAAAGGATTATGTAGCAAAATAATTTAAAGTGGCTTTGCACAAGGTTTAGAAGACATGAAGGAGAAGAAGGGAGAATAGAGCTAGTCCAGATATCACACATTTTCTTTCTTCCCTCTTTTCTGCTCCAGATTCAGAGGAAAACAAAACCTTTAGTTCAATTGTTGTTTTTTAAATGAACGCCAGTTGGCATTTCATTCCACTGCAGCAAATGTGGATTATCTTAACTTTGTTCGAAACAAGCCAACATCATGGGTAACAAAGCTGACTTGCTTTACAAAGCATAATGAAAATTAACTGCAGTTTAAGGTTCAGACTCAGCACGAAATTGCTATTAATTACTGATAGAGACAAATGCCTTCTGTCTCAGAAAGGAATGGCTCAGGAAAAGAGAAAGTGTGAAGGTAAAGCTTTAATGAGGCTCATTACCTTTACAACAAACCATGGCGGGACAATTTAATGGGATTTCCAAACCGGCCATTGTATCTCCACATTGAGAAGTAGAGAGATAGGTACCAGGCACTAGACAAAGTTTTGCTAAAATTAAGAATCTCTCTGATGTATAAGATCTATTTTGTGCCATTTCATGCCAGCTTTTTAAAGCATGACATGGAAAAATAGATCAACAGCACCTCCCCATGGCCAAGTCGAGCACAGCCTCCAGACGCCGGATATGAAAAAGAAGGAAGTCTTGTATATGTCTATGTACTGTCTTTCTTTGCTGTTAACTGTATAATGGCATTGAATTTTGCCATATATGTATTATGTGATCCACTCTGAGTCCCCTTGGGGAGAAAGATCAGAATGTAAATAAAGTATATTATTATTATTAACAAACAAATTGAAAAAAATGATACAATAAAGTTTACAATAACTGTATAATACAGTAAAACTGTGTTACGTTAAATTAAGTTTGTCTTTACGGTATATGTCTTAATTTGCTTTTAATTATTTCCATATTAATATTAATATTAAAAACACAACGCAGAATTAAAACATTGAATTAAAAACAATGAGGTTGCAATAGTGGATAAGCAAAATGCGTTGGATAATCCAGAACGTTGGATAAGTGAGACTCTACTGTAATATAGTTCTGTTCTTCCTCATGCATCGACACATATACAGAGTTCAGAGAAGAAAAGCTAAGTAAATCGGAAACATTTTCCAGGCAGATGTTTATAAACAGAAGGTAACTCATTACGAAAAATGTCCGAACCCAGTGCCGTTGCATGATTCAGTGATGAACCCATTGGAACTACCGCAAAGGGGGGGAAAAAGTCTTCCTGGAAAACGTCCAGAAATTAAAAGGTGCAAACAAGCTGCCTAATACCCTTGCGTAAACTGAATTCTTATGAAGAAAATAAAGTTTATTGTCTGGAAACAGAGAAAGCATGAGGAAAGCACTAAAGCAATGGAGGTGAACAATTAGACAGATGTTCACTTAAGGAAATAAAGAGAACAGAAGAAACCGTCGCAGAGGAAATTTTATGAGAATACCGACAACTCTGCACCTCATCAAGGGCACGGGTAAAGTTAAAGCTGCTAAAAAACTGCTGATGCTACAAAACGCCGCTTTCAGGTAACATGGCTTATAGCAAAGTAGCATTATCCCCAACCAATTTCAATTTCCACTCTCTTGTGTGCGCCACCCCCATCCCAGGTTTCCCATTTCCCCCTCCCCAAGCATCTCTCTCGCCAAAAAGCAGTGTGTTGTAATTCAAGAAAATGAAATGCATTTCCATGTGGGGTATGACACATCCCTGTGTTTTTAGTGGATTTGTGAGTGTGTGTGTATGTTCTGGACAGGCTGCTTTAACATAAGAAACATAGGCTTTCGAGTAACAATTAGCAGCACTAATTATTATTATTATTATGTATGCTGGAAATCAATTGACAGACCCAGTCTTTTAGACTCGGAACATGCCCATCTGTATTTTATAAGTGTTTTTATGAATGTCTGATGCAATTTAATAACTTTTTAATTCAGGGGTCCCCAAACTAAGGCCCGGGGGCCACATGCGGCCCATCGAAGCCATTTCTCCGGCCCCCACGACACAAAGGCAGAAGGGGGTTGGGCTAAATGACCCAAGGGTTCTCCTCTTCTCTATTATTATTATTATTATTATTATTATTATTATTATTATTATTATTATTATTAACATTGAGGCTGGTATGACATCTGTCAGGGGTGCTTTGCTTGTGCATCTGATGCACAAAGGCAGAAGAGGGTTGGACTAAATGGCCCAAGGGGTCTCTTCCAACCCTCTTTATTGTTGTTGTTGTTGTTGTTGTTGTTGTTGTTGTTGTTGTTGTTATTAAGGCTGGGAGGCCATCTGTCAAGGGTGCTTTGCTTGTGCTTTTGGTGCACAAAGGCAGAAGGGGGTTGGACTCAATGGCTCAAGGGGTCTCTTCCAACCCTCTTTATTGTTGTTGTTGTTGTTATTATTATTATTATTATTATTATTATTAAAGCTGGGAGGCCATCTGTCAGGGGTGCTTTGCTTGTGCTTTTGGTGCACAAAGGCAGAAGGGGGTTGGACTCAATGGCCCAAAGGGTCTCTTCCAACCATCATCATCATTATTATTATTATTATTATTATTATTATTATTATTATTGCTTGGTGGCCAACTATAGTCAGGCCCTCCAATGGTCCGAAGGATCGTGAACTGGCTTCCTGTTTAAAAAGTTTGGGGACCCCTGTTTTAATTGATTCCCAATGTATTGTACAATTTTATATATGTGTTTTATTGTAAGCTGCCCTGAGTCCCCTATTGAGTGAGAAGGGCGGAATATAATTATTGTAATAAATAATAAATCAATAAGCAAAATGTCTCCTTGAATTTGCTAAGAGCCAATGGCACTCTAATGTTTAGACGGTGAAAATACATAAATACATACTGGGATAGGATTGTTCGTGAATGACTTTATACTTTCATATAGATACACATTACACACACGTCTCTCTCCCAAAATAAGGACTTTTGTAGGATCTTATTTTATTTTTCTGGACACTACAGGCAATCCTCAAGTTATGAACAAGATAGGTTCTGTAAGTTTAATTTGCATGTAAGTCAGAATAGGTACATTTTTAAGTGTAACTCCAGCCAGATTGGAGCCCCAGTGGTGAAGTGTGTTAAAACGCTGAGCTGCTGAATTTGCAGACCGAAAGGTCCCAGGTTCAAATCCCGGGAGCAGAGTGAGCGCCCGCTGTTAGCTCCAGCTCCTGCCAACCTAGCAGTTCGAAAACATGCCAATGTGAGTAGATCAATAGGTACCGCTCCGGTGGGCAGTCATGCCAGCCACATGACCTTGGAGGAGTCTACGGACAACACCGGCTCTTTGGCTTAGAAATGGAGATGAGCACCAACCCTCAGAGTCAGACATGACTGGACTTAACGTCAGGGGCAACCTTTACCTTTACTTGCCAGATATAATTTTTGTTTCCATAACAAGCTAAATGTTTGAAAATCCAATTATCACAGGGATAGAGAGTGTGGATCCGGGAATGATGTGCATGGCAACACAAACATACACACAAAATGAGCAAGATTTCAAAGGTTGAAGGACTCTTCTCATGATATGATATGAGAAGAGTACAGCTTGATTTAATACTGAAATCTGCATCTGGGATACATCCTCTTTCAACAGAACCACAGAATGAAGAATGTGAAATACATAATTTCCTAAAATTTAGAAGTCAACTAAGACTCTTTCTGTGTGGGCTTCTCCAATGAGTTTCCTATCTCTGGGTCTTAAATTTCCTATCATAGGGTTTTTTAAAAAAAACTATTAAATACCACCTATACCATGTTGTGTAAAAGTGATACAGCTAACATAAGGTTAACGTATATTCTCTTTTCCCCGGATGTGCCTGCTTTTTCAGAGCAAAAATGACAAAGCAACCAATGGTTTCAAGTAGAAAATTGGGTAAATGCACCATCATTTTTATAATTCTAAACTAATGAGTTCAAGGGAAAGAAGGCAATTACAACCACTAGTGGTCAGGGCTTTGGGCGAAGAAGACATAAACAAGGAGTGAGAGACGTGTGGTACGTGGTAGTGGTGAGGAATCTGGAGAAAGTAACTTCTGAACTTTTGGCACTCCCTGCCAAAGCAGTAAGATGGCAGCGCCCATTATGCTCAATACCTTGAGGCTGAACAGGATAAGGAAAGAATAAAGCTATGCTTTGTGAATAGACCAGATGCTTAATATTCCTGTCATCAAATTTTCTACAACATCAAATTTTGAAACCGTTCATTATGAAGATGTTCACTGAATTGCTTTAGAAACATTGGATTAATAATCATTTGAGAGCAAAGACATTGAAAGGCAAAAGTAGGAAAAGAAACTCGCTGGATTAGCCATAGAAGAAAAAGAAGCAGCTGCATGAAGTTGTTCCCTATAAGCAAAAGAAGATGGTTTCAACCCAACTTTATTCCAACACTTTAAAAAGTGCTTTCATTAAAAGCTCGGGGTTATTCTGAAGCTTATCATAAATTCAGCGATGAGAGGAGCCCTTAAGCATGCCTTCAATATTTTTGCCTGGTCTTTGGTGGCATGTGGCATGGCAGGCACCCTGGAAAAAGGGCAATTGTGGCACGGATTGGCCAGGCAACTGGAGCTTTCGGACAGTTTCCAAACCCATAGCAGCCAGATGCATTTGGACTCCCACAATGAGACACCAGTCCACTTAAACCATAACGCATTTCAAAAACTGTTGAATGTGGGTTTTAAAAAAAAATCTGCTTCTTCTTCTAGATATATATGTTTACAACTCAGAACAAGACACCAAAAATTGTAATACTGTCAAACATTTGTAGTTTAAAGTCACTTATCAGTTGGCACTGAAATAGTTTATTTTACCAATAAAAACGTGGTTGGGGTAAATATGGAATAACATTAACCAATGAGTTACATAACATTAAAATGTTCACTACCAAAATGCTTTTAGAACAGTTTAATATAGATACTATATTTATTTATTTGTGTGTGTGTGTTTAGAGAATGCTAAAATGTATTCACATTTCAAGAAAGGAAAAAAACCTATTATTTAGAATTCTCTCTCTATATGTGTGTGTGTGTTTGTGTGTGTAGTATTACGGAATACAGTTTATATTTTCTTATACACAGGAATAACTCTGATTCAAAAGTTTTATTCAGATGTCTCAATAAAATTAAATTTATGGGTTAGTAATATATCAAAGTGGGAATTCTGCAATGGTCTAGATGTGTGACTATAAATCCCAGCAAACCTAGCCAACTTAGCTGCAGTGGGAAATGCTGGGAGGTGCTGTTCACAACATCTGGAGTGCTGCATGGCATATCATCTGACATTGCAAAGAGGAAAACTGGGATATATATTGGCAAAGTTTGCTAATGATTAACAAATTCAAAATCTTATTCATAAAGTGAGACCGCCCAGGGGTGAGAAAAGCAGTATATACTGTATATACTCGAGTATAAGCCTAGTTTTTCAGCCCTTTTTCTAAGACTGAAAAAAAAAACCCTCGGCTTATACTCGGGTGAGGGTCCTGGTGGGCTTATATTTGGGTCAGCTTATATTCGAGAATATATGGTACATTTATTATTTTTCTCTATTATTATTGGTATTATTACATTTATTATTTTTCTCTATTATTGTTGCTACTATTACATTTATTTTACTCTATTGTTAATATATTTATTATTTCACTCTGATCTTATTATTATTGTTACATTTATTATTTTACTCTATTTATTATTGCATGTATTATTTTACTCTATTATTATTAAAAGGATACATAAGCACATTTACATTGAAGAAGATGAGAATAATGATTTAATCAGAGCTGGACAGTCTTATCTTAAATTTGAGCTTTATGTAAATATTCAAAAACATTTAACCTACTGATGCCTCAATTAATGTAATTTTATTGGTACAGTAGAGTCTCGCTTATCTAACGTAAACAGGCCAGCAGAACGTTGGATAAGCGAATATGTTGGATAATAAGGAGAGATTAAGGAAACACCTATTAAACATTAAATTAGGTTATGATTTTACAAATTAAGCACCAAAACATCATGTTAGACAACAAATTTGACAGAAAAAGTAGTTCAGTACGGAGTAATGCTATGTAGTAATTACTGTATTTACGAATTTAGCACCAAAATATCATGATGTATTGAAAACATTGACTACAAAAATGCGTTGGATAATCCAGAACGTTGGATAAGCGAGTGTTGGATAAGTGAGACTCTACTGTATTAATACATTTATTATTTCACTCTGATCTTATTAATATTGTTACATTTATTATTTTACTCTATTTAATATTACATGTATTATTTTCCTCTATTATTATTAAAAGGATACATAAGCACATTTACATTGAAGAAGATGAGAATAATGATTTGATCAGAGTTGGGCAGTTTTATCTTAAATTTGAGCTTTATGTAAATATTCAAAAACATTTAACCTACTGATGCCTCAATTAAAGTAATTTTATTGGTACAGTTGAGTCTCACTTATCCAACACCCGCTTATCCAACGTTCTGGATTATTCAATGCATTTTTGTAGTCAATGTTTTCAATATATCGTGATATTTTGGTGCTAAATTCATAAATACAGCAATTACTACATAGCATAACTGCGTATTGAACTACTTTTTCTGCCAAATTTGTTGTCTAACATGATGTTTTGGTGCTTAATTTGTAAAATCATAACCTAATTTGATGTTTAATAGTCTTTTCATTAATGCCTCCTTATTATTCAACATATTCGCTTATCCAACATTCTGCTGGCCCGTTTATGTTGGATAAGTGAGACTCTACTGTATTATTGTTACATTTATTATTTTACTCTATTTATTATTGCATGTATTATTTTACTCTATTATTATTAAAAGGATACATAAGCACATTTACATTGAAGAAGATGAGAATAATGATTTAAACAGAATTGGACAGTCTTATCTTAAATATAAGCTTTATGTAAATATTCAAAAACATTTAACCTAGTACTGATGCCTCAATTAATGTAATTAATTAATGTAATTAATTATATATAATAATATTATACTATACTAATATTATAATACATTGTATATACATGTAATATTAATAATAATATTATGATGTAATACAATGTAATAATAATTATAATTGACTATTATAATTGTATATTTATATTACATGCAATATTACTAATAATATTGCGATATAGTTGTATAATATAATATATTGTATGTATATACAGTAGAGTCTCACTTATCCAACATAAACGGGCCAGCAGAATGTTGGATAAGCGAATATGTTGGATAATAAGGAGATATTAAGGAGAAGCCTATTAAACATCAAATTAGGTTATGATTTTACAAATTAAGCACCAAAACATCATGTTGTACGACAAATTTGACAAAAAAAAGTAGTTCAATATGCAGTAATGCTATGTAGTAATTACTGTATTTACGAATTTAGCACCAAAATATCACTATGTATTGAAAACATTGACTACAAAAATGCGTTGGATAATCCAGAACGTTGGATAAGCGAGTGTTGGATAAGTGAGACTCTACTGTATACTTGTAAACCGCCCTGAGTCCCCTTCGGGGTGAGAAGGGCGGTATATAAATGTCGCAAATAAATAAATAAATAATAAATAAATAATTTTATTGGTATCTATTTTTATTTCTGAAATTTACCACTCTCGGCTTATACTTGAGTCAATGTTTTCCCAGTTTTTTGTGGTAAAATTAGGTGCCTCGGCTTATATTCGGGTCAACTTATACTCGAGTACATACGGTAACCTGTACTGGAGATACAACCCAAACACTTAAGGATAGATGACACTGAGACAAAGGCTCTTTTCAAAAGGTGTCCGTCACAAAGGGTATATTGCAGAAAAAACATCGTGCCAGAGAATAAGACCCTGCAAACCCAAGTATCAAATGAAATATATAAAATAAGATATAAACGGCAATGCAAATCTAAAGCCGGATGCATGGGATAGGAAGCTCAGTATTAGGAAAGGTAAGGAATTATAATGTTTCAAAGAATGTCAGCAGTGTCCACTGTAACCGAAAGCCAACTCGGATCTTCTCCATCGGCAGCATAAGGCTGCAACTTCCCTAATTAGGAAACGGAAGATTTTCTCTTCCAAACTATTAAGCCAGAAAGGATCTCAGTGCCGTTCATTGCACTCAGTGCTCTATGGATGCCAATGAGCCAATTACAGTCACGTAAACAAAGCATTTTGCTACGCTTAGCCTAAATTGTGGCATTCAGTGCTTAAAGTTATTAGAGATTCTAAATTAGTTTTTAATTCCAAATTTCCCCAGTAGATTTCTTTTGAATATAGCTTTTCCCTCTAATTAGCTGCGCCAGTACTAACCACTTATTTTAATGCTTCAGTTATGCTCTTTGCAAAGGACTTGAAGAACTGCAAACACTTTTCAGAGCAAAGACGCCTCTCTGAATAAAACAAAATCAGGAGGACATTTCCCAAATACAGTAGAGTCTCACTTATCCAAGCTAAACGGGCCGGCAGAAGCTTGGATAAGCAAATAACTTGGATAATAAGGAGGGATTAAGGAAAAGCCTATTAAACATCAAATTAGGTTGTGATTTTACAAATTAAGTACCAAAACATCATGTTATACAACAAATTCGACAGAAAAAGTAGTTCAATACACAGTAATGTAATGTTGTAATTACTGTATTTACGAATTTAGCACCAAAATATCACGATATATTGAAAACATTGACTACAAAAATGGCTTGGATTATCCAGAAGCTTGGATAAGCGAGGCTTGAATAAGTGAGACTCTACTGTATATTGAAAACATTGACTACAAAAATGGCTTGGATTATCCAGAGGCTTGGATAAGCGAGGCCAGGATAAGTGAGACTCTACTGTATCTCATTTTTTTCAAATATCACACATGGGTCAAGTAATGCTGTCAAGGCCTGATATTTATAGGGCAGTGTCTTTATTAGTGATGTGTGCAGTATTCCTTTCATCTGTTTCATTCATCTATTTGTTTAGTATCGTCCATCCGGATGCACGAAATGAAAGATGCCATTTTCAGAGAAAACAAAAGGTGCCACAAAAGAGAAAGCTGCACGGTGATGTGCTTGCTTTCGTTTTCCTTTCGTTTTGGGCCACGTAACAATAAGCAGGTATTAATAATAATATTAATATTAATAACAATAGTTACTCTGGGCCCCTAAGCTGAATCTGAGAGAGGTCTGCTTCCCCATGACAGCTGACGCGTACTAATGGGTGTAAATAATAATATTAATATTAATAACAATAGTTACTCTGGGACCCTAAGCTGAATCTGAGAGAGGTCTGCTTCCCCATGACAGCTATATGTGCCAATGGATGTTAATAATAATATTAATATTAATAGCAATAGTTACTCTAGGACCCTAATTTGGGTCTGAGAGAGGGCTACTTCCCCATGACAGCTGATGTGTGTCAATGGGGGTTAATAATAATGATATTATTAATAACAATAATACTCTGTGAAAGATGCAAATGTTTAAAAAGTTGGTGGATAGCCCAAAAACCAACCCCGGGGGGGGGGGAAGCCTCAGAAGCCCCCCCATTACCGCCAATGGTCCAAATATTTTCATTTTTGTCATAAGCAAGATGAAAATTCTATTTTTGGAAACAGGGAATGTAAAGGATGTAACCACCAAAAGACTCAGAGAGGAGACCTTTTTAAAATTTTTTCCCTTTCTTTCTTCTTATTCACTTTAGATGGTAACGCAACTTGGTTTATAATATATGCGACAGAGGCTTAGATGTTGGAGGAACAATAACAAGTTTATTCAGGTACAGAGCTTAGTGGTTACAAAAGATGTTTCTCACTTAGAGGCACTTTTATTAACAGTTACAATACTAGAATGAGGTAATGAGTCACCCTGTGATATACGATCACAGATTCTCTGTTCCTTACCAGGACACAGACTACATTAAATAAGTCACCAAACTTATTTTAAACCTACTCAAAAAATGAACAATTGAGTCCCCTTGATACCCTCAACCTAGGATCAATCTTCCCTGTGCCTCATCAGAGCACAGACTGAACCCCTTTTTAAACTCTGCACTTTTTCAGCAAAACGGCAATTGGCTCTGCCTACTTCTCCATGGCAACCAGCCTCTGAGTACTGAGATGCAATAACTGTAATACTTACCCTTTTAAAACACAAACACACAATTAAACATAACATCTGTAAACCAAAAATTCATACTTCATTACAGGGACAAATATAAAACTGATACAAAATGAATAAACTAAACAAAACGAACAGCGATTCCATACAAATGCACACCACTAGTCTTTACTAAGTAGCAGTACAAAAACAGGAGACATTGTATTTAATGTTATATATCTGCATGTTTTTAATGTATCTGTATACAAAGGCAACAAAAAGAATATACATGTCTCAATGTCTGAAGAATCTATTAGCAGCAAATACAGATGTCAGAATCTTTCACCTGCAGGTGTTAATATACCACCGCCTGCCTGCCTGCCTTCCTACCAGTAGAGAACAGCTGTTGAGAAATTGAGTCGGCTGTTTCTAAAGGTATAAAAGATGAAGCAGAAAATAACAGGAGACAATGATGCTGTTGAAGTTAAATGTAGGAAACATTATTAACAAAGAAGGTGCCACAGAAAATAGGGAAAAGTAATACAAGTTAAATCCATTTGCTGCAGGGCCAAAAAGCTAGCTATAATGAAAAAAATGTATGGTGTGATTCTGAGATTGTTCAAACACTGAATAAAAAAAACAAGATACTGCAAATAAAAGTTTACACCAGAGTGTAAACAAATTAAAGAATTTCTTTAGACTCAACTTATGACATATTAACCAGACTTCTTGTTTTTTCTCTTCTGCTTTTTCATCAGTGCTTCACCATGGCCAATCACAATTTGATTTTGAAACTGTCAAAAGGGGCTCTATGCAACATAGATACTCCAGTTCCAACCTTCTTGTCATTGTGAAGATGGAGCTAGAAGGATAGTTTGTTTTGTGTTACTTGATTATTGTTTTATGCCACATTGCATGTTGTATTTTTACAGATCCAATGAAAATAAGAGAACATTGCACCATAATGTATCCTTAATAATTCTTGAAAATATTTTTTCAGAGTGGGGTTTGCTAATCCATTCTTCTGAAGGTAAGAGTGTGGGATCTGTCCAGAGTCACCCTAGGATTTCCATTTTTTTTTTCGTGTCAGGAGCAACCGGAGTTGCTTCTGGAAGGAGAGAATTGGCCGTCTGCAAGGACGTTGCCCAGGGGATGCCCAGATGTTTTGATGTTTCTACCACCCTTGTGGGAGGCTTCTCTCATGTCCCCGTATGGAGCTGGAGCTGATAGAGGGAGCTCATCCCCGGGTGGGATTCGAACCTGGCAGCCTTCAGGTCAGCAACCCAACCTTCAAGTCAGAAGGCTTTTATCCCCTAGGCCACCAGAGGCTCCTCACGATTTCCATCGCCAAGCTAAATTCAGCTTGGTCTGCAGAGTCTTAGTGCAGCACTCCGACCATTTTATCACAATCAAAGATAGCTTTGATTACATGCAACAGGACACATACTACAGTCAGTCCTCCCCTTTTTTGGTTAAACTGTTGCATGTTTTATTATTCATGGATTTAATTTATATGTTCTGTCTAGAGTGACTTCAGCTTCCACCATAGGTTGACCATAGAGTAACACTGAAGAACTAGAGATTCCTGGAGTGAACACCTGAAAGAACATTTCTCTGGGGATCTCTAGATCCTTCAAAGCAAGTTTATGGTGAACTTCTGGTGAAAGTTCTTGAGCACCTAGAAATGTTAGGAGAAGTGTTCTGTCAGGACAAAAAAAAATAGTGGGGCTTTCATGCATGCATTTCCAATGTTTGCATGGATTCTGCACTGCTAACCTCTGCAAGAGTTTCAAAAGAGTATATCTATGACCCGATTATCACGCCTCTTGGAGTCACGCAAGCAAGATGTTGGTCACAAAATTAAGTACTTTAAACATATGTGACACAAGAAACTGATTCAAAGTTTTATGCTACTTTAATAGTAGAGTCTTCATATGCTTTGCATACCACAAACTTGTTTCAGTACTATTATCGTGTTTCCCCAAAAATAAGACAGTGTCTTATATTAATTTTTTCTCCCAAAGATGCTCTAGGTCTTATTTTCAGGGGATGAAAATAAGAAGAATCCACATTTATTGTTGAACAAAGAAATGAACATTTATTATATACTGTACAGTAGTTGTCATCACAAACCAGCATAACCAGTCAAACTGTGAATCCTATCAAGAATTTCTTATTACTACCATTATTTCCATGTATATGGTACGTACATTTATCGATCCTGCATGCTCTGGTGTTCTGTTCGATGGGCATGCTTCCAAACAAAAACTTTGTTAGGTCTTACTTTCGGGAGAGGCCTTATATTTAGCAATTCATCAAAACCTCTACTAGGTCTTATTTTTTGGGGATGTCTTATTTTAGGGGAAACAGGGTATCGGTCTCTGTTTAGCACCTCCTTTTTGGCCTCGGCCTGGATACTGGAACAGTACCCTTGTTTCTTTTCACAACTGTCAACATTGCGTTTATAGAAGAAAGTAAAATGCTTACTCTCAAACAAACATTTTTTTTTCGTTCCCAGTTAAGAAATCAGAGTTAAAGAAGCTTCGTGTACAAGGTTTTAAATAGTTCATTCATAGTTCAAAATAAAGCCTCAACCCCTCGTTGTTACATTCCAGTTCCAAGGTTCATAATTTGAAAATTGACTTTGGGGACTTTTTGCTTGGTCTATTAAAATGATTCATGTTGCATTCAACATAAATTGTGCATACACAGAGGAGGGTTCCTTTCACGTATTCACAGTATAATAACTAAAGTGAATTTTGTACGAGCTGCAGTTTGTGGCAGGGACGCAGTATCATTTGTCTTAATTTTTCTTCGGCATTACATTAGGGCAAGTGCATTTACATTTCCAGGTATGGCTAAACTTTACTCTGGCTGTAAAAAGAAAAAAGGGAATCAAATCTGCATGTTTATGCAGCATAACATCAAGTCTGCCTTTTTACTGTCTTAAAGCACAGATGGATTTACTTCTCATTTACCTCCTTGTACAAAGGCAAGTAAAGTGCATGAAATATTTACCATGCATGAATCACATCATGTCCTGAATTAAAATGATAACAAGCCCTTTGCGTTTCCCAAGGAAAGATACAGTAACAGTCACATACTCTAAGCATTCCTGTCACTCAGCACTGTAAGAGTAATAAGAGTAAAGGAAAGCTGAGTCCGTTTCTTAAAACTTTTAGAAGGCGTCGAAACGTGGCATGTAAATTAACAAAGTGGAGCTGACACCAGAATGCAGGAACTGCCTCATATAATATTTATTTGGAGGGGGAAACAGAGCATATAGAAAGCCCAGCTACCAATATCTTAAAATATGTTTTCAATACGTAAGTGACAGAACTATAGGTGTAGATGAAAGAGAAATTCCATCATATACTTTCTATTCTTCTCATTCTACTCAACATCCCTCTATCCAGCTAACTCACTTTGGGATGTGGTTGTTTATTGTTGCAGAAACACTTTCTATTTAATGGACCACAAAACATTTTACAAGAAGATTAACCATATGGACGCAATACCAAAATTATTCTGAGTGTACAGATTTGGATATGGCTAGTGCAGTATTGACAGTAGTTTGGATCTAGAAATGTATTTAGCCGTGTTGTGTTCACTACAAAAATCTTTCCTGTCTTCTCCTTCCCATTGAAGCAACACCCAGGTTGGGAACTCCTTCCTTCTTGGTCCCCTTCCTCACTTTCCCATTGATGCACCATACAGGCTTGAAACATACAATCATAGAATTGGAAGAGACCACAAAGATCATCTAGCCCAACCCCCTGCCATCCAGGAACGCAGAATCAAAGCACCCATGACAGATCGCCATCCAGCCTCTGCTTAAAAACCTCCAGAGAAGGAGACCACTAGGCTCCAAGGTAGCATATTACTATACAAAATCCCAGAATACTTATATCTACACAAACACAAGATGGTCTATGCACAAAGAAAATATGTCCAAATAGCATATAGTATTATTAAAGTTCCCCGTACAAAGCTCAATTTGGCAGTACCAGACAAAATGAAAAGGAGCAACAGCTCTAACACAAAAGTTATCCAAGTCTGATATTGGGTCCAATGTATATAGGCTTCAGGGATACCAAGTCAATGAAAATATCTTCCAAACCAAGTAAACAGACGGTTGGTCATGTTGCTGTATACTGGAATGAAGAAAATAAAGATGGAGCAGCGCTCTCAAGAAAGTCTTTGAAAGTAAAGTCCAAATAAAGCCCCAAGTCTACAGGGGTTCCCGGGTATTTTTGACCCTGTTTCGGGGAGAAAATCCCCTTCCTCAGGAGTTGGTATACTCAGCAACAATGAACTATTATATAGTGCCTAATTGATTGCAAGGGGTGACTCTGCTTGTGGTGATTTCAACTGCGAGTCAAATATTGTAACATAGCTATCATGTCTCCTCTCAGCTTTCTTTTCTCCAAGCTAAACATACCCAACTAAGCCATTTCTCATGGGAGAACTCTTTCCTTCTTGTTCCCCTCCCCATCTTCCTACTGAAGCCTTATCCAGATTTGAAAGCCCTTCGTCTATCACTTCTGTATACTCTACTATCCATCATCTCACCAGAAGCCTCCACCTGAAGTTAAAGCCTTTCACCATCAATCCACCTTTGACTCCACGGCACCTTAAAGTAATGCTGAGGCTTGTGATGGGATGACATACAATGGAGTTCTGGTGGGCAGAAGAGATGATAGTGAGAAGTATGGAGAGGAGTGGGGAAGAAGTGGTTGGGCTTTAAATTTGGGCTGATACATCATAAAAAGGAACTGGCCGGCCACATGACAGGAATCTTTAGGTTATGGGTTTTTTTGGGGAGGATGGTAGAGTTATTAACTTTTTTTAGCTTCCTGTGGGTCCTGCATCCCTAAACCCTGCAAATGTGAAGGACTGACTATAGCTGACAAAATGATTCCACAGTGCTATGAAGCTGAGGACACTGTCAATAACTAGCTTCTATAATAATATAAGGGCCTCCAATGGCACAGTGTGTTAAAGCGCTGAGCTGCTCAACTTGCGGACCAAAAGGTCGCAGCTTCGAATCTGAGGAGCAGAATGAGTGCCCACTGTTAGCCCCAGCTTCTGCCAACCTAGCAGTTCGAAAACATGCAAATGTGAGTAGATCAATAGGTACTGCTCTGGCGGCAAGGTAACAGCACGCCATGCAGTCATGCCAGTGGCCACATAACCTTGGAGGTGTCTACAGACAACACCGGCTCTTCGGCTTAGAAATGGAGATGAGCACCAACCCCCAGAGTCGGACACGACTGGACTTAAAGTCAGGGGAAATCTTTACCTTTACCTTATAATAATATAATATAATAATAAAAGTTTATACAGTAGAGTCTCACTTATTCAAGCTAAACGGGCCGGCAGAAGCTTGGATAAGCGAATATCTTGGATAATAAGGAGGGATTAAAAAAAAGCCTATTAAACATCAAATTAGGTTATGATTTTACAAATTAAGCACCAAAACATCATGTTATACAACAAATTTGACAGATAAGGTAGTTCAATACGCAGTAATGTTATGTTGTAATTACTGTATTTACGAATTTAGCACCAAAATATCACGATATATTGAAAACATTGACAAAAAAATGGCTTGGATAATCCAGAAGCTTGGATAAGCGAGGCTTGGATAAGTGAGACTCTACTGTATATGTGTGTGTGTGTGTGTGTGTGTGTGTGTGTGTGTGTGTGTGTGTATAGCCCTATCTCATTGAGGGACTCAGAATACCAGGAAATATACTGTCAATTTAAAACATGCAACAATTAAAACATTATACACATATTCAAGAATACTTAAAACCGATAATCATAAAACACATAACCCAAGTTAAAACCTAATGATAGGGCTGTAGAACTGTATGAGAAGCCCAAGGTTGCATATAAAATGTATTTCATTCCTTTGTTATGTAAATAGCAATGCTACTGTTTGTAGAAGATGGATAGTTTCTGGATTCCTCTTGACATCTTTTGCTTACCTAAAAACAGGTACCCAAGGTTTCTTGACATACTGTTTTTTTAAAACTATTAGTAAAATATTTTTGAACGTTCTATCCATCCTTCATCTAGGATGGTTCCCGTATTCCAACTTGCTTTTAGGAAATAATGCACTAACTTTTTATGATGTGATCTTTCTTTAATTTTTGTTGCTTTCTTCAGGGGTTTATTTTAAATAGTTTTAATCTTATGGATAGTTTAATTGCATTACAATTTTTGTGTAACTTTTTGCCTATATCTTTTTAATGTGTTTTTATCTGCATCCGTTTTAAATTTTGAAAGCTGCATTGACTCCCAGGTTTATGAAGAACAAGTATATAATCAAATCATTCGTGATAAGGAAAATGACAGCAAGAGGAAGTTTCCTATTTCAATTATATAAAAGAATTGGCTTGAAATGCAATTATTTCAGAATTTGAAAAAAATCTAAAATCCAAAAGGCTTTTGTAATTCTCTTTTCAAGAAGTGACTTGAGAAACTGCAAGTTGTTTCTGGTGTGAGAGAACTGGCCATCTGCAAGGACGTTGCCCGGATGTTTGATTTTTTACCAGCCTGGTGGGAGGATTCTTTCATGTCCCCGCATGGAGCTGAAGCTGACAGAGGGAGCTCACCCACTCTCACGGGATTCGAACCATCAACCTGTCAATCAGCACAAGGGTTTAACCCATTGCACAACCGGGAGCTCTACTTTTATAATAACCTATATAAAAATTAATAAACAATTTAAACGTATACCACTATATGAATGCCACATTGCAACTCACATTTTATTGGTTGTGAGTAGCTTCGAGTCTCTTTTTATAGAGGTAAAGCGAGATACAAATAATACTAATAATAATAATTGAAGAGACATTTGTACCTCCCGATTTTAAAAATGATTACAGATCTGATCAATGATTTGATTAATTCAGTACATTTTGCTTATCGGGATCTGTGGAGCTTTAAAGATCATTCAAGAAGTTCATGTCAGTGAGGTTCAATCAAAGGCCCCAAAATGAGTGGGATTCTTGCTGTTGATTTTAATAGAATACGAACAGTGCTGTTAAGCGTGAGATATTGCAAAGCTGTGTGTATATTACGAGTTGTCTTTAGAAGCAGTGTTTCATTATTACTTTGATATGATTAAATATTGAAACTATTGCTTTTCCAGTTGACCAATTGGAGTATTTAATGAGTGCAATTAGGTGGAAAAATTGCCTTTTTAACTGATGATAGTCCATTAGTGTCTTTGTCTCTTCAGAAAAGGATAGAAATGAATTATTGGAATGACAAATGAGTCAAAGGTACCACAGTGATGGAGAGCTGTGAGTCCCGTCCATATAATCTTCAATTAGTGATCTTTGTAAGAAGATGTTTTTTAAAAAGGGTAATAGAGAAGTAATGAGATCAGAAGGAGGTCAAACCCAGCCTTCTTGGTTTGACAGTTTGATTAATTTATTTCTCTTTGGCACATCGCTGTAAGGGGCTTTCGACACCCAGTACTTTGGGATTATAATCCATCTGATTGCTAGTAATAGTCTTTCATGTACCAGATCCTGTTCATTCACTTGGAATGATACACACACACACACCTTGGATTTCAATACAAGAACTTGAAAATGTGAAAAAAGCAACTGTTAGACTATTTTTATGCTTTTCAAATGTATATGCTTCCAAACATCACTAGAAAGAAAGGGCTATATTTGATCAAACAAAAAGTATATTGACACTAAAGCATTAATTCAGTTTCACACCACTTTCACTCCCAGTGCTATGGAGTCATGGGAGTAGTTTTACAAAGTCCTTATACTTCTCTGCCAAATAGTGCTGGTGCCTCATCAAAACTACTAAGGTGCATCTACACTCTAGAACTAATGCAGCTTTGAAAGAGTCATGCTGGAGGATCTGGAAATTCCTGAAAAGAACACCTCTCTAGGAATCTCTCCGTCCTGGAGTATGATTTTATGATCAAAGTCCAGCAAAATATCTCTACCAAGAAAGCCATGACTTTCAAGATGTTGGTGACCCTTGAAGGTCTCCAACAAGGAAGCCACGAGTTTCAAGATGTTGGTAACCAAGACTGTTGAAGGACTCTATCAAGGAAGCTAAATATGAAATTACCAGGATTCTTGATGGTCTCCATAACATAATAAACATAATCATTATTATTATTGTTGAACGTCTCCACCAAAAAAGCCATGGATTTCAAGATGTTGTGATGACCCATGGGCCTTGTAGTCCTGCTCAGGACATTGTAATTCCTGATGAGGAGGAAAACTTGGGTTTTTTACCTTCCCAGTCAGAACTGGATTCCTCTCAGCCAGATCTTTCCCAGGCAGATCTGGGAACCTTGCACCTGCAAGAAAGTTGTCTCCCAGAAGTATGTCAAACAACCCCAGAGCCTACTTCTCCCGTGTTCTTGCGCCGGGAGTTTTGTAAACAACAGAGAAGTTTGGAATCAGCTTCGCGCAGGAGTGCGAGGATTGCAGCTAAGAATGTGGCCAATTAAGACTGCTTCTCGTGAGAATCTTTGGGGAGTCTCACATCTGGTCTCAGACTTTAGCTTTCGGTTCTGATTCCCAGAGAACTGCTTCGGCGGGAAAGTTAGACTCTATTTAGGTGTTTTACCCGCGTAGTAACTTCGCGGAGTCAATTCGTCAGCCTACGGAGCGAGTTGTGTCTGGACAGCGCGCTCCGATTCAAGCCTCGCTCCTGCTCAAGCCTTGCCTTGCTTTCCAGCCTTCGTCTTGCTTCCCAGCCTTGTTTACCTACGGACTTTGCCTTGTTGCCCAGGACCAATCCTTGCCTTGTATCACGGATTTTACCAAGTTATTCCGCGGATCTTGTTCTTGTTCCTTGTTACCTTGTTCCACGTTTTAAGCCTTGCTTCAAGTATCGAGTTATTTCCCAGCCTTGCTCAAGTTTATGGACTAAAGGACCTTGTCATCTCCCCTCACTTTGCCTGGCAAAGTGAGTGTTTCGGTTACTGGATTACAACTTCGGACCTTAATATTTCATATTGGACAACGTTTTTTGGACTAATTTAGACCTTTCCTGAAAGGTCTGCTTTTGGACTATTTCATATATTTGCCTTTATTAACCTTATATATTCCTTCAATAAAGATATTAGTTAGATTCTGGCCTCTGTGTTTGGTTATTGGTGCCTTTGCAACCTGGGTCGTGACAGTTTGACTCCGCCACCCATAAGCACCAATTAACCAAGGCCAGAATGTCTACCGGAACCGTGCCGGGTGGGCAGCCGCTTACCTACACCATCGACAAGGATGAGGTGGATCGCATCCGCGACAGACTCAACGCCCAGGATGGAGAAATAAAGGGCTTGCGGGAGCGCGGAATCCGCCTCCCGGCCATGGCGTTGCCTACCAAGTTTACTGGAGAAGCTTCTAAGGTTCATGTTTTCCGTCGCCAATGTCAAGCTTATCTAGAGGCCCGTGATGCCGAGTTTCCCCAAGAAGACATCAAAGTGGCGTGGGTTTACAGTCTTCTAGACGGGCCAGCGGCCAATTGGGCGACGGCACTGTTCGACCAAGCCTCTCCACACCTAAGATCAGCGCAACACTTCTTGGACCACCTCAAGGAGACTTGGGGAATCGAGGACAATTTGGAGGCAGCCGGGCACAAACTCCGTCGCCTTTTCCAAGGAGACAGACCTATGTCTCAGTATATAGCCGAGTTCCGAGTGCTGGCCCACAACACCGGCTGGAACGATGTAGCCCTCAGAGGACAATTCCGGGAGGGTCTCAACATTGAAATGCTGGAAGAAATCTCCAAGGTGGATCCTCCCCAGACCCTCGAGGCACTCATTGATCAATGTTTACGGGCTGAAGTCATGATTGCCAACAGGAAACAGTGGGTTCGAGGCCAGAGCGGTAGAGCCGGGGCAAAACCCCCCGCTCCCGCCAGCGTTCAGCCACGTCCAGTGTGGAGACCCCCACCGCCAACCCCATACCCCAGAGGAGGCGAGGAGGTGCCGATGCAGTTGGGCAATGTGCGTCCCAGACTGGATGCCGCCGAGAAGGCCCGTCGTCAACGCTTAAACCTCTGTTGGTACTGCGGGAATGGGGGCCACTTCGCCAGGGAGTGCCCAGCCAAAGGGAAGCCTGCCGCCCGTCTTGCGGCGGCGTCCTCCACGGAGACGAAGGCGTCTGAGCCGACTGGCACACAGCCGGCGGGGGAAGCCAACGACCGGGTGTAGAGAGGCTCGCCAACCCGGTCAAAAAATCTATTCAAGAGCCGCCAACCGGGGTCCTGTTCCTTCTCGTGGTCACATTATGGTCAGCAAAAAGGGGACCCGTCATGATCCACGCCATGATAGACTCTGGAGCTACCAACAATTTCATTGATAGAGAGTATGCCGACTCTCTGGGATTACAATATCATGATTTCAAGAATGCCCGTGTGGTGCAAGCCATAGACGGCCGCCCCCTCAAGACGGGCCCCGTAAGTCAGTGGTCGGAACCCACCAGGATGTGGATAAGGGAACATATGGAAGAGATTTCCTTCTTTGTTACCGAGGTTCCCCATTTCCCTGTGATTTTGGGAATCCCATGGCTGACTCTCCACGACCCTAACATCTCCTGGTCCAACAGAGAACTGCAGTTTGCTTCACCGTATTGCCAAAACCATTGCCTCGTAGCCAAGGTCTGCCATGCCACAGACACCGAGCCCATCATCACCTTGCCAAAGAAGTACTCCGAGTATTGGGATGTATTCAATGAGAAAGAAGCCGAAAAATTACCCCCACATAGACCTTATGACTGTGCCATTGACTTGGTGGAGGGGGCCCCGATCCCGCGAGGGCATCTCTACTCCCTGACCGAACCAGAGCAAGAAGCTCTCAGGGAATTCATAGAGACAAACCTTCGCAAGGGATTCATCAGACCCTCTCAATCCCCAGCCGCCTCCCCAGTGATGTTTGTGAAGAAGAAGTCAGGGGAACTACGCTTGGTGGTGGACTACAGAGCATTGAACAATATCACCAAGCGGAACAGCTATCCCCTGCCCTTAATCTCGGATCTACTGGATCGGCTTCGAGGAGCCAAGGTTTACACCAAGCTGGATCTTCGGGGGGCTTACAACTTAGTTCGCATCAGGGAAGGGGACGAGTGGAAGACCGCCTTCCAGACCAAATTCGGATTATTCGAGTCCCGAGTTATGAATTTCGGTTTATGCGGAGCTCCCGCAACGTTCCAGCATTTTGTCAATGACATTTTTCAGGACTATCTAGACAGGTTCTTGATAATCTACCTGGACGATTTTTTGGTGTTTTCTAGATCACAATCAGAACATGAGAACCACGTCAAAATGGTGTTACAACGACTGCGGGATCATGGACTTTATGCCAAGCTGGAAAAATGCGCCTTTGATCTACAAGAGGTAGATTTCCTTGGTTACCGCATCTCGCCTCTAGGGCTTTCCATGGATCCAGCCAAGGTTTCAGCAGTATTGGAATGGCGGGCGCCAACTAACAAGAAAGAGGTGCAGCGTTTCTTGGGGTTCGCGAACTATTACCGCAAGTTCATTCCAGATTTTGCCCGCTGGTCCGACCCCATCACTAGCTGCATCCGTGGAAAGCAGCCTTTCCGCTGGACTGATCAAGCAGAGAAAGGGTTCCAGCAACTAAAGAAACTATTCACCTCCCAGCCAATTCTACAGCACCCAAATCCTGGAACCCCTTTTGTTGTGCAAGCGGACGCCTCTGATGTGGCAATTGGGGCTGTACTCTTACAACCGGTGGGAGATCACCTCCATCCCTGTGCCTTTTACTCTCGTCAACTAACCACACCAGAGAGGAATTACACCATTTGGGAAAAAGAACTACTGGCCATAAAGGCAGCCTTTGAAACTTGGAGACATTGGCTAGAAGGGGCCAAATTTCCCATTGAAGTCCATACTGATCATCGTAATCTAGAACATCTAAGAACTGCCCGCAAACTGAATCAGAGGCAGCAACGTTGGGCTTTATTCTTCGAACGTTTCAACTTCCAGATTCATTACGTGACCCCAGCCCAGACCAAGCAAGCAGACGCCCTGTCACGTAAACCGGAATACGCTGCAGGACGTAAGGAGACCTTTGAATACCAACTATTACAACCCGAGAACTTTGCCACGCTCACAGTGGGGAACACCAAATCCATTTCCATTGGTTCAACTTCCTCTACTCCAGGACCCATCTGTGCTCAAGAAATCAGGGCTAGTCAGCAAGCAGATGCCTGGGCGCAGGACCAACTTCGCCAAGGTCTGCATTTTCCCTTTTCGCTTAAAGATGGGCTGCTTTGCTATAGAAATCATGTTTATATCCCACCCGGACCGTGCAGGGAAAAAGCGCTTCGTCTGTGTCATGACTGCAAACCAGCAGGGCATTTCGGACTATTTAAAACCATGCATCTGATCCTAAGGGATTTTTGGTGGCCCAAGATCCGCAAGGATGTGGAAAAATATGTCAACACCTGCCCAGTATGTCAGCGCTCCAAGATAAGAAGGGAGAAGCCCTCAGGGCTTTTACACCCCCTTCCTACCCCATCTCGCCCATGGGAAATAATTTCTGCGGATTTCATCACTGACCTACCACCTTCCTGTGGATTCACCACGATCTTAGTGGTGGTGGACCTTTTCACCAAGTTAGCCCATTTCATTCCCTGCGAAGGCCTCCCCACGGCCAAAGAGACTGCGGATCTATTCCTTCAACATGTTTTCAGACTACATGGATTGCCCAAGAGTTTAGTCACAGACCGTGGATCTCAATTCACCTCTCGTTTTTGGAAGGCACTACAAAAACTATTGGGCATAGACTCTCGCTTATCTTCAGCTCATCATCCCCAAACAGATGGGCAAACGGAGCGCACCAATGCCACTTTAGAGCAGTATCTTCGCTGCTATGTAAATTACCAACAGGACAATTGGGCTTCTCTGTTACCACTGTCAGAGTTTGCCTACAACAATGGAGTTCAAGCTTCTACAAAAGAAACGCCGTTCTTTGCAAACTACGGCTTCCATCCACGTTTCTTTCCCCCTGTCATTGAAACTTCGGAAGTTCCCGCAGCAGAGGATTGGCTGCAGGAACTCACAGCGGTGCAACAACTTTTGCTCCAGCAACTGGACCAAGCCAAGGAGGACTATAAACGCCACGCTGACAAACACCGCCAGCCGGGCCCTGAAATCAAGGTAGGAGAACGGGTTTTTCTGTCCACTCGCTTTCTGCCCTCCCACCGCCCTTGCCGGAAGTTAGATGCCCGTTTCATTGGCCCCTATCCAGTGGTGGCGCAATTAAACCCCGTGACTTTCAAACTCCAACTTCCGCGTTCAATGCGCATTCACCCAGTGTTTCACCGTTCCCTGCTCCTTCCGGCGGATGGTGTGCGTCCTGATACAGACCAACCGGCCCCCCCTCCTGTTTTGATGAATGGGGAGGAGGAGTTCGAGGTTGAGGACATTTTGGATTCTCGCTTTCATCGCCGCCGCCTACAATATCTCATTGACTGGGTGGGTTTTGGCCCTGAGGAACGCTCTTGGGAAGACGCCTCCACAGTCCATGCTCCTGATCTAACCCGCCGCTTTCATCAGACCTATCCCGCCAAGCCGCGACCTCGCGCCTCGGGGAGAGGGCCCCAGTTTGGGAGGGGCCTTGAGGAGGGGGATAGTGTGATGACCCATGGGCCTTGTAGTCCTGCTCAGGACATTGTAATTCCTGATGAGGAGGAAAACTTGGGTTTTTTACCTTCCCAGTCAGAACTGGATTCCTCTCAGCCAGATCTTTCCCAGGCAGATCTGGGAACCTTGCACCTGCAAGAAAGTTGTCTCCCAGAAGTATGTCAAACAACCCCAGAGCCTACTTCTCCCGTGTTCTTGCGCCGGGAGTTTTGTAAACAACAGAGAAGTTTGGAATCAGCTTCGCGCAGGAGTGCGAGGATTGCAGCTAAGAATGTGGCCAATTAAGACTGCTTCTCGTGAGAATCTTTGGGGAGTCTCACATCTGGTCTCAGACTTTAGCTTTCGGTTCTGATTCCCAGAGAACTGCTTCGGCGGGAAAGTTAGACTCTATTTAGGTGTTTTACCCGCGTAGTAACTTCGCGGAGTCAATTCGTCAGCCTACGGAGCGAGTTGTGTCTGGACAGCGCGCTCCGATTCAAGCCTCGCTCCTGCTCAAGCCTTGCCTTGCTTTCCAGCCTTCGTCTTGCTTCCCAGCCTTGTTTACCTACGGACTTTGCCTTGTTGCCCAGGACCAATCCTTGCCTTGTATCACGGATTTTACCAAGTTATTCCGCGGATCTTGTTCTTGTTCCTTGTTACCTTGTTCCACGTTTTAAGCCTTGCTTCAAGTATCGAGTTATTTCCCAGCCTTGCTCAAGTTTATGGACTAAAGGACCTTGTCATCTCCCCTCACTTTGCCTGGCAAAGTGAGTGTTTCGGTTACTGGATTACAACTTCGGACCTTAATATTTCATATTGGACAACGTTTTTTGGACTAATTTAGACCTTTCCTGAAAGGTCTGCTTTTGGACTATTTCATATATTTGCCTTTATTAACCTTATATATTCCTTCAATAAAGATATTAGTTAGATTCTGGCCTCTGTGTTTGGTTATTGGTGCCTTTGCAACCTGGGTCGTGACAGATGTTGACTAGGAGCCTTGAAGTTGGCCCAATACAATGGAATCACGGGAGTTGTAGATTGGTCATGCCTCTGTGCACTAGCTGCTGTTTTGTAGCTAGGGAACTGAAGCTCAGTCTCCACACACAGGCATTTAGAATACATGTGGAGTGTGGGTGGGGTTACTGCCAAAATGTTTCAGTCTAAAGGACCTAGAAAGTTTTGAATGGCTGCGCATGGGCAGAACAAACTTATATGTGCGAATTTCACCAATCACCACTCAAAGAAACACAGTTTCAGGTAAGCAACTAGTTCAGCATTTCTCAACCTCGGGGTTGGGACCACTGGAGGATCACGATGGGGGTGCCGGAGGGTCGCCAAAGACTATCAGAAAACACATAGGAACCCCTTTTGCAATGAAGGCTGAATGTATGTGAACTACAACTCCACAACTCAAGGTCAATGCCCACCAAACACTCCCAATATTTTCTGTTGGTCATGGGAATTCTCTGTGCCAAGTATAGTTCAATTCCACCATTGGTTCAGAATGTTCTTTGATTGTAGGTGAACTATACATCCCAGCAACTACAACTCCCAAATGATCAAATTAATCCCCCCAACCCCACCAATATTCAAATTTGGGTGCATCCTGCATATCAGATATTTACATTAAGATTCATAACAGTATCAAAATTACAGTCATGAAGTAGCAACAAAAATCATTTTATAGTTGGGGGTCACCACAATACGAGCGACTGTATTAAGGGGTTGCACAATGCCCTGCCTCATGTACGGAGGAGGAGTTGTTTAAAGCTACAGACAATGCGGTTGCTGTTGCCCGCTTTTGGTCAAAAACTATTTAGTTGCTTGGGATTTCTTTTTTTAATTACTATTATTTTCATTATTTGAAATGTATTTCTTGTAAATGCTTTTGACACAAAATAAATAAAAGGGGTTGCAGCATTAGGAAGGTTGAGAACCAATGAACTAGTTCTTTCCTCTGCAGTCCCTCTTAAAATATATTATATTATATATTATATGTTAAATGTAATACAGTAGAGTCTCACTTATCCAAGCCTCGCTTATCCAAGTTTCTGGATTATCCAAGCCATTTTTGTAGTCAATGTTTTCAATATATCGTGATATTTTGGTGCTAAATTCGTAAATACAGTAATTACAACATAACATTACTGCGTATTGAACTACCTTATCTGTCAAATTTGTTGTATAACATGATGTTTTGGTGCTTAATTTGTAAAATCATAACCTAATTTGAGTTTAATAGGCTTTTCCTTATTATCCAAGACATTCACTTATCCAAGCTTCTGCCGGCCCGTTTAGCTTGGATAAGTGAGACTATACTGTATTACTAATAATATTACCATATAATGATATAGTACAATATAGTAATTTAATGCTTATATTGTGCTATGCTGATAATATTTTGTATGTACATTTGATTTGTAAGCTGCCCTGAGTCCCCTCCGGGGTGATAAAAGTGGGATATAAATGTAGTAAAATAATTAATTAATTAATTAATTAATTAAAATGGCAATAGAAACCTTATTTTTTTAGAAGGACTGCTTTGGTAATGGGATCTGTCATAACTAGTCTGAATTAAAAATAACAAACTACATAAGTCGTATCTCTTAGTTTAAAGCTGCTTCCTTCTTACACTTCTGATTTTAATTCCTCTATCGAATCTTTTATTCTCTTTTCAGTATACAGTAGATAGGTTGGTGTTCATTTCAAAGACTGACATTAAATTGAGGAAACCATTCATGTAGTAAATAAGTTAATTTGTTTCCACCCTAAAGATTAAAATATAGATTTTCTTTAAGTGTAGTATTTCAACACTGCATTTTCATCTCCGACTCAGTTTTCCTGATGATATTTTAAAACCAATTGAAATGTTGTATATGTATGGTGATTTTCTGTCCATGGAGAAGTTCTGCAAGAGAAAGACAATTGCAAAAGATATGGTAAGAGTTGTTGTTGTTGTTGCTGTTGTCTACCTTCAAGTCATTTCTGACTTTTGCTGACTATTGCAGGCAAGATTTGTTCAGAGTGGGTTTGTCATTGACTTCATCTGAAGCTTAGAGTGTGAGACCAATAGGTTTCCATGGCTGAGTGTCCAAATTTGGAATATCACAGACAAGGCTAGACAAGGTCACACTTCAATTTGTTGTTAACATTGTGTTGCAGTTTCCAACATCTTCCATGTAATTCAGGCTTTTGCAGAAATTTTAAATTTAGAGTGAAAACCTAACAAAATCCTAATTATTATTGGTATATTTACATGCCACTGAATAGCGTTTGACTCATGCTATGAACGAGATCCTCCAATCAATTACTAATATTTTAATTATTAATATTATTAATATGATTGATTTGTTCATTCCTCTAGTCCTATGTAATATGGACCAACTTCCAGTGGTGTCAGCATTTGATGATGGAATAGCACAAAGTATCACTTATCCAAGCCTCGCTTATCCAAGCTTCTGGATTATCCAAGCCATTTTTGTAGTCATTGTTTTCAATATATCATGATATTTTGGTGCTAAATTCGTAAATACAGTAATTGCAACATAACATTACTGCGTATTGAGCTACTTTTTCTGTTAAATTTGTTGTATAACATGATGTTTTGGTGCTTAATTTGTAAAATCATAACCTAATTTGATGTTTAATAGGCTTTTCCTTAATCCCTCCTTATTATCCAAGATATTCACTTATCCAAGCTTCTGCCAGCCCGTTTAGCTTGGATAAGTGAGACTCTACTGTATTTATTTTGCAGAGAAAACTCACTCGAGAAGAAAATTAATGAAGAATTGTATTGTTATCCTGATTTCTCATGGGAGAAGGGTTCAAAGCTTGGGAAAGCCTTCTTTCCCATCGAATATGGTAGATATAATTTCAATAGTTCTAGATAATAATAATAATAATAATAATAATAATAATAATAATAATAATAATAAAACTTTATTTATATACCGCCCTATCTCCCGGATGGGACTCAGGGCGGTTTCCAATCATAAAAACAACACAAACATTACATAGCAAACATAACAACACATTATTAAGCAAAGTAAAAATACAATTATAGAAATAAATAACACTTACATGACCTGATCAAGGGGACAGGAACCATAAACCCAATATATTAAAATGTATCATTTTAAGTTAGAGAAATCTTGTGCAATATATAGATATGATTGACCATATCAAAATTGCTAGATATGGCCAGACCCATTGCATCAAAACTGATGGTCTCTTTATCCCGAGTAAAACTATCCATTGTGATTGGGTCAACTAATTCTATTCAAGAAAGAATGGAAGGAATACTTAAGTTTGCTGTTCATGTTAATTTTATTGAAGCGATAATACCTGAGTCAATTTTGATAGTGTTAACTCCTTTATCAATATGTTTTCAGTGATGAGTAGCATCTTAATGAGAAGCTCTCATTAGTATTGCTTATTATGATGCCCTAGAAAAATAATTCCTATTATGATTCATGGGGTGTGCATAGGAACATGAGCTGCTATATATATACAGTAGAGTCTCACTAATCCAAGCCTCGCTTATCCAAGCCTCTGGATAATCCAAGCCATTTTTGTAGTCAATGTTTCCAATATATCGTGATATTTTGGTGCTAAATTCGTAAATACAGTAATTACAACATAACATTACTGCGTATTGAACTACTTTTTCTGTCAAATTTGTTGTATAACATGAAGTTTTGGTGCTTAATTTGTAAAATCATAACCTAATTTGATGTTTAATAGGCTTTTCCTTGATCAGTCCTTATAATCCAAGATATTTGCTTATCCAAGCTTCTGCCAGCCCGTTTAGCTTGGATTAGTGAGACTCTACTGTATATACTAATTTAGGCAATGCTTTTGATACGAAATAAATAAATAAAGCTGCTATATATAGTACAAGTATGCCTTTGAGGTGTGCAATGAACATTCTCTTTCCCTTCAATGGATTCCTGAAAATTGCATGATCATATACAGAAGGCAAATCATATACAGAAGCCTCGGGCTGTGGCGCAGGCTGGAGAGCAGCTGCAATGAATCACTGCAATGAATCACTCTGACCAGGAGGTCATGAGTTTGAGGCCCGCTCGGAGCCTATGTTTGTCTTGTCTTTGTTCTATGTTAAAAGGCATTGAATGTTTGCCTATATGTGTAATGTGATCGGGGTGAGAAGGGCGGAATATAAATGCTGTAAATAAATAAATAAATAAATTCTATTTTCATTAAAATACTTTCCCCCCAAATATTTGCTTCCTCCCAACAGAAGCAGATGGTTGCTATATGAACGCTTAGGTACTTCTTTATGCGGGGGGAGGGGCTAATTTAACTAATTTATGACACCATGAAAACTTCCAGCAGTGTGTGGAAGAATGAGGAAGTACTCCATCAAAGACTAGGTGTCACAAGTGGACGATGAAGTGGCATTTCCCCCTATGGCCAGAATCGAGCATACCCTCATGAAGCCGGAAGCTGGAAAATGTTAAATTGCCTCTGTGTCTGTGTCTGTATGTTGTATGTCTAATGACATTGAATGTTTTCCATCTATATATATATAAAAGGGTAATGGAATCACGGCACCAGACAAAATAACTAAACTAAACACCCCACAACCTCGAAAATTGACAGCACAACCTCTCATCCATGCTTCTACGTTCATACAACAAAAAGAAAAGAAAAATAAAGTCCTAGCCACAGCAACGCGTGGCTGGGCACAGCTAGTATATATATACATTGTGATCCGCCCTGAGTCCCCTTCGAGGTGAGAAGGGCAGAATATAAATACTGTAAATAAAATAAATAATAAAATATATGGTATGCACTATGCACAACCAGTGTCCTATCTACAAGCAGAGACCGACCAGCTTAATTTTAGTGCCATTACTACTATCATACATGTTTCTAGATCAGGCATGGGAAAACTTCAGCCCTCCAGGTGTTTTGATAGGCTGTTAGGAATTGTGGGAGTTGAAGTCCACAACACCTGGAGGGCCAAAGTTTGCCCGTGTCTATCTAGATCAAGCTTTTCATCACCTCAGATGTACTATTCATCTAAACCAAACTCATAAGGAGTCACACGGAATACAAACAAATATTGGGAACTGCCATATATTATATCATCAGCCAGCCTTAATCCACAAATTCTGCATCCACGTTGTAAAAAATTTTTAAAGACCTCGTAAAGAGCAAATCTTTAATTTTCCCATTTTTATTTAAAGATTGCCATTTCATCACACCACTGTATATAAGGAGACTAGCTTTGCCCGGCCACGCGTTGCTGTATATATAATATTAATATTAATAATAATAATATGTTTTAATACAATGTAATAATAATTATAATTCACTATTATAATTGTATATTTATATTACATGCAATATTACTAATAATATTGCAATATAGTTGTATAATATAATATATTGTATGTATATATACTTGTAAACCGCCCTGAGTCCCCTTCGGGGTGAGAAGGGCGGTATATAAATGTCACAAATAAATAAATAAATAAATAAATAAATAAATTTACTGTCCTGATTTTAGAGATTATATTGTTGTGTATTATTATATCACAATAATTATTACATATTATATTTATAATCTTATATTATCTGCTTAGAACTGGATTATACGAGGCCCCTTCTACACAGCTGTATAAAAAGCACACTGAAGTGGATTATATGGCAGTTTGGGATCAACATAATCCAGTTCAAAGCAGATAATATAAGAATATAAATGGGTAATATAGCTGTGTGGAAGGGCCTTGAGTCTACACTGCCATATGCTGTAATCCAGTTAAAATCTGATAATCTGTATTTTATAGGCAGTGTGGAAGAGGCCTAAGTGAGGCCTAACTCTGCCTGTCCCCTGGGCTGAGTGGGTTGCTAGGAGACCAAGTGGGCGGAGCTTAGCCTTCTAACTGGCAGCAATTGGATACAAACAATTATTCCTCTCCCTCTAATTAGGACTTTATTTGTCTTTTCTCCCTGTTCCCCGTGGTTGTATTCTTATCCTTTTCTCACCCCAAGTTTTAACTAAGTGTCTCATGCGGCCCACCCTGTTATATTGTTTTTTGTTTTTTGGTTGTTTTTTTTTATTTTGTGTTGCACTGTACATGATTATTTATTGTATTGTTTAATTGTATTATGATATGCTGTTTTTATATTTTGCTATATTGTACTGTTCTGGGCATGGCCCCATGTAAGCCGCCCCGAGTCCCCGTTGGGGAGATGGTGGCGGGGTATAAATAAAGTTTTATTATTATTATTATTGTTGTTGTTGTTGTTGTTGTTGTATGAACATAGAGGCACGGATGAGGGGTTGTGCTGCCAAGTGTAGTGTTTCTGGGATGTGTAGTTTTGTTGTTTTGTCCTAGGCCGAAATTTCATTACCCTTTTATATATATAGAAGATAGTCTTGAAGCATTGGAGTCCTGGGAGTTACAAGGGCTTTAGTTTTTTCTGCCAAAGAGTGCTGCTGCCTCACCAAACTACAAATTGCAGGATTCTATAGCATTGAGCCATGGCAATTAAACTGGTGTCAAACTGCATTAAACTCCACAATGTAGATGCTCCCTTACTTAGAGACGGTTCCTTCTAAGAGTTATTCTTTGGGACAATTATACCATGGAAATGTGAACTAGCAAATAAGGCAAGAAATGTTTTCAAACAACACAGGAAAGATAATCATGTTGTAAGATTAAATAGAATCTCTGTGCGGATGAGAGCCCTGATGATTTCCTGATGTACATTTTTTTTTAAAGATTCTTGGAATAAAAATGTAACTTTGTCTTATTATTTTAATCTTCTATTTTCTATCTGCATGGATCATTTATTTGTGAACTGGTTATTTCGGTGAAGGCTCAAAGGTAATTTCATGGTTTATGGCATTTATATTTGATGCTTTAATGAGTAAAACATATTATTTCCTAATACACGAAATAAAGCATCTTCCGTTTTATTTTCATTCTCTAAATATGGATGAAGTTTGGAGCAGTGAATACACCCAAGAAAATATATTATACCTTTCTACCACTCATGGGAAATATGAATATTTTGCAACTCAAAAAATCAGCATTCCTAGACTGATGAGAATGTTTTATTTTTAATGAACGTAAATGATGCTAATGAACTAAGCATTGTTTGTGCGACGTGGTTGCTGGCACATTTGAAAATACAATAACAGTATATTTACTTTACTGTGATTTAGTTCAGGAATTTATGCAGTCAAATGAATGTAAGAGCCTTGGGTAAAATTCACGCAGTATATTGCCTCTCAGAGGACTGTGCACAAACACTTTTAAGAGTCAACTGGGAGCTCACATGGTCAGATAGATTAAAATTTGTCCAGCCCCGACTTTCTATGTTCATTAAACTTTATATTCTCTTAGGATGGCTTTAATCTTGACTTTTATGGTTCGGTCTGGCCTTAAGGATATTGAGAAAGGGAATGGATGATCAGAAAAAATACTTCTCATTTTTTCAGAAGACATACCGTATATACTCGAGTATAAGCCGACCTGAATATAAGCCGAGGCACCTAATTTTACCACAAAAAAAACTAGGAAAACATTGACTCCAGTATAAGCCGAGAGTGGTAAATTTCAGAAATAAAAATAGATACCAATAAAATTACATTAATTGAGGCATCAGTAGGTTAAATATTTTTGAATATTTACATCAAGCTCAAATTTAAGATAAGACAGTCCAACTCTGATCAAATCATTATTCTCGTCTTCTTCAATGTAAATGTGCTTATGTATTCTTTTAATAATAATAGAGTAAAATAATACATGTAATAATAATAATAATAATAAATTATACAGGAAAATAATACATGTAATAATAGAGTAAAATAATAAATGCAATAATAATATTACCAGAGTGAAATAATAAATGTATTAATAATAATTAATAATAGAGTAAAATAAATGTAATAACAGAAACAATAATAAAGAAAAATAATAAATGTACCATATATTCTCAAGTATAAGCTGACCCAAATATAAGCCAACCAGGACCCTCACCCGAGTATAAGCCGAGGGGGACTTTTTCAGTCTTAAAAAAAGGGCTGAAAAACTAGGCTTATATTCGAGTATATACAGTATTTGAGGGTCCTGGTTGGATTATATTTGGGTCAGCTTATACTCGAGAATATATAGTACATTTATTATTTTTCTCTATTATTGTTGCTATTATTACATTTATTATTTTTCTCTATTATTGTTGCTACTATTACATTTATTTTACTCTATTTATATTATTATTAATAATACATTTACTATTTTACTCTGATATTATTATTATATTTATTATTTTACTCTATTTATTGCTACATGTATTATTTTACTGTATTATTATTATTAAAAGGGTACATAAGCACATTTACATTGAAGAAGATGAGAATAATGATTTGATCAGAGTTGGACAATCTTATCTTAAATTAGAGCTTTATGTAAATATTCAAAAACATTTAACCTACTGATGCCTCAATTAATGTAATTTTATTGGTATCTGTTTTTATTTCTGAAATTTACCACCCTCGGCTTATACTGGAGTCAATGTTTTCCCAGTTTTTTGTGGTAAAATTAGGTGCCTCGGCTTATATTCAGGTTGGCTTATAATAATAATAATTATTATTATTATTATTATTTTATTTTTATACCCCGCCCCATCTCCCCGAAGGGACTCGGGGCGGCTTACATGGTGCCAAACCCAGTCCACAACAATAAAACAAAGCAATAAAACAGATAAATAACAATAAAAACAAGTAACTCAAGTATATACAGTATATTGCACTATGTAACAAAATTTGAAAAATGTTCTGTTCCTCGTTTGAAAGGGTTATTTCCTGTTAAAGTGTGCAGTACTTAATTTGAAAGTAGTTGTTCTACTCCTGAAACTTTGTTTTTGTGGCTGCCCTAAACTAGGTTGAATTGGTTGAGACTCTATCATATATTCATTGAAAAGCTGTAGCAAATCTATAGCCTGGAAAATTCACAATAACCCTGTGATTCCGGCCATGAAAGCCTTTGGCAGCATATAGCAAAATGTGCTGCAGGATGTTTCACAAAAACAAAGATGTTGCAATTTAATAATAATAATAATAATAATAATAATAATAATAATAATAATAATAACAACAACTTTATTTTTATACCCCGCCCCATCTCCCCGAAGGGACTCGGGGCGGCTTACATGGGGCCTGGCCCGATAAAACAAACAAATAACAGTAACAAAGCAATAAAACAATTATCCCAGTAAAAAACATCAACATGAATAAAAACAATCATTAAAATCAACAAGCAGGATACAGTATTAAAAACAGGAGATAACCTTTTTACATGTTTTTATGATATGAGTACCAATTACGAAATGATATTTATAACCCAGGAACAAAAATCGGTGTTATACGGTGTTATAGCATAGAAGCTTTCATAGACTCCTGAGCATAAGAAAACTTATGCCACAATAAATTTGAGGTGTCACAAGGATCTTTGTTGTGTTTTTCCCCCACTTTCAGTTCTACTCACTCAATACAACAACTTCATTCTCTTTTTCTTTTTCTGTCTCGACTCTGCTTTAGTTGTTCAATTCATAACATAAACAGAAAGGTATCATAAGGGTCACTGCATGTGTCACTTAGAAATTGAAATTTCATTTTAATTTGATTACCTATGCCTGTAATTGCACTGCTATGTATGTTGAAACGAGTTTGGAGTAAGCAAAAATATTGCCTAAATAATTGACTTTTAAGAATTTTTTTTAAAAGCTTCCCACCTAACAACTCTAGCTTATACAATCTGCAGTGCTGTAAAAGCATTTTTCCCCTAGATACGGTCCCTAAATAATTAAGTTGTTCCTTTTACCATACTTCCTATGTTATAGAAGTCATTTTCCCACAATGAATCAATAACTCATTCCTTATGTCTGTCATTTTTCTCCATTTATCTGAATGGACTGAAGTCGGACACTGCAAGTTACATTACCTTTGAATTATATGAGCAATTTAAAATTCAAAGTACTGCACTAAGGAGTTTTTCAGACTGATGCCTCTACAGTTTTTCTCTCTCTTTCTCGTCTTACAAAAGGAAAATAAACCTAGCCATTTCCATTATAAAAAATAAAGTAAAATAAAACACACAATATATTCACAATATATTATTCACAATATATACTAATTTAACCAGACAGTGCTTTAGATTATATGTTGTATCTTCTTATTTCAGGAAACCAAATATATAGTAATTTAGAAATGTATTCCCATTCTAAACCTCACAACTGACATTAAAAAAGGATTCCACCGATTTCTTTTGAAAAAATCAAAACCTAAAACTCTTTAAGTGTGTCTTCCAACACATTTTAGATCTACATAGCACACCAAAAATGTACTTTGAAATATGAAAACACCAAAACAAATCTTCGCCCTAAACATTAGAAATTTTCAAGTAATAGTAATAATAAAAACAATAATCTAGGAAGCAAAACAATTTTGCTTCTGGGGTTTTTATTCTTATCTCTTTCTCACCCCAAGTTTTAACTGAGTGTTCATGTGGCCCGCCCTGTTATATTGCTTTTTTGACTTTGTGTTGTACTGTACATTATTATTTATTGTATTGTTTAATTGTATTATGATATGTTGTTTTTATATTTTGCTATATTGTATTGTCCTGGGCATGGCCCCATGTAAGCTGCCCCGAGTCCCCGTTGGGGAGATGGTGGCGGGGTATAAATAAAGTTTTATTATTATTATTATTATTATTTCTTTAAAAAATAACACTGTGCAGATATTAGCCTAAATTGTAACAAATACTGAAAAAAGATAAAAGCCAGCCCTTAAACAACATAAGTCTGCATAACTGATATCACTTTAATTAATTATCCTATCTCTAAATAATAACATGTAAGTTGCTTGTATTATTTAAAATTCATATGACACCAGCATAGTTTTAAAGCATTTAAAATATAACAAAGAATAAGAAAGTGCAGTGCTCTATATACAAAGACTCTTCCACGGCAACCATTAAACAGGCAAACATCCATTCAGAATAGAAATACAGTAGAGTCTTACTTATCCAACACTCGCTTATCCAACATTCTGGATTATCCAATGCATTTTTGTAGTCAATGTTTTCAATACATCGTGATATTTTGGTGCTAAATTTGTAAATACAGTAATTACTACATAGCATTATTGCATATTGAACTACTTTTTCTGTCAAATTTGTTGTATAACATGTTTTGGTGCTTAATTTGTAAAATCATAACCTAATGTGATGTTTAATAGGCTTTTCCTTAATCCCTCCTTATTATCCAACATATTCGCTTATCCAACGTTCTGCCGGCCCGTTTATGTTGGATAAGTGAGACTCTACTGTAATAAGTGAACTGTATTTTTTATGGGAGGGAGGTCCCAACTTGGAAGAACTGTGATCTGTTCTCACCAAATGTGCTTTTGATGATGGTGGTCCTAAGGGAAAGCCTGACCCATGAATCTCAAAATTCAGATAGGTTAAGATAGAGAGATGACATCTTTCAGCTTCATCTACCATACAGCACTTTATAACCAGAACTTTGAATTGTGCTCAGTTCAAAGTTATTGAAACATGGGAATTGTACGTGATCTACACCCATAGAGAGCCAACTTTCACAAACAGTCCATCTGTCAAAAGTTTTAAGCTGGTCAGAATACAGATCACAGCATTTTGGACCTGCTGAAGCTCTCAAATAGTTTCCAAAGGCAACCACACACAAAGCAAATTATGGTGATCCAAGCACATGTGGCCAAAGCATGTTTTCCTGTGGCCTGATCACACAACACCAAGGATCTTATCACTACCTTGAGAGGTTTTTTTAATTAAGTACTTGTGATTCATAGAATCATAGAATTGGAAGAGACCATGTGGGCCATCTAGTCCAACCCCCTGCCATGCAGGAAAAGCGCCATCAAAGCACCTCTCACAGATGGCCATTGTGCCGTCACGCCTGGGGCTATAACTCTTAGCAAAACAGGCATGGACATGACATCTTTCCCCAGGGGATTGCTTCTTGCCCTCCTTTAGGAAAGCTGGAATTTCCCAAGGATCAAAATACTGTAGATAACTCAAAACTGGTTTTATTGTTCACAAAAGGTTATCCCTTTAAGGCAATAAGCTGGAAGTTTCAAAGGGGTAAAGGAAAATATACATTACAGTCTTTGGTTGTCTTAAATCCAAGGAGCTCTGCAGCTGAGAAGCTTTTCCAGGTCCCTCTTTCTCAATGGCTGTGAATGCCGGAGCAATCCTCAGCCTCAGTCCAAATGGCCTATGTTTGAAGACACAGAGTCTTCCTCTGGTGCCAAAGAACTGATCTGAAGGTGCTTGAGACTCCTCAACGTCGTCCAGGTTGGCCTGAACATGAAGCATAAGTCTCAAGGGTAAGAACCTCAGAATTGGTGCTGAGAGGTAACTTAATCAAGGGCTTTTAGAGCCAAGTCTCTCTCTCACATCCATCTAATAGAAAGCTTGATGGTGGAATAAAAAAGGAAACACTGACCCACTCCAGGAAAGGGTGGAGTCAAACAATTGAGCTGAGGAAGCAATATAACTGATGCAAACAACATTGATTGACAGGTATAAATAACCAATCAATCCAACTACATTTACAGGGTGAAGGCAAAATCAGGCATGATACAACAATTAAAATCTTGCAAGTTACAGTTCAACATATAGACGGCACCACTCGCGCCGTCACAGCCATCCAACCATTCCTTCTTGATCTCCACCGCTTCAATCAGCCATTAAATAATATGCAAATCTGTGGCCTCTTTTCCATGATATCTAAGTGGCCAGTCATGCTTACCTTTTCAACTTTTTCTTCACTTCCATAAACTCTGTTCATTACATTGTTGGGCTCTAACTCTTCATTGGCTCTGAGGCTATCAAACAACAAAAATCTAATTCTTGCTTCATCTTATTAAAGTTAGACATGTCACTCATAAACTGCATTTTGCGAGACCCTGATAGTCCCTCGTTTCCAAACACCTCTTTCTTTTAGTTAGCTTGGCACAAAACATTTCACATCCATACGTTTACCACTATAGTGATCATTCCCTAGTGATACGGTAGAGAAAATGAGGATACATGAAAAAGTCCAACTTCCTGCTGAATACTAGCCTTGCATGAGATAACATTGCATCAACCTATTATATCAATGATGGGCAACCTTTTGCGCTTGGTGTGTCAAAATTCACCAAAAAAACCTAGCATGACTTGGGTGGTGTGTCACTTCGAGAAAAAAACCATAATTTCACAATATGTATAGTTTAAATAACAAATATATATAATTGTAATATACAACTGTATTCAATAAATCAAAAACTATTTACTACCATTATTTCCATGTACAACAATCTATGGTACCTCTTGCAGTTTCCAGGCTGATTTCTCTCTATTCTAGTTTCAATGTAGTCATGAGCAATGAATAATATAATAATAATATAATAGTAATAATATAATAATATACTACAATAATAATAGAATATATATATATATATATATATATATATATATATATATATAATGTAATGTGCATAATTCCCATGAAGTAAACAACAAAACCACTGGACCAAATCACACCAAATTTGGGCACAAAAGACATTAGTCATCCAATCAATCTGCATGCAGCAGCGTGTAAAAATGGCTAGGCGTGTCAGTGCTGACACGTGTGTCATAGGTTGGCCATCACTGTATTATATTCTTATGTATTTTCTAAAAATATTTCATTTTTTAAAAATACAAAATGAAATTAAATACTATTCCAAAATCCACAGCTTGGAATAATGATTGGATAATATTGCCTCCGCACTTTCCCCTCCCTTTTCTGAACAGAAATATGTTGATAATCTCATTCATTGATTGTTACATTGCTGAAAATCAATTTATTTTGCACTGCCAAACATTTCTCTATGTATCTTGCACTGTGCAAGTATTTCTTTGTACAGAAATCTGCTTTGAAAAACACTAGAAAAGACATGGAATTATTCAAATTACAATTGATCTCTTTGATATAATAGTACAGTGTTAACATGGCATTTCAAACCAACCTGTTTTTATGTTTCAAAGGAGAATATAAGTAACGGTAAGAAGACTTATAAACAAAAGATATCTCCCCCCCCCCCCCCAACAGCAGAACTGTTGTTCTTTTTCATGTAGACTTCCCTAGATCAAAATATTATTTAGCTTTAAATCAAAGAATATGTTATCATAGTTAGGACCAACGGTACTAGAAAGTAAAAAACTCCTCATCTGGGGCTGTATTATTTGGTGAAAAAAACCTACTTCAAAACATTAATCAAATTTTTCGCCTACTGGGCAGCCATATGGTAAAGCAGCATGTGAATCTCACAAACTTGCTGATCTCCTGTAACTGGGTGCTATTAATTACGCCTGCTGCATCCATCTCTTGGATTTTGCTTTGTGAAGAAAGTATTTATTGCAACAGCTTTTACAAAACAAGGGAATGAAAATCACAATTGATTAATGAGCTGAATGGAAATATTTCCGTTAGCAGATTTTTAAAATGAATCAGGATTAATACCATGGGTGAGAAACAACGCTTTAGCGAGCGTTTCACACAGGCGGTTTTATAAAAAAAAAAAAACCTTTCCCATTTTTAAGGAAAAGGTTTAAAGAAATATGCCCCACCCAGAATGATTCACTCTCCTGCCCGTCATGTCTGCATCTGCAATGCAAAGCAAAACAGGTGTGAAGATTATGACCTTTTTGGTCTGATCAACATTTCATTTGTATTGATTGTTTGCACTGATATCCTACCTTTGTGATAATGAATTCAGCAATAGATATACTGTATATACTTGAGTATAAGCCTAGTCTTTTTTAAAGACTGAAAAAGCCCCCCTCGGCTTATACTCGGGTGAGGGTCCTGACTGGCTTATATTTCGGTCAGCTCATACTCAAGAATGTATGGTACATTTATTATTTTTCTCTATTATTATTGGTATTATTACATTTATTATTTTTCTCTATTATTGTTGCTACTATTACATTTATTTTACTCTATTTTTATTATTATTAATAATGCATTTATTATTTCACTCTAATCTTATTATTATTGCATTTATTATTTTACTCTATTTATTATTACATGTATTATTTTCCTGTATTAATTATTATTATTATTATTATTATTATTATTATTATTATTATTATTATTATCATTATCATTATTATTACATGTATTATTTTACTCTATTATTATTAAAAGGATACATAAGCACATTTGCATTGAACAAGATTAGAATAGTGATTTGATCAGAGTTGGACAGTCTTATCTTAAATTTGAGCTTTATGTAAATATTCAAGAACATTTATCCTACTGATGCCTCAATTAATGTAATTTTATTGGTATCTATTTTTATCTCTGAAATTTACCACTCTCAGCTTATACTTGAGTCAAAGTTTTCCCAGATTTTTTGTGGTAAAATTAGGTGCCTCAGCTTATATTCGGGTCGGCTTATACTCGAGTATATATGGTAGTCCTTTTTTTGCCACATAACAAACCTGCAAGGTAGGCCAGACTACGAGAGAGGGATCTATTCAATCATACTCATTGAGTATTATTGATGAGTAGCAAATGGAATTTGCATCTCCCAAATATTAATCTGACACTTCCAAAGGTTGGGTTGTCCTTATCCAAAATATTTGTAATTCCATAAATTTCATAAATTTTGGAATACCTGTATTTTATAATGTATATAAAAAGATATCCAGTAGATGGAATCAAGGCCTAAACATGGAATCTATCACCTTATTTGCATAGCCTGAAAACAATTTTACCCATAATATGTCATGAGACAAGATTTGCATTTATTTATTTATTTATTTATTTACAGTATTTATATTCCGCCCTTCTCACCCCAAAGGGGACTCAGGGTGGATTACAATGAACATATATATGGCAAACATTCAATGCCATCAGACAAACAATATACAGTATAGACAGACACAGAGGCATTTAACATTCCAGCTTAACGATTCCGGCCACAGGGGGAGCTGTTGCTTCACCATCCACTGGTGACTGTATTTCCTCATTCCTTTCTGGCATGTTGCTGGCAGTTTTATGGTGTTGTAAATTAGTTAAATTAGCCTCCCGCATAAAGCGTACTTAAATTTCCTACTTGGCAGATGAAACTGTCTTTTGGGCTGCGTAGGTAACACAGCAATCCGGGCTATTTAATCATCGGGAGCTTAACCCGTCCCGGGCTTCGAACTCATGACCTCTTGGTCAGTAGTGATTTATTGCAGCTGGTTATTAGCCAGCTGCGCCACAGTCCAGCTATATAGAACCATCAGAAAGTTAAGGTGTTGCTTTTTCTTCTGGAACATGCCATACAGCCCGGAAAACATACAACAACCCTGTTACTCTCTCTGCCACCCATGCAGACAAGTTGGGATTTTGGAGTATTTTACATTTCAAAATTCTGGATAAGAAATGCACGATGTGGACCATGATACCACATTACCAAAATGCTGGGCTGGTAGTATTCATCAGGAGGATTCTTCCTATATGGACACTTTTATCCCTGCATCCTGCTATGTCAACTTCTTTCACTAAACTAGTTTCTCCATACCTCACAACCTCTGAGGATGCCTGCCATAGATGTGGGCAAAACATCAGGAGAGAATACTTCTGGAACATGGCCATACAGTCCGGAAAACATACAACAACCCAAATGTAATATTTCCGCATTGAATCTGTGTTTTAAAGTAGGAAGCCATGCTGGCATTTTGACTAAGTACAAACATTTTATATAAAGAGAAATAAAATAAGAAACAATGAGAATGTATCGATAATAGCCATACCACTCACAAAATGGGCCAATAATTTGATTTTTAAAAGGAAGACATGGAAAGCTGTTAACTTCAACAACTCGATACTGGAATACACACTTTCAACTAATGGCACTTGCTTACAGTTTGAACAAAAACTGCCAAGAAGTTTTAATGAGCATCCCTAAAACGTGTCCCATAGACCTTTCTTTTGAGGGACATTTACACCCCTGCCTCGCACAACGGCTGTCTGCTTAAAAGTTTAAAGAGATAACAAAATGTTTAACAAGATACAAACCTCAGAGATCATTAATCAATATGTTCGATGTTATTTGTGATAATTCATCATGACATGATATTAATGACTTACTGTACCCTTCAGAGGTGAGATTAATGCAAATGAGCAGCCACAATTAACTTTACTGCTCCCAACTCACAGGAATGGACAGATGATTATAAATGACAACTATATGTCAATTACAATATCCAATAAAGTGAAGCTTGGAGGGCTATCTATCTACTTTTATAGCTTTTCCTTGATGGGATTGAATTTAGCTCAGCCCACTGTTGTCAGAGAAACATCACTGTTTTCAAGGAGGATAATTTCCAAATTCCGATCTTTTAAAAGAGGGCCTTGGAAAAAAATATGTACACCGAAGGATATTGTTTGAATGTTTGAAAACGGCAGGAAACCAAGAGCAGATGCTGGATTCTTCATGAGCTAAAAGAAAATTATGTCTGTTTTCAAATTGAAACAGTAAGGCAATGAAGAAAATAACCTGCCCTGCTGTGTAATATATTTATTCAATTAAACAAAAACACATTAACAGAGCATCCTGGAAGACCTTTCATTTGGTAGCTTGGTTTGTTTCAGTGTAAGCCACGGGGAGGTTAGAAACATGGGAGTGCCGATTTGAACTTCCTTTGCGTGTGATACATTCTTGAATTAGAAAAAGATAAAATGTAAGCGTTGAGAGGCCAAACAGGAAAATTTAAAGGCCTAAGTGTAAAAACTTCTGCTGGTTTTATTAAGTTATTCAAACTATGTTCGTATCAATTCCCAGCCAAGAAGGACTCATGAGGCAATAAACAAATAAAAACCAATTAAACAATAGCATCATGAAAACATTTTTAAACATATTACAGTACTTCATCCCCAACCAAAAAAATCTCTTAAAAGCAAGCTAAAAACAATTCTAGAATCCAGTGCTGAAATAGTTAAATAACAATTTCAAACAGTGAATGTCACACTGAATTGCACTGCTTTGCCTGCCTGCTGGAAACTTAAAAGAGATGAGGATAGTCTGTATATAGTCATGTTTGAGTGTAGAAATTTTGATCAAAAATGACTGAAAAGACTGTGTTGAAATATCCATGGGTCACAATAAAAGTACTGTAATAATATTAATAACAACAACAACAACAACAACAACAACAAGAAAAACTCAGCCACTATCAGGACCTCAAAATTGAACTTCAAAGACTCTAGCAGAAACCAGTGCAGGTGGTCCCGGTGGTGATGGGCACATTGGGTGCCGTGCCAAATGATCTCAGTTGGCATTTGGAAACAATAGGCATTGACAAAATCATGATCTGCCAACTGCAAAAGGCCACCCTACTGGGATCTGCACGCATCATCCGAAAATACATCACACAGTCCTAGACACTTGGGAAGTGTTCGACTTGTGATTTTGTGAAACGAAATCCAGCATATCTATCTTGTTTGCTGTGTCATACAACGTCGTTGTGTCAATAATAATAATAATAATAATAATAATCTTTATTTTTATATCCCGCCCCATCTCCCCGAAGGGACTCGGGGTGGCTCACAACAGGGACAAGCCCGAAACAACGACACAACATATTTGACAAAAACTTAAAACATTTCAACGATACACAAAATAAAATAATGGACAATACATTAAAATCCAAGCACATAAAATCGGAGTAATTAAATTTAATTTTTTTTAAAGGAACCATCCCCTTTTCTGAGTGGAGTGGTAAAAGGTGAGAACATAGTCCATTGGGAAAATCGAAAGGAACCATCGATCCCCTCTACTTTAACAGCACTTATTTCAGATTATCAGATCGCTGTACCCAAATGTCACAACCAAGTGAGACTTTAAGATGTAGCCAAACTACGTGAAACTAATCTAACAACCTTTTCAAAATTAAATCCAGATATTGTTGTATGCCTTTAAGTCATTTCCAACTTACAGTGAGCCCAACACAGGGTTTTCTTGGCGAGATTTGTTCGAATCAGAAGGTTATTGGAGCCTGGGTTGCCGGCCAAGAATTAACACATTTGGTGTGCTAACTTGGGCTGATTATAAATATTCCTTAACGGTGAAGTCCATCCACACTACAGAATTATAGCACTGTTATTCCACTTAGGCTACAACAATTCCATCCTATAGAATCATTGAGTTTGTAGTTCGATGAAGTACTTGACCATTCTGGCTAGGAATTCTAAATATCCAAATATCTAATATCCAACTCTAAACCTATTTGCTAGGGCTGTGCAAATTTTTCATTATGCATCATAAGTTGGATGAAATTTGTTAAATTCATACTTACGACGCGATATCTGATATGTGGGCAAGGCCGGTGCCAAAAACTTTAGAATCAAAACTTACCCAAATTTTTTTTTTCATTTGAATTTTGTATATCTCAGAAGCCTCCCAAAGTCAGTTTCATTTTCAGTGCAAGGAAGCAAAGCAAAGCCAAAAAGGCTGTTCTTCCTCTTTGAATTAACAGCCTTTCGTCATAAGGAGAAGGTAGCAGCCGGGAGAAACCAGAGTTTGCTGGGAAGGAGACGGAGAAAGCACAGAATTCTGGGAAATGTAGTTTGGGAAGGTGAGGAGCCCTATGCCATAGAATTCAAAAGGCCCTGTCCTAAACTACATTTCCCAGAATTCTGCTCAGCATCAGAAAACCCCAATCAGTTAAGAGATTTGTCTCTCTGTAGCAGCAGCCAGCCAGAGTTCCAATAAATTATTGAATCTACGAAGAGGAGGAATGACTGATACTTCTAGTAAGTTGGGTTGGGAAGAAATCTCTAAATGGAAGTTCCATTGGTTAATATGAGGGACATTCAATGAGATAACTGTTGTGGCTTTTTACAAAACGTTTTTGTCAAAACTTTAAAAAAATTCCCTAAAATCAGTAGATGTATGAATATTTCTGAAAGTTGGGGGGAAGGGTATGATCCCCTCTTATCTTGTGTCATTGTATAGAAAACTCAAGGAGATAGCTCTTGTAGGGTTTTTTTTTAAAAAAAAATATTGATTATAACAACTTTGAAAATTCCCCAAAAATCCATGGATAAGTGAAACTTTCTAAAATGTGTTGGGCTAACAGTGGTAAATATTTCACAAGTTTCACCCCAATAGCTGTAAAAATGAGTGGGAAAGGAGCCCCTGAAGTTTCCCCACATGCGTGATTACTACAGTAGAGTCTCACTTATCCAAGACTCACTTATCCAAGCCTCTGGATAATCCAAGCCATTTTTTTAGTCAATGTTTTCAATATATCGTGATATTTTGGTGCTAAATTCGTAAATACAGTAATTACAACATAACATTACTGCGTATTGAACTACTTTTCTGTCAAATTTGTTGTATAACATGATGTTTTGGTGCTTAATTTGTAAAATCATAACCTAATTGGATGTTTAATAGGCTTTTCCTCAATCCGTCCTTATAATCCTTATAATATTTGCTTATCCAATCTTCTGCCAGCCCGTTTAGCTTGGATAAGTGAGACTTTACTGTATAAGGAAAAGTAACAAAAATTTGTTACTCTCATTATATTAACAATTTTTTTTACTAACGATACTTTAGAAATAAAACTCCAGCACCCCCTAATTTTGTAATGACTTTTAAAACATTTTTTTATCGATTGCACATGCCTATTTACATAAGATGCTATGGACTCTGATTCCTATTTGGCTTAGCAAGCATAACTACAGTAGAGTCTCGTTTATCCAAAGTAAACAGGGCGGCAGAACGTTAGATAAGCGAATATGTTGGATAATAAGGAGAGATTAAGGAAAAGCCTATTAAACATCAAATTAGGTTACGATTTTACAAATTAAGCACCAAAACATCATGTTATACAACAAATTTGACAGAAAAAGTAGTTCAATACGCAGTAATGCTATGTAGTAATTACTGTACTTACGAATTTAGCACGATGTATTGAAAACAGTGACTACAAAAATGCATTGGATAATCCAGAACATTGGATAAGCGAGTGTTGGATAAGTGAGACTCTACTGTAATTGTAAGGAATGATGGAAGAAATAGTCCAATACCTTGCAGCCACTTAGTCCTCAGACTGGTTTACTTTGGTTTTTTTGTTTTGTTTATTTGTCTGTTTGTTTGTTTTTTGCTGGATTTAATTTTATTTTTTGTCTATTAGGGCAGCACATCTTTCCTGGAAGCCTAACTTGAAACAGATGTTTTATATACATTTTTAAAATATGCCAAACTGGAGAAATAAGACTTTTCCAGGTCATATTGTTTTCCTTAAAAACTTATCAAAATGTGTATCTATATTTCGAAGTGTCTAAACTTACAATGCCCTCATCCAAGTAACTCCAAGTTCAATGAACTCTGAAGGCATTGAGCATGACACTATGCGTCAATAAGAATAAAATACATCATTAACTGGAGGTAAAAATTAATAAGCTCTGAATATAATTGCACCGAACAATATGTGTGAATTAATAAGCTGCCAAGTTTGCTGTAACTTAACAAAAATAGATTTTACTAATTATTCAACACATTCAAATTGAGTAAATAAGATTTTTTTCCAAATGCCTCCTGTTCAATTGCAGTTTGGCACCAACAAATATATATCAAAATTATAGTATTTCCCTTGACAGGAAGCTCCTTGCCTCTACACATTGTTATGGCTCTCTGCAGAGTAACCCAGAACTGCTGACAACCTTGAACACTGCTACAACAATATTACTATACTTGGCACAGAAGTACCCTCGCGGCAAGAGAAAAGCTGTAATTTTGACTGTCACTTCATATTACACTGGGTATTATTTCACTGTATACACATGCACACACTCATAAACTCTTAATAGACCACCGTTTTCACACTGCCCATTTCTTTTATAATAAATAAATAGCTTCATAAAACAACTAAGTCAATTGCTAGATCCCCCTTTTTTCCAAATAATCATTAGACTCACAACCACCACAAAAACAACGATGCGTAAAAAAAGCATTATTCAACTATTTCCGCCGACAGCACTCCTCGTTGGTGAAAAACTTGCTGCTATAAAACCAAACAATATGGAAAATAGAGATGGAAATAAATTTTTCCCACTGGTTTTTTTGTGTCCTGTCTGAAAACATTCTAAAGTACAGTAGAGTCTCACTTATCCAACACTCGCTTATCCAACATTCTGGATTTTTGTAGTCAATGTTTTCAATACATCGTGATATTTTGGTGCTAAATTCGTAAATACAGTAATTACTACATAGCATTACTGCATATTGAACTACCTTTTCTGTCAAATTTGTTGTATAACATGATGTTTTGGTGCTTAATTTGTAAAATCATAACCTAATTTGATGTTTAATAAGCTTTTCCTTAATCCTTATTATCCAACATATTCGCTTATCCAACATTCTGCCGGCCCGTTTATGTTGGATAAGTGAAACTCTATTGTATATCAGGAAAAATCCTAAAATATATCCGGGAATTATTCTGTGCAAAAATACATACGGCATAGTGAAATTCACACACACAAACACTGTTTCAGGAACAGTCACATTTTGTGCAAGGTGACACTTTTCTATTAAAAAACGAATCCTACACAAAAAAAACTTTAAAAGTCTTCCACAAAAAAATCATCAACAGTGAAACATTTGTGCAAAAAGTAACTATATTGCACATAAATAACCCCACGGGGGTGATTGAAGATTTTTGTTTTCTGTACATGATTTTTGTTGTGCATAATTGCTATTTTGCACAGAAAATAGAAATCTTGCAGGGAGGAAATGTACATTATGACTGCATTGACAAGGAGGGTGATTTATACACAAAACCCACACATTTTTCTGCATGTTTCCAAAAACTTGTGTGAATAAAAGGAAAGAATTGTACAGGAATATTCATTTTCTCACTGGTGAGGATATACTGTGAGAATTATTCATCTTCACTTATGAGAATGAAATATTCAGATATTAACCGCTCTAATTGAAAATGCCTATAATTCAAATATTCACCTGCATTTCCTGAGGAGTATATATAAACTATTTTGTCAATTAATCACATATTTATATTTTAAGCTCTTCCTTTACAACTGTACATGTGCACATAGAGAGAGAAACAAAGTTTTTAAGCCAGAAAGGGCAAAGGGATAAACAGGACTGTCTCTTGGTGGTCATCCAATGAAGAACTGCCAACATCACAAGATGCACCCATTCCCCATGGTTACACAAGACATCAAACTTTTAAAAATGTAAGACAAACACCTTTCAGTGATTGTTCCGTCTCCCAGGGGTTGGATTTTACAAGCTGCCCATAGTTGTAGGAATAGCACCTGTTTGCATTTCTTCCAGGGCTGTTGAAGATTCTGCAGCAACCTGATAGTTAGCCATTAGCAGAGTTTGTAGCCAGCTTTCAGTTTGGAAAAGTATCCTTTTGTTCTTGAGACCACCCCTTTTCCTGGGGAAAAAGGCTCCATTTTGAGAAGCCTTTTGCCTTCTAGACAGAAGAGAAAAGAACTCAGATGTGCTTGTGTGGTCAAGCCAGGCCAGCTCTGACAAGCCATCGTAAGTACTGACCTGCCTTTGAAACTGGTGCTGTGCATGGATAGGGAAAGACCTGCTCTTTCTAAAAATAGTAACTCAGCACCGGGGCAGAGAATATCTCAGGATTTCTCTGCCATTGGAAGAAGCTCCAACTACTTCGTCTCCAAGCTAGCTTTGAGCTTAGATAGGGAAAGATCTGCTCTTTCTAAATATAGCAGCTCAGGGCTAGGGTAGAGAGGATCTCAGGATCTCTTCACCTTTGGAGGAAGTTAACCCAGCAACTAAGGAGAAAGGCAAGAAAAGAACGTTTGCAAGGTTTTATAAGTTGACTATTTGTATTTGTAACCTCAACAATTTGTGCCAAGTCTGCCAAGGACTTTGAGAAAATAAAATCTTGTTTGTTCAACTTGAAGTGACTCTGGTTACTGGGATTCCTGAGCTTCAAAGTAAGGCCCCCGCAGTTCACCCGGGCAAAGAAAGAAGCACATCTTAAAGCTCTAAAAGGTGCCTGGGTGTGACGGCATAGTGATACAGACTGATCACTTCCCCCAGCAGCTTGCAAGTTGTGCTAATTGTGTAGAATCTGTGACAATATTGTGACAGCTAGGTGGCAGCCTTCTGCTTATGCCGAACTAAATCGCATTCTCCCTCCAATAATCTTCCTCCCCCACTTGCCAACACATTGAAAATGCATTAAGAAACTATCAGACTATTTTTGTTTAGACAAGGAAACAATCACTGACCCTTTTTGCCTTCTGCAATGAAACGTTATCGAAAAATTTCAGCAGTGTCTGCTGACCGCACCAAATTTAACAAGGTTCTCAAATGAACCTGGAGTAACTTTCCCACTGTGACATATTAATAATAAGTTCCTTTCCCATCTATCCCAAGCCATGAATATGTAATGTTAGAAAATGAGCGCTTTTCAAGCAACAGAATCTCAGACGTGAATAAATAAAAACTATCCATCACAAGCCTGTGAAAAATTAATGAGAGTTCTGAGACACCCAGAAAAAAAAGGATGGTTGCTGGAAAGATAAAGTCCACTATGTAAAATCCTTCAGTGATTCAACAACTGTAAATATATATATTTAAATGTACAACAATAGATTTCAGAGATATGCATCAGTTGGGATAACTTCAGAAAAATAAATTGCTCCAACAATATGAAAAGGAGAGGTGGAGGAGAGTTTTAAAAATAAGAGAAGGTTTATGTCAAAAACGCAAAAAAAGTTGAGCGTCCCTTATACAGAATCCCAAAATCCAAAATTGTACACATGAGCAACTAAAGCAATGTCACCTTTATTTACAGGCACACAAACTTTTTATCATGCAATAAGGTAAAGGTAAAGGTTTCCCCTGACGTTAAGTCCAGTCATGTCTGACTCTGGGGGTTGGTGCTCATCTCCATTTCTAAGCCGAAGAGCCGGCGTTGTCCGTAGACACCTCCAAGGTCATGTGGCCATTGGCATCACTGCATGGAGTGCCATTACCTTCTCGCCGGAGCGGTACCTATTGATCTACTCACATTGGCATGTTTTCAAACTGCTAGGTTGGCAGAAGCTGGAGCAACAGCGGGCGCTCACTGCGCTCCTGGGATTTGAACCTGGGACCTTTCGGTCTGCAAGTTCAGCAGCTCAGCGCTTTAACACACTTCGCCACCGGGGCTCCATTTCTTCCCTGCATTCTGACTATTCTCACTATTTTGCCAAATAGGCATACCTGCTTACAATAGAAATTTTCTTGGCTAGAAACCAGCTGTTTGCAGAATTTTCTCTGGTTGCTAGAAAATTAAGAGCTAGACACTCTCACAACTACAAAACAAACATGATAACAGAACAAACTCTCTTTGAATAGTTTTGTTCCTGTATTTTAATATAAAGAGAGACTATTATACAATACCTGTAGCTTTTGTACTTGAACAAAAAAGTTTATTATAAATTTTACTTTTAATCACTATTAATTTTAGGTATGATTATTTTTAATAAATTATCAATAACATTTCAAGTACATTTTGCATTTTATATGTACCCTGAGTTGCATTTCTTTGTACTATATTGAAATGGCCTTTTGTTATAAACAATAAAATTACAGTTGAAATTATGAAGAAGTCCCTTACAAAGTTTTCCAAACTTTGGCCTTCCAGATTATTTTGATTTCAGTTCCCAAAAACCGTGACCATTGGCTAAGCTGGCTGGGCCTTCTGGAAGTTGATATCCATGAGGATTAAAATTTGGGAAGCACAAATCTAAAGAGATGTGACTCCAAAGGAAAGGAGAGAAGGGAGGGTAAAGGGAAAAGTATATTTATGATGAGATCTAAATATCTTAGTTGTTCATATTTGAAGCTCTTCTTTTATAAATGTTCCAACTAAAACAAATACCTATCATTCCTGCATTGTGCCTATACTACGGAAACAACAAGAATGCCTTCTATGATATGTAGAATTCCTAGTGCGTTTGTAGACTTTTTAACCTACCAGTCAAGCAGTCTTTCACTTTGTAGCTGCTATTTCATGAGATTCTTCCAAGGTCTTCCCTTTGCGTATATCAGGGGACATCCCAATGTCATCACAGATTTGTGGTTTTACATAGCTTTGGAGTTTGGTTTTTTTTTTGCCAGAGGAAATATCACCCAGCTCAGCTACTTTGGGATAGTGTGTATCTAATTCCTTTGGCTCACATTCAGGATCGATGAAGGAGACCTTCTTTTGTCTGACATGCTTCTTGTAAATTTGTGTAAGAGAAGAGTGTGAAGGGGTTTCCTCCAAACCTTCCCACTTCCATTTCTAATTAGATCAACAAACTGGACCTAATCCAGCTGGCAAAAACATTTTAACAAGACTACCAATTCAAAACTTGTTTGCTCAGGTCAGACCTTCTAAATGAAGTAGAAAATCCAGTGCATTATTAAAAAGAAAGTTGGAATGTGCTGTTTTTTAAAGCTCTTTTTACAAAACATTAAGAACTCAGAATACATTGCAAAAAAGAGTAGCATTAACACTAAACTAATAATGATCATCCAAAAAAAAAAGCCACGAAGGAAATGATAAAATATGTGAAATATTATAACACTGAAAAAAACAATTCAATTTCTGTATCAGCAAAAGGGAGAAATATGTTAGAATCATAGAATCGTAGAGTTGGAAGAGACCTCACGGGCCATCCAGTCCAACCCCCTGCAAGAAGCTATTAAGACCATATTAAGTGAAAATAATGTGTTTTTAAAGTCTTTTAACTCATCCATTGCACTATTTTAAGTCCGAAAGTTCTCAAAAGATGTAAGCAAGCAAGAATTGCAGATAAAGTACTCTGTAAAACATAGACCTCTCATGTCTGAAGTATAGAAAATCAACTGATGTGAAACATAGGAGTTAGGGATGCAAAGTGAGGTGATTCATAAATTCATAAATTATTTAAGGTGATGAAAACCAAAGGAAATTATAAAAAATTCTGAAAATATCTTGCTAAACTGGAAATACGTGTTCTTAAATGATAACAGAATTATTATTGCGAATAAATGTACTGTCAACCCTTCATACTTGCTGGAGTCAGGGGCACTGAATTTTCATAAAGTAATTTTTTTAAAAAACAGCTATTTATTTTACTTGAGAGAACACCTCTCAAGGAATCTCTAGATCAGGGGTCCTCAAACCTTTTAAGCAGAGGGCCAATTCACGGTGTCAGGACACAGACCCCTTCGAAAAGGCCACACACAAGAAAGTAAAGTCAACAACGTTTAATAAACAATATTTTGAACCTAGAAACACTTAACTTCAGTGTTCCTGGTAAAAGTAAAAGTCTTTAGCTTCCAAAAGGTAAAAATACGGGAACAGAAAATAATCCGGATTATCCTCCCTGATAATCCGTCTTAACTCCAGCCAAGAGTTCACTGAAGCTATGGTCACGCCCAACTATGATATGGAAAGCTGGAGAGAGCCAAACGCACACCCGAAACAGGAGCAGGCAATGTTGTTGTCCAGAAAGCCAATCCGAATTCAGGAACCAAAGGAGAGCCAACCAGGAGTAGCGATGCCAGGAGCAAAGCCGGATTCAGGAGCCAGAGAAACGCCAAACAGGAGTAGCAATGCCAGGAGCCAAGCCGAATTAGGAGCCAGAGAAACACCAACCAGGAGTAACGATGCCAAGAGCCAAGCCGAATTCAGGAGCCAGAGAAACGCCAACCAAGAGTAGCAATGCCAGGAGCCAAGCCGAATTCAGGAGCCAGAGAAACGCCAACCAGGAGTAGCAATGCCAGGAGCCAGGCCGGATTCAGAAGCCAGAGAAACGCCAACCAGGAGTAGCAATGCCAGGAGCCAAGCCGGATTCAGAAGCCAGAGAAACGCCAACCAGTAGTAGTGATGCCAGGAGCCAAGCTGAATTCAGGAGCCAGAGAAACGCCAACCAGGAGTAGCAATGCCAGGAGCCAAGCTGGATTCAGAAGCCAGAGAAACGCCAACCAGGAGTAGTGATGCCAGGAGCCAAGCTGAATTCAGGAGCCAGAGAAACGCCAACCGGGAGTAGCAATGCCAGGAGCCAAGCTGAATTCAGGAGCCAGAGAAACGCCAACCAGGAGTAGCAATGCCAGGAGCCAAGCCGGATTCAGAAGCCAGAGAAACGCCAACCAGGAGTTGCAATGCCAGGAGCCAAGCTGAATTCAGGAGCCAGAGAAACGCCAACCAGGAGTAGTGATGCCAGGAGCCAAGCTGAATTCAGGAGCCAGAGAAACGCCAACCAGGAGTAACTATGACGAGAGCCAAGCCGAATTCAGGAGCCAGAGAAACGCCAACCAGGAGTAGCAATGCCAGGAGCCAAGCCGGATTCAGAAGCCAGAGAAACGCCAACCAGTAGTAGTGATGCCAGGAGCCAAGCTGAATTCAGGAGCCAGAGAAACGCCAACCAGGAGTAGCAATGCCAGGAGCCAAGCTGAATTCAGGAGCCAGAGAAACGCCAACCAGGAGTAGCAATGCCAGGAGCCAAGCCGGATTCAGAAGCCAGAGAAACGCCAACCAGGAGTAGTGATGCCAGGAGCCAAGCTGAATTCAGGAGCCAGAGAAACGCCAACCAGGAGTAGCAATGCCAGGAGCCAAGCTGAATTCAGGAGCCAGAGAAACGCCAACCAGGAGTAGCAATGCCAGGAGCCAAGCCGGATTCAGAAGCCAGAGAAACGCCAACCAGGAGTAGTGATGCCAGGAGCCAAGCTGAATTCAGGAGCCAGAGAAACGCCAACCGGGAGTAGCAATGCCAGGAGCCAAGCTGAATTCAGGAGCCAGAGAAACGCCAACCAGGAGTAGCAATGCCAGGAGCCAAGCTGAATTCAGAAGCCAGAGAAACGCCAACCAGGAGTAGTGATGCCAGGACCCAAGCTGAATTCAGGAGCCAGAGAAACGCCAACCGGGAGTAGCAATGCCAGGAGCCAAGCTGAATTCAGGAGCCAGAGAAACGCCAACCAGGAGTAGCAATGCCAGGAGCCAAGCCGGATTCAGGAGCCAGAGTAACGCCAACCAGAAGTAGCGATGCCAGGAGCCAAGCCGAATTCAGGAGCCAGAGAAACGCCAACCAGGAGCAGCGATGCCAGGAGCCAAGCCGAATTCAGGAGCCAGAGAAACGCCAACCAGGAGTAGTGATGGTAAATACCCTTGCAGGAACGCATACAGTCCGCGGGCCTTACTTTGGAGACCCCTGCTCTAAGTCCTCCAGCTTGATTCTATGGTCACCTTATGATCAACAATTGTCTACCACTACAATTTACAGAAAATGTATTTCTTGGGGTCCATCTGAAGTCTATGTCGTGTCCATCCTGATGCAGAACACACTGATGTGGCCAACGCTGGTCAGTAATAGTTTATCCATCAGTTCAATGAATAAACAATGCTCAAGGTCACTAACCAGTCACTCTTTATTCATGTAATGATACTGTTGAGGCCCGTGAAGCCTCTACTTCTGAGGACGAGGTCAAGAATTTTTTGTTTGAGCCTGTTCCTTTTGCGGGGGAAAGTGAGATGTTTTGGACAGATGTTGTTGAGGAAACAGACCGTGTTTCTCATGAGAATCTCCTAGGGATTGACTGTGAAAAGAATGTGGAGGAAACCGGAAGGTTACCGATAACCCAGCGTTTATTGCTCAGATGGGAGGGTATGAAGCAGAGACAGATTCGTTGTTCTGAGAGACTGAAATATAAACAAAGGGAGCCCAGGTGTGGGAAAGAATGATGTTTAGGTAAAAGGAAGACGTCTTAAGGAATCTGAGGCTTTGTTCGGTGTGGAGAGCAACGTTGGAATTTCATATATCATGTCGCCTGTCTATGTAGCTCCGAGTCAAGAGTTCTGGTTCTTGGTTTTTGGATCTTGTTTTCATGTTTAAGTTGCATGTCTCCTATTTGAATTACAAATCTTGTTTCAAGTTTTCAAGCCTTTGGGATTATAGTCAAGACCAAGTTTTCAAACCTTTGGTATTAGAGTCATGTTTTGAGTGTCACCACCTTCGGATTACAGTTTCTTGTTTTACCTTCTCTGATTTTTGGATTCATGTTCAGAGTTGCTCTTTGTCTTTTGTCAGGCTCTTGATATCTAGTTCATGGATGTACGGCTTTTACAATCTGGCCCTTGATTTTACTTCTTTGCATGCTTAGTTTGCTTATTTTAATGACTTTTAGAGAATTGCTGGCACTATTTTGAAGCTGTTACTTTTTATATACTCCTTTCTCAATAAATTCATTATTATTGTTGAGCTGTGTGGTGTCTGGGTGAAAAGAGATCAAACAGGCAGCTGGGATAATAATAATAATAATAATAATAATAATAATAATAATAATAATAATAATAATAATAATAATAATCTTTATTTGTACCCCGCCACCATCTCCCCAATGGGAACTCGGGGCGGCTTACATGGGGCCATGCCCAAAACAATACAATGTAAACAGCATATAAAAGAACAGCACATCACAATACAATAAGCAATACAATAAATAATATCCATTACAAAATAAAACAAGGAGACAATGAAAACAAGGGCAGACCACATGAACATTAAGTTAAAACTCGGGATGCAACAGATACATTATTAACTTGAACACAAATTGCCACTTCCCACCTGCAGAAGTTGCCTTGAGTTTAGCTGGCCAAGGTAAGCAGCTGTAAACTAGAACAAAGGATCTGGAACAAAATCCGACAACCACCTGAATTTCTTGAGTGTTGCTAGAACTGAGAGCAATGCAAGGATAGGTTCCCTATTGTTTACCTGTGCTAATCCGAGCTCTATCTTAAAGGACTGATACAATTGGTTCTCTACATTCACAGGTTTGACTTTTACAGTTGGTTATTCAGGAATATGACTGAAATGTTTTCTCTCAAAATGTGTAGATACTCCAGTGTTAGTGTATGGTCAACTTCCCTTGTACCCTTCTGTGTGAAAACACGCATCAAATTTCTGCTGAATAAGATCCTCAGCTAACTGCAGAAAGCAATTTGTAATTGAGTTTTAAATGTACGATCCCCTCCAACACTTATCACCCAACTGGAATAAACTGAAGCATAGATACAAATACCTTTTGACACATACAAGCAGGAACTAATACTGTGACATATTTCAAATTAGCGGTTTAAAGATTCTCTAACTGAACATAACATTTATCATAGGTGCTTGTCACAAGGTTATGAGGAGAGAAGCAAAAGATGAGGGGCAGTCACAAAAAAAGATATGTTATTTATGAAAAGAATCATTTTACTAACAGCAAGCTGCTACTTTTCTCTGATTAAACTCTTACCAGCCAAACAGTGTTAAACTATATTAGAGAATTGATTCCAATGGCTTCCATTAAAAATTTGGCAAGCTGTTGTGACTTGCGGCTAATCAATTTTAATCATAGCTATATATATAAATAAAACTGGGGGGGGGGGGCAGGTGGCACAGTGTGTTAAAGCACTGAGCTGCTGAACTTGCAGACCAAAAGGTGCCAGGTTCAAATCCCGGGAGCGGAATGAGCGCCCGCTGTTAGCCCGAGCTCCTGCCAACCTAGCAGTTTGAAAACATGCAAATGTGAGTAGAATCATAGAATCATAGAATCATAGAATAGTAGAGTTGGAAGAGACCACATGGGCCATCTAGTCCAACCCCCTGCTAAGAAGCAGGAAATCGCATTCAAAGCACCCCCGACAGATGGCCATCCAGCCTCTGCTTAAAAGCCTCCAAGGAAGGAGCCTCCACCACGGCCCCGGGGAGAGAGTTCCACTGTCGAACAGCCCTTCTCACAGTGAGGAAGTTCTTCCTGATGTTCAGGTGGAATCTCCTTTCCTGTAGTTTGAAGCCATTGTTCCGTGTCCTAGTCTGCAGGGCAGCAGAAAACAAGCTCCCTCCCTCTTCCCTATGACTTCCCTTCACGTATTTGTACATGGCTATCATGTCTCCTCTCAGCCTTCTCTTCTGCAGGCTAAACATGCCCAGCTCTTTAAGCCGCTCCTCATAGGGCTTGTTCTCCAGACCCTTAATCATTTTAGTCGCCCTCCTCTGGACGCTTTCCAGCTTGTCAACATCTCCCTTCAACTGTAGTGCCAAAATTGGACACAGTATTCCAGGTGTGGTCTGACCAAGGCAGAATAGAGGGGGAGCATAACTTCCCTGGATCTAGACGCTATTCCCCTATTGATGCAGGCCAGAATCCCATTGGCTTTTTTAGCAGCCGCATCACATTGTTGGCTCATGTTTAACTTGTTGTCCACAAGGACTCCAAGGTCTTTTTCGCACACACTGCTGTCAAGCCAGGCGTCCCCAATTCTGTATCTTTGATTTCCATTTTTTCTGCCGAAGTGAAGTAGATCAATAGGTACCGCTCCGGCGGAAAGGTAACGGCGCTCCATGCAGGTCTGGGACCTAACCCAGCAATGGAGGTGTCTACAGACAACGCCGGCTCTTCGGCTTAGAAATGGAGATGAGCACCAACCCCCAGAGTCGGTCACAACTGGACTTAACATCAGGGGAAAACCTTTGCCTTATATCTCAAACCAGCCTCAAAAGTTGGGCATCTTCCATAAATCAGTAACTTGCCATAAAACAACTGGGTTTGTTTTCCGAAAAACCAAGAAGAAGAAGAAAAGAATACTTCCCTGTCACACTGCTGTTTGCCATCCATTTTTCTCTTCTAAGGAGCTTGGCTGACTACACAGACAAGGGATAATTCTTTTTTTTTCCATAGTACATTCTACCTGTCAGAGTTTTCAACAAATGTTATTCAAGCTATTTTACAACACAATTGTGTCTTAATTATGCATGACATTTCAACAATCAAGAGTAATTAGGCCCATTTGAGATGTAAATATCCAGCGGAAGAGATCATGTGTAACGCATGAAATATATCTTTGTATACTCTCTTGAAATTCTCTTCAGGCACAATAGGAAAAAAAATCACAATCTTTAAAAAAAAAACCCAACTGCACATTAATACCAGTAACTTGGAAATACATATCGATAAATATATCACTGGTTCAGTTCATATCTGTGCACCTCTTTTTCTTCTATAAGCTGATACAACTGGCTATAAGTACAACACATTCAATGCAAAAATATTTGATTTACAATAAATCTCCATGGTAAAACATGCACTTATAAAGCAGTTCAATATAATTATAAATTTGCAACTGAAATGCAATAAATGAAGTATTTCAGTGTGATTATATTTAAGTATCCAGGGTTGTTGTATGTATTCCGGGCTGTATGGCAATGTTCCAGAAGTATTCTCTCCTGACGTTTCACCCACATCTATGGCAGGCATCCTCAGAGGTTGTGGGGTATGGAGAAACTAGGCAAGGAAGGTTAATATATATCTGTGGGAAGTCTAGGGTGTGAGAAGAGTTCTCAGTTGGAATGTTGCGTGAATGTTGCAGTTAGATGTGGGCGAAACGTCAGGAAAGAATACTTCTGGAACATGTCCATACAGCCCGGAATACATACAACAACCCTGTGATCCCGGCCATGAAAGCTTTCGACAATAAATTTAACTATCCACTGATGTCTAACACTACAATCTCTTATACTCACAGGAAGCTCCCATTGAGTTCAATGGGGTGGGACAGTATCCTACTGAAAATAACCCAACATTATAGCAGTACAAAAAGCAAACATAGCAGCAGATCTGACTCAGCAACAAAATAATTTCTTCCACAAACCACCTACAAACTATCTACAGACCCACAAAGAAAATCCAACAAATGCTACGGTCAGCGAAGGACAAGAGAAATCCTCTCTCCTCTGCAGGAGTCTACTGTATACCAGGCAGCTGTGGACAAGTCTAAATAGGGACCACCAAACACAGCATTGCCCAAACAAGAGTCAAAGAACATGAAAGGCACTAATTCAACCAGAGAAATCAGCCATAGCAGAGCATTTGATGAACCAGTCTGGACACAGCATATTATTTGAGAACACAGAAATGCTGGACCATTCCAACAACTATCATGTCAGACTACACAGAGAAGCCATTGAAATCCACAAGCATGGGGACAACTTCAACAGAAAGGAAGAAACCATGAAAATGAACAAAATCTGGCCACCAGTATTACAAAACTCCAAAATCAAAACAATAGATGGGAATCAACACTCTGAGGGCAGAAGACAGCTAATGACTAACAAAGGATGCCCCCAGGCAAGAGACAAAATCTTTCCAATGCTAATTAGGGTGATTAACTGAAACATTCATGCTGGCTTCCCAGTGACAAAGGACTCTTGCCACACCCTGGACTCTACACAGATATATATTCTTTCCTTTCCTTACTTAGTTTTTCCATACCTCACAACCTCTGAGGATGCCTGCCATAGATGTGGGCGAAACGTCAGGAGAGAATACTTCTGGAACATGGCCACACAGCCCGAAAGACATACAACAACCACCTGCACATTAATTTTTAGTATTTCAATTTAATATGTAGGGTTGTTTCATTTCAATTTTCTCATCAATATGGGAAATGCTGATAATTAACAAAATTGGAGCAGCCAGTTAGAGGGAATTCAAACTTTTCTTCCCTCTTACCCAGAGGGGAAAATGTCCTCTTTGTTGTCGTAATACAATAGTCTATTAGTAGGATGGCGCCTTTCAAATATTTTTTGGACTGCAGTTTCCATCAGTCTTAACCCAAATGGGGAATGATGAATAATGGGAGCAGAAAGCTAGTTGGAAAGTGTTGAGACATTGGCAAATAAGCTACAGAAATACATTTTAGCTCCTTTTATGTACAACTTTAAAACAGCCATTTTTTTTTTGAAATCCCTATTTCTCACCCACTCTACTAAAAAGTATCTCGTGCATTTCTTTTCTCCCACTCCTACTATTTCATTTTCTTATCCTCCCACCACCACCACCACTTTATTTAAGTCAGCATTAAAAACTTCAAAGGCTTCAAAGGTTGTATGTCTTTCGGGCTATGTGGCCATGTTCCAGAAGTATTCTCTCCTGACGTTTTGCCCACATCTATGGCAGGCATCCTCAGAGGCTGTGAGGCATGGAGAAACTAGGCAAGTAAAGGAAAAAAAAATATGTGGCAAAGGACTCTTGCCACACCCTGGACTCTCCACAGATATATATATATATATTTCCTTTCCTTGCCTAGTTTATCCATGCATCACAGCCTCTGAGGATGCCTGCCATAGATGTGGGCGAAACGTCAGGAGAGAATACTTCTGGAACATGGCCACACAGCCCGAAAGACATACAACAACCCTGTGATCCCGGCCATGAAAGCCTTCAACAACACAAAAAACTTCAAAATTCATGCAAAAATGCATAGAAACATAAGTAGATAAATAGGTACAGTTTCAACGGGAAAAGGCAAAGATGCTCCAAGCTGTGATGCCGGCTACACGACCAGGAGTTGACAATGTAGGCTCCTTGGCTTGGAAATGAAGAAGAGCACCTCCTCCAAGAGCCAGAGACGAGCACCACCTCCAGAAGCCGGAAATGAGAGGAGAAGCCTTTGACTTTGTCTGTGTATGTGTGTCTCATTGTATTCTAACAAGGCTTTGAATGTTTGCCTGTATCTGTTTATATGTACTGTAATCTGCTCTGAGTCCCTTCGGGGAGAAAGGCGGAATATAAATAAAGTGTATTATTAATTATTTCAAATTTGAGATCAAACAAACTGTTGCTACCAATTTAAGCACTGTGTCTCATTGAATTAATTACAAACTTGATTAATCATAACAGTTCTGGAGAATATTAATGCTGAAACTCCAATTTAAGTCAATCATTTTTTGTTCAAAAATGTAATTGAGTTGTCCCTTTTCACTGGCAGACTTCCTACATAATTCATACCTTGATTGATTTTGCTAGTCTGGATCTGAATGAGAGCTGTAATTAACATCTGAAAGGCCACAATTTCCTAATCCCTGGCACATGCAATTTGTAAACATATGTCCCAAGAATATACTAAATATGTCCATGCTTTTCAGAATATTTATATGAAATAATATAAATTCAAAATCTTGGTATTTTAGAAATTCTATTCTATTCTGATAGACAATCGTTTGCAGAGGTCTTGGGTGGTTAACTATTTCTTTAGAGATATTTTACTTTGGAATCTTCCAGCATGCAAAGCACTTTCTCCATCAACCACCTATCTTCTTTCTATATATAAAAGGGTAATGAAATTTCGGCCTAGGACAAAACAACAAAACTACACATCCCAGAAACACTAAACTTGGCAGCACAACCCTTCATCCATGCCTCTATGTTTATACAACAAAAAGAAAAGAAAAATAAAGTCCTAATTAGAGGGAGAGGAATAATTGTTTTTATCCAATTGCTGCCAGTTAGAAGGCTAAGCTCCGCCCACTTGGTCTCCCAGCAACGCACTCAGCCCAGGGGACAGGCAGAATTAGGCCTCACTTAAGCCTCTTCCACACTGCCTATAAAATACAGATTATCAGATTTTAACTGGATTATATAGAGTAAAATAAATGTAATACAGTAGAGTCTCACTTATCCAACATAAATGGGCAGGCAGAATGTTGGATAAGCAAATATGTTGGATAATAAGGAGGGATTAAGAAAAAAGCCTATCAAACCTCAAATTAGGTTATGATTTTACAAATGAGGCACCAAAACATCATGTTATACAACAAATTTGACAGAAAAAGTAGTTCAATATGCAGTAATGCTATGTAGTAATTACTGTATTTACGAATTTAGTACCAAAATATCACGATGTATGGAAAACGTTGACTACAAAAATGCATTGGATAATCCAGAACGTTGGATAAGCGAGTGTTGGATAAGTGAGACTCTACTGTAGTAGCAACAATAATAGAGAAAAATAATAAATGTAATAATACCAATAATAATAGAGAAAAATAATAAATGTACCATACATTCTCGAGTATAAGCTGACCCAAATATAAGCCAACCAGGACCCTCACCCGAGTATAAGCCGAGGGGGGCTTTTTCAGTCTTTAAAAAAGGGCTGAAAAACTAGACTTATATCGAGTATATACAGTATTCAGAAACTAGTTGAAAGCATACATCACAACCAATAATATAATAATTTGTTGTCGAAGGCTTTCATGGCCGGGATCACAGGGTTGTTGTATGTCTTTCGGGCTGTGTGGCCATGTTCCAGAAGTATTCTCTCCTGACGTTTCGCCCACATCTATGGCAAGCATCCTCAGAGGTTGTGAGGTATGGAATAGAAATCTAATAATTTCTATTCTTCCTCTCTGTTGCTTATATTCCATTCAGAGTGGCAAATAACAATTAATACCAGACCATCACAACAACATTATAGGGATGGTATTGTCTAATGGGATGTTGGGAATTAAAGGAATGGAGCATATGAAATTCGGGTTTATCTCAACATCGTTCTGCAACCCCGTGCAGCAGCACTTACAGCTAGCTAACTACAAATGGCAGCTCCTAATTAACAAGGGCAGAGATGTGAGCTTGGCTATTAAGAAGACATTCTCTGTGCATCAAGGAAAGTCCCTGTCCAATTTTCAGTGGAGCAAGCAGGTACAATATAAGCTTGCTGGTTTGATAGTACAATGCATCCTGCATCATATGGAGCTATTCACTGCCAGTGCGATTATATCTATGCTGCATTTACAGGTGCAGACCCTTGATCATTTTAGTCCTCCTCCTCTGGACACATTCCAGCTTGTTGACATCTCCCTTAAATTGCGGTGTCCACAATTGGGCACAGTATTCCAGGTGTGGTCTGACCAAGGCAGAATCACATAGGAAATAAGAGTAGAAATGCTGAAGGAGGGACACTGGTCTCACAAGTACTGGCTAGCATCTTGTTGTTTATCTAAAAAAATAAACAAGCCTGTTCCTCTTCCTAAGCTTCATTTGGAGCTGAAGAGGGTTGATTCCTGCCACAACAGCTCATATTAAAAGGTATTATATACATAGGTATTATATATATTAAAAGGTATTATATATTACCCTGTTTCCCCTAAAATAAGACATCCCCAGAAAATAAGACCTAGTAGAGGTTTTGCTGAATTGCTAAATATAAGGCATCCTCCAAAAGTAAGACCTAGCAAAGTTTTTGTTTGGAAGCATGCCCGCAGAACAGAACACCAGAGCATGCAGGATCGGTAAATGTACGTACCATAGGGTGTTGTACATGGAAATAATGGTAGTAACAAGAAATTCTTGATAGGATTCACAGTTTGTCTGGTTATGCTGGTTTGTGATGACAACTACTGTACAGTATATAATAAATGTTCATTTTTTGTTCGACAATAAATGTGAATTCTTCTTCATGGAAAAATAAGACATCCCCTGAAAATAAGACCTAGCGCATCTTTGGGAGCAAAAATTAATATAAGACACTGTCTTATTTTCGGGAAAACACGGTATATATATAAAAGGTATTATATATAATTCTCCATTTTCCAGTACGTAATGCTTACCACTTTCCCTTCACAACTTTTTAAAGCAAGTAAGTGCACAAGAACATTTGCAGTTTGATATTATAAAAACTAAACTAGTAAAAGTAAAGGTTTCCCCTGACGTTAGGTCCAGTCATGACCGACTCTGGGGGTTGGTGCTCATCTCCATTTCTAAGCCCAAGAGCCGGCGTTGTCCGTAGACACCTCCAAGGTCATGTGGCCGGCATGACTGCATGGAGCGCTCTTACCTTCCCGCTGGAGCGGTACCTATTGATCTACTCACATTGGCATGTTTTCGAACTGCTAGGTTGGCAGGAGCTGGGGCTAACAGCGAGCACTCATTCCGCTCCCGGGATTTGAACCTGGGACCTTTTGGTCTGCAAGTTCAGCAGCTCAGTGCTTTAACACACTGCGCCACCCGGGGCCCAAAAAACTAAAATACCAGGTACCAATTTAGCATTTAAGTATGGGGCTTAGCTACAATGCATCAACATTCCCCCACCCCAAACTTTAGATAAGGACATGACAATCATGATTAATATTCTGTTTTAGATACCGTACTTGTAAAAGCCCCAGTTTCTCTTTCGACTATGAATTTCACTTTTTGTCCTTCAACTGCTGAAAACTGAATTCAAAGTGCAAAAGTACAGTAGAGTCTCACTTATCCAACGTAAACGGGCCAGCAGAACGTTGGATAAGCAAATATGTTGGATAATAAGGAGAGATTAAGGAAAAGCCTATTAAACATCAAATTAGGTTATGATTTTACAAATTAAGCACCAAAACATCATATTATACAACAAATTTGATAGAAAAAGTAGTTCAATACGCAGTAAGGTTATGTTGTAATTACTGTATTTACAAATTTAGCAGCAAAATATCATGATATATTGAAAACATTGACTACAAAAATGCATTGGATAATCCAGAACGTTGGATAAGCGAGTGTTGGATAAGTGAGACTCTACTGTAGTTGGCATTCATTTAGCTAACTCCTGCTTAAATCTCATATTTATCCATATTATACTCTCTGACTGTCCTAATTTACCAAAAACAGTCCTCATTCATCCTCGCCATCCCACCTTTTCAGCTGTTTTTAAAATGTCCCATTTTCTCTTCCCATTTCCCCCTTTTGTCCTCTGCTTTCTTCACTTGCTGCAAACTTAGTTCAGAGTGCAAAAGTATCTGTTAGCTGCCATTATATGTCACTGTATGTAATAAATAAAGTAACATGGCTTGAATACATTATTTATTGCATACAGGGACATAAAACCCGGGGCTATGTCTGTTTTTATCGTTGCTTTTATTGTTGTTTTTATTGTTTTTATTGTTATTTTAAAGCCAAGTGTATTGTTTTAATCTATTTTTGCAAACCGCTCCAAGCCAAACTGGGAGTAGCGGTATATAAGTTTAATAAATAAATAAAATAAATACATATCTCAGATATGACACATGTTCTACCTTATGTTGGACATCGCTGGCATTTTGTTCTTGCTATATATACAACTGGGACCCGTAGCTCCTCAACAAAAACACTAAGAGAGCCACGATACTACATAACCATTAAACTGAGCCCATTTGTTTCTAGGATACTTCTAAAAATTATTACCGTCTCAATTTCGCTTAACTCATAAAGAAGACAGTACAGTACTCAACCCAATTGTATTACGCAATGATCCACTTTCAATGCACACAACAGTCAAGAGATTGGATACATAGAAAAATCTCTCAAGACTACTTAAATTTTAATCACTTTTTTACTGTTCTATTGTAAGAGCCAAGAGTAGAGTAAACAACATTTTAGCCCCAGTGGACCTTCACCACGGATGCCGTATAAGAACAAGAGGATGCTAGCAATTTGTACTGTTCAAAGACACTATAAAAGTCTGCCGTCATTCAATCTTTTCTTCTATCACGGAGAGAAAGATTCTAACACATGTCCTATCACTCACTGTCATCGAGGATACCAAAGAGCCATCAATAATGTTTCTTACACAACAAAGACCAGACCAGCAGAAATCTAGCATATCAAAGTAGACAAAAACAAGCGAGTTAAACTCTTCAAGGCTATATTTAAAAAGAAAGAGAAAGGGGGAAAGAGACCCCATCAAATGAGCTTACTGAAGGAGAATGGTTGTTAAGAAAGAAGAGTTTGAACAAATTAGTAACACGATTTGAGAAACTCTGAAGAGAACCTACCGTATATACTCGAGTATAAGCCGACACAAATATAAGACGAGGCACCTAATTTTATCACAAAAAACTGCGATAACTTATTGACTCGAGTATAAGCCGAGGGTGGGAAATGCAGTAGTTACAGGCAAATTTCAAAATAAAAATAGATACCAATAAAATTTCATTAATCGAGGCATCAGTAGGTTAAATGTTTTTGAATATTTACCGTATTTCAGAGAAAAACAATAAACTAGCTCTATAAGTGGAAAAGTAGGGGCAATAAAAACAATATGGTATCAACAATAAACTAAATAATAATAATAATAATAATAATAATAATAATAATAATAATAATAATAAACTTCATTTGGATCCCACCCTATCTCCCCATGAGGACTCAGGCCGGCTTCCAACATAGTAACAGGCAAACATTCAATGCCTATATAAACAATGCAGAGCTAGATATAGATCTATAATTATAGATACTAATTTTACATATGCATTTCCCCCTGAAACGTTTGCAAATCCCTCTGTCTGTGTGTGTGCATTTCCCCCCTGTAATATTTGCAAGCCCTATATATAGGTAGGTAAGAATATATTCATATCTATCCAGACATCTCTCTTTATATAGATATTTGCAGAGACTTGCAAACACATGAGAGTAAGTTCATATATAAAAATAATGTATATGTATGGCTACAGATATACAGGTACATGGATCTATATGTATGAAGGATTTGCAAAGACCTGCAAACATATTAGGGGAAATTCATATATAAAATTAATGTATATAGATAAACATATAAAGGTACATAGAGATGGCAAAAACTTGCAAAGGGTTAATGCCTATATATCTGTAGGGGAGTTTAACAAATATTTCAGGTGAAAATGCTTTCATAAGATTAATGAATATATATTTTTCTTCTTCCTGACTTACAAGGGTGTCTCCCTTTTCAAAACATTCCCTTGATTAAGAGCGAGGAAGGCTTTGCAAAAGAAAACACACTGATAAGGAAGAAGAGAGAAATAGATCACATATTGCAAGTAATAGCCTGCAGACTCCGTTGCTGGCCTTGACCTTGACCCGATTATAAGCAGGGAGATTTTCAGCTCATAAATAAGGGCTGAAAAACTCAGCTTATCTTCGAGTATATACGGTATATACTGGTGGTTGAAAACCTTTAGATGTTAGCTTGATTTCAATTTCCACCAGACTTTCTTAGTGTGACTTTTGGTCACATATAAAGGGAATGCTGCGGGTTAAACCGCTGAGCTGCTGAACTTGCTGATTGAAAGGTTGGCGGTTTGAACCCAGGGAGGGGGGTGAGCTCCCACTGTTAGCCCTAGCTTCTGCCAACCTAGCAGTTCAAAAACATGCAAATATGAGTAGATCAATAGGTACCCGCTTTGGCGGGAAGTAACAATGCTCCATGCAGTCATGTCGGCCACATGACCTTGAAGACGTCTATGGACAACGGCAGCTCTTCGGCTTAGAAATGGAGATGAGCACCAACCCTCAGAGTCGGACATGACTAAACTAAATGTCAGGGGAAAATATTTACCTTTACTCTATCATACTGCAACATAGATCCAAAGGATTCCCACCCCCATATACTAAATGGCTTGTACAGTAGAGTCTCACTTATCCAACATAAACGGGCCAGCAGAATGTTGGATAATAAGGAGGCATTAAGGAAAAGCCTATTAAACATCAAATTAGGTTATGATTTTACAAATTAAGCACCAAAACATCATGTTAGACAACAAATTTGGCAGAAAAAGTAGTTCAATACGCAGTAATGCTACATAGTAATTACTGTATTTACACATTTAGCACCAAAATATCACGATGTATTGAAAACATTGACTACAAAAATGCGTTGGATAATCCAGAACGTTGGATAAGCGAGTGTTGGATAAGTGAGACTACTGTATTTGCCTTTTGTAGAGCTTCATTTTGTACTTCATCTGCCTCCTCTCTCCATCTCTTAGCATTACTCTGTAAGGAATCAGTTCCATCACTACAACGATATTGTTGGCTTTTGCAATCCATTTTTCAAATAACAATTCCAATGGACTGGAAAGAATGCAGAGAAAGAAGAAGCTAAGGTGCCTCATACCAGAAAGTTACTCAAGCCTCTTGATTCTAAAAGTTATTTCTTCCACCCTGGACATTCCACAGATATGTAAACCTCCCTTGCTTAGTTTCCAACAGACCTCACAACCTCTGAGGATGCCTGCCATAGATTTGGGCAAAATGTCAGGAGAGAATGCTTCTGGAACATGGCCAGACAACCTGGAAACTAACAGTAACCCAGTGATTCCAGCCATGAAAGCCTTCAACAATACAGACAACCATATTGTCATAAAGAAAGCTTTACTGCCTCAAGGTGAGCCAATTTTGTATTTTTTAAAAAATTGTAATTTCCATAAACCTGTAGCCAGGATTACGGTCTGTCTGGAATTTTATCTATTTTACAGAGCTACAAAACTCTACTATCCTTTAATCAGCAAACAAGCTGCATTTCCCTTCAGAGTCCATTACTTGTAACCATACTGGAAGGTTAGGTTATCCAAGACAAGATAACGTTATTGAAGACAATGTTGGCTACTGACTAAAATCTCTAGCCAGCCTTCACTGCTCACATTATTGTAATGCACTCATAATTCATTTATGAAGCAAAACAAGGTACATGATGCACAAGACATCATGAGAACCCAAGGAGTTGTTTTCTGATCTGATGATTTATGTCTCCTAAATACAATAAAACCTGAAGGTCCATGACACATACTATGACGTCATTCTAAATAGTATTTAATGGCTTAAAATGCCAAATGGCTATAAACCATTTACCATAAAGGTCCGCTACAGGTCAGATGTGCATCAAATGAAGAGCACACTTAAGAATCTATTACAGGCATGCCATATTAAAGACCATACGACAAACTTTTTAAATGTAACTAGAAGTCAATAAATGAAGACTGCTCTTCTTAAACAGACCATTGTTAATTACTTTGGGATATAGATTTTCAACTATTCTCAGGGCTGTTCAAGAATGAAAAGAGAATCAGCAACTCTTATCATTAAATTTAACTTGCAGTGAGCTCAGTTTCCCCCTTTCTTCTATATATATAAAAGAGTAATGGAATCACGGCACCAGACAAAACAACAAAACTACAGGCCCCCCAACTTCGAAATTTGACAACACAACCCATCATCCATGGCTCTAGGTTGATACAACAAAAAGAAAAGAAAAATAAAGTCCTAATTAGAGGGAGAGGAATAATTGCTTTTATCCAATTGCTGCCAGTTAGAAGGCTAAGCTCCTCCAACTTGGTCTCCTAGCAATCCAATAAAAAATAATAAAAAAAACACTTAAAAATAATTAAAAACACTAAAAAAAATAATACAATAAAATACTATAATAACAGAAAATAACTAAAAATAATACAAGAAAATAATAAAATATAATAAATAAAAAGATAACTTACAATAAAATTAATTAAAAAATACAAATAACATCAAATAAAAATTACACATCAATTTTTAACCAATACCACCACCACTTTGCCACAGCAACGCGTGGCCGGGTACAGCTAGTTATTCCATAAAATAATGCACTTTTCCCTGGTGTGACTCCTGCCTTAAAACAGCCTACAAGTGTGATTAAATCAGAATTGTGGTGGATGTATTTTCACGGTGTCAAACCAACTGAACATGTACACATGTTGCACAACAAAGACATTGGTTACTTTGTTTCCAAGGCCCAGTGCATTTCAGAATATCCATCTAGATGTAACTTCGTCAACAATTTCTGCAATCTGCAAACTGCTCCATCTTTCAGATATGCCAGACTGGCATCTAGTAGAAGCAAAGCTTTTTTTTTTTTTTAGTGATCACACAGCATTAATGTAACAAATCTACTTGGACAAGTTGGAAAATTATATTTTAAAAAAATGGATAATGAAGTTGTTCATGACTGATACCCCTTTGATGGCATTGAGCTTGAATAATGCAATCAATTCTTGATTGATTCTGATTTCCTTTTATTGCTTTTAGAGAATTGATTTTAATTGTTCCAATACTATTGTTTTCAAACTGTAACCTGCTTGGCACATTCATTTTTAAAAGTGATATATAGACCGTCCCAAAGTTACACACAAGATAGGTTCTGCAAGTATGTTTTTAAGCTGAATTTGTATGTAAGCTGGAACAGGTACATTTTAAGTGTAACTCCAGCCATATATATACAGTAGAGTCTCGCTTATCCAACATAAATGGGCCGGCAGAACGTTGGATAAGCAAAAATATTGAATAATAAGGAGGGGTTAAGGAAAAGCCTATTAAATGTCAAATTATGTTATGATTTTACAAATTAAGCAACAAAACATGTTTTACAACAAATCAACAGAGAAAGTAGTTCAATTACATGGTAACGTTATGTAGCAAATACTGTATTTACAAATTTAGCAACAAAACATCGCAATGTATTGAAAACATTGACTACTAAAACATTGACTACTAAAAGGCAGACTGTGTTGGATAATTCAGAATATTGAATAAGTGAAGGTTGGATAAGCAAAACTCTACTGTATACATACACATACACACATATAATAATAATAAAACTTTATTTATACCCCGCCACCATCTCCCCAACGGGGACTCGGGGCGGCTTACATGGGGCCATGCCCAAAACAATACAAAATAAACAGCATATAAAAAACAACATTTCAGAACACAACATTTCAGAACACATACATATACATATGCTTTGATGCTTAGACGATCCGTTCCTCAGTTTTTGCGTGGATCACAGCATCTTCTCTATTCGTCTTCATATCTAGTTTGAGTATGAGTTGACTAGTGTACCATTGCAAGACAATGTTCATCTCTCACATTATATGCCATGCAGAATGAATCAGACCATCAGGTGGGAGGACAACTAAGAGGTCCCATCCATCCCCGAAGATACCATGTTGCCATGGTATTGCTCCAGCACCCAACTGTTTTGTGCATCATATGGCCTGCAAAGCAATGTTTGAGTTGGACTACTTAGAATAGACGATCATTCGCCTTTCATATTTTTTGAACATCCTCGTGCAGTCTGCGTTCTTTCTGCGTTTGGAGAGACATCTTTAGAGCAAGGCATACACAACCTGTAGTCATTGTCCATGTCTCTGCACCATAGCACAGTCAAGTCAAACAACTGAGCTCGTAGAGATGTACTTACGGTTGAGTCCGCAGCGGCTCTAATAGAATTATAAGCAGCCCATCCTGCTTTCCTACATCTGTTCAACTCTGGCTTCAGTTCATTCAGTTCATATATATAGCTGTGGATAACACAGAGCCAGTAGCGACTCTAGGTAATTTCACCTTGTAGGCGAACCCCCAAGGCCCCGCACATATCTTCGGCGGCGGCGGGGACCATTGGCTCCCTCCTCGCCGAACGCAGAAGGCCTCAACTGAGGCCTAGCTCTTCTTGCAAGACCTCGTGAGAAGAGCTAGGCCTCAGTTGAGGCCTTCCGCGTTCGGCGAGGAGGGAGCCGATGGTCCCCGCCGCCGCCGCAGGGACACCTCGATGGCGCCCCCGGGGAGAATGTGCCACAAGCGGGTGCTTACACTGGCCATTATGTTGCGCCGGCTCTGTACAGAGCAGGGTGAACACCCCTGTGCTGTTTCTTTTGCTATATATGCCTCTGCTCAGAAGATCACAACTCACTTTCTATTCCTGTGATAATTTGATTTTGGAAAAATTGACTTGTTGTAGAAACAAGGATTGGTGATCAAACATCAGTGGAGACCCCTTTTCCCCATGATAATAACTCTTTAAGAAGTAGATTTCTCTTCATAGGGGTAGAGTTCTCTAACTTCCTGTTGTCTTACCCCTGTTTTTTACTATGAGTCATTTATTTATTTATTATTCAAACTTATATGCCGCCACTCCCCTAGGGCTCGGGGCGGCTTACAAGAACAGGCTAAAATCCAACAATTTAAAAACATCTTTAAAACATCCTAAAAGCACCTTTTAAAAACATCAATAACAGAACTCAAAAGCCTGCCGAAACAGGTGTGTCTTACATGCCCTGCGGAAGGCTGATACGTCCCCTAAGGCACAAACTTCAGGTGGCAAAGTGTTCCAGAGAGATGGTGCCACTGCTGAAAAGGCTCTGCATCTAGTTGAGACGCAAGGTCTTAAAACTGGGGACTTCCAATAGGTCTTGGTCCTTGGTCCTTTGTAAGTTGGATGCTTGCAACTCAGAGACTTCCTGCATACATATTGTATAATTCTGGCCCGTCGCCTCTCTTCCACTGTCACAAGATTTAGTGCTGCCACTTGTTCAACATCTGCAACATGTGTCAGTCCTGCACAGTCGAGTCCTTCCCACCTGATGCTCCAATGGCCACTATCTTGCCTACATAGTACCCCACTACAATCATGTTGCACACCTGCGCCTCAAAGGTTGATGGTAAGCATGACTGGCACAGCACCTGCCCTGTCTTGGGGCACTGCAGCGATGCACACCATGCCCTGCAATTTTAGCAAGACCCTAGTGCTAGCATAAGGCTTTGTTCTTTCCTCTGTATTTCTTAGCAGGCTCTCACAAAAGGCGTGTTAGGGAATTATCAGGGTGAGTTATGAACCTAACATACAATAATATTCTATTTGATGACTACATGTTGCACTCTGTACAGCAAATATACCAGGGACCCACTCACACCTTACAATTGCAGTGCTACCCCGTTTCCCAAAAATAAGACATCCTCAGAAAATAAGATCTAGTAGAGGTTTGGCTGAATTGCTAAATATAAGGCCTCCCCTGAAAGTAAGACCTAGCAAAGTTTTTGTTTGGAAGCATGCCCATCGAACAGAACACCAGAGCATGCAGGATCGGTCAATGTACGTTCCATAGATATTGTTGTACATGGAAATAATGGTAGTAACAAGAAATTCTTGATAAGATGCACAGTTTGTCTGGTTATGCTGGTTTGTGATGACAACTACTGTACAGTATATAATAAATGTTCATTCTTTGTTCAACAATAAATGTGAATTCTTCTTCATGGAAAAATAAGACATCACCTGAAAATAAGACCTAGTGCATCTTTGGGAGCAAAAATTAATATAAGACACTGTCTTATTTTCAGAGAAACACGGTATCATTTCAGTTTGAAATGCCATACTTATTTATTATTTATTTATTTACAGCATTTATATTCCGCCCTTCTCACCCCGAAGGGGACTCAGGGCGGATCACATTACACATACAGGCAAACATTCAATGCCTTTTAACATAGAACAAAGACAAACATAGGCTCCGAGCGGCCTCAAACTCATGACCTCCTGGTCAGAGTGATTCATTGCAGTTAATTGCAGCTGGCTTGCTCTCCCGCCTGCGCCACAGCCCGGGCCCATCCCATGGCACTCTGTGGTTTGTAGGAAGACATCATGGCAGTGAAAGTGGAATACAAGCGTTATAACTGTGCAGTACGGAGGGGCTCACAGCTCTGCTGTGGCATGGCTGATAAGTGGAAAGTCACCTTGTAGTGGAAAAAAATGGTTGTCGGAATCCAGGAGTAGAACTTAAAAGAATTATTATATTCCGCAGTAGAATAAACCTAAACTCGCAGCTCAGCAGAGTTGCAACTCCTGATCCAAGCAGTGACCCTGGGAATTAAAATGTAGTTTCTGAAAAACAGCATGCTCACCACAGAAATCTTCCTGGCATTGTATCTGCAAAAGATATTGTACTTAACCAGTAGCGTAAATCAAGATGGTTTCCCCCAGACAATACTTCTGAAAAATTACACACTACGCTGCTCAAAAACCTTGGAGTGATGTTCCATATTTAGAGGAGGTCAACAATATGCTGCTGCAGAGTAACACGAACAAAACCCAGAGTAAAGAGTTGTCTGTTCGTGCTTAATGTCTTGCTGAAAGTGGATACAGGCTCTTGTTTTTACTGGAACTTTGCGATGTTTTGTAAAACCACAAATAAAAATGCTTATTATAATCTAGACAAAAATTGTGTGAAAAAAAAATCCTTTATTTGAGCCAAAGCTCAATTGCTGTTGCTAGAACATTTATTTCGGCCACACACAAAGCGATTGTTAATATTTGCCTAAGAATGTAGACATAATGCAACTAGGTCAAAAAGGCAGCAGATCAGCTTTCAAGTGAGTTTAAAATAATGCAAAAGTGTTTTAAATTACACAACCAAGACCTTGTCAGCTTTTAATTTAAAAAGCTGCAGGAAACAGTACACAAAAATTATACTTCATAAACTATGAAACTGTAGATATGTTAAGGTCACTCGGCACAGCAGCTAATTAAATTAAATTAGACCTTCTCCTGATTAGTTTGCACCTACAGCAAAAATGTATGCAAACTTTATGTTGGAGAGCTAAGGAGCTGTTAATGATCAAATCTAAGAGGAGAAAAATACTCAATGGAAGCTCTAAAATCCTTTTTCCTTACTGCAGTAACCTCTTCTACCAATCATGTTTAATACAGTAGAGTCTCACTTATCCAACACTCACTTATCCAACGTTCTGGATTATCCAACGCATTTTTGTAGTCAATGTTTTCAATACATCGTAATATTTTGGTGCTAAATCCGTAAATACAGTAATTACTACATAGCATTACTGTGTATTGAACTACTTTTTCTGTCAAATTTCTTGTATAACATGATGTTTTGGTGCTTAATTTGTAAAATCATAACCTAATTTGATGTTTCATAGGCTTTTTCTTAATCTCTCCTTATTATCCAACATATTCGCTTATCCAATGTTCTGCTGGCCGTTTACGTTGGATAAGCAAGACTCTACTGTATTTCTAATCAAGGAGCTTATTAAATGAAAATGCCTAAAATCCACCATTCACTTTATTACAAAATTGAAATAAAAAAGAAGTCCTTGTCTGCTTATGACAAAAGGTAACTGCGGTTGGAAAGGAAAACAGATAGACTGCAGGCTTCACTGTCAGATTTCTCAATAATTTTTGTACTGCCAGCTTCATGCAAACAGTAGCACCCAAAAAAGTTGTGTCCTGTTTTAAGAGGAATTGTGTATGGACTCCAAAACCATACAAGTTAACAATAGTAATTCTGGTTTACATTCTGTCACCACTCCAAGGCTGACACCTCTGAGCAATTTCTAACGGGAAACGTAAGTGTAAGGCACTTGTGACTTTCAGATCACTTTGGCCTAGATTTCCTATCATTGACTAGCATCATATAGGATTATTTTGGATTTCTAAAAAGTGTATACAGGCCCAAGGAATATAAGAAGCTGTTACTAATATAATCTGGGTAAAGGTAAAGGTTTTCCCCTTACATTAAGTCCAGTCGTGTCCAAATCTGGGGGCTGATGCTCATCTCCATTTCTAAGCCAAAGAGCCGGCGTTGTCCGTAGACACCTCCAAGGTCATGTGGCTGGCATGACTGCATGGAGCACTGTTACCTTCCCACCGGAGCGGTACCTATTGATCTACTTACATTTGCATGCTTTCAAACTGCTAGGTTGGCAGAAGCTAGGGCTAACAGTGGGAGCTCACTCCGCTCCCCGGATTTGAACCTGCGACCTTTTGGTCCGCAAGTTCAGCAGCTCAGCGTTTTAACACACTTTTTTGTTTGTTTGCTTGTTTGCTTGTTGTTTCTGACATAGTTACCCAACTATGACATGTCACCGTTTCCATCAAACCAAATCAATATGACCGCTGGAAAAAACATCTATGTTATTACAGTAGAGTCTCACTTATCCAACATAAACGGGCCGGCAGAATGTTGGATAAGCGAATATGTTGGATAACAAGGAGGGATTAAGGAAAAGCCTATTAAACATCAAATTAGGTTATGATTTTACAAATGAAGCACCAAAACATCATGTTAGACAACAAATTTGGCAGAAAAAGTAGTTCAATACGCAATAATGCTATGTAGTAATTACTGTATTTACGAATTTAGCACCAAAATATCACAATATATTGAAAACATTGACTACAAAAATGCATTGGATAATCCAGAACGTTGGATAAGCAAGTGTTGGATAAGTGAGACTCTACTGTTTTTAAAAACTTTTCTTTAATGCAGGAGGCTTGCTTATTTTATTTCTCTCCCTACTAGATGGTGCTCAGCCTGAAATAACACTAACTTGCTCATTCATCATTTAACACATAAAGTTTGTCATGGAAATTAGAACATTCTAAATGTATGTTATATTGCATCAAATTATTTTGCATCACACTAAAGTTTATCCTCTGCAGCAAATGTGAATTATAAAGGGACACCTGGCACAACAAGCCTTCTCATTTATTGAGAGAGCGATTTAAGTAGCACTAGGAAGCTGATTTCTGCAATATCCTTTGTATTATTCATAAATAATCCGGGTGAAAACAGAGGTATCTCTCAGGAGGTCAACTCACATTTCAAAATCAAAACATTCCTTTTTTCATGCTACTAGAAAAAGACCCTATTGGAAATCATGGCTGTTTTGATGTATCAGGAATATGAAGCAAGTGCGATAAATGCTGTTTTTTTGTTGCTGTTATAATTTGTTTTAATTAATTCTGCAGTTTAAAAGACTATAAAAGGACAAATTTAAAGAAGTATAATAACAAATAATTTTATAATCATGCAAAGAAACTATAATGTACATAATGTACCGATTGCACAAACCATTAAAAAGCTGGTCGGGTATTTGCACTTGAAATATTTTTAAAGAGGAAACACTTATTTGGTCTGCTATTTTGCCAGTGCTATTATTACTGTGATTTGTGCTAACAATGACAATCATTTTGTCTACATACATTTTGCATAACATCTAGAATAATAATAAAAAATTATTTATATACTGCCCTATCTCCTCGAGAGGAACTCCAGGCAGTTTCTTTCTTTCCCAAAGCTTGTAAATAATATATAGATCTCCCCCTACAAATACATTAATTTAATATATAAATTTCCCCCTCATATGTTTGCAAGCCTCTGCAAGTCCTATAAAGATATAATTCTCTATTTATAGAGCAATGTCTAGATAGATAGATATTAATATAGATATAGGCCTTTTAAATATGCACACACAGAGAGAGATGTCTAGATAGATGTAAACATAGATAAATGGGACTTGCAAATATTGCAGGAGGGAAATGCACAGAGGATTTGCAAACTTTTCAGGGGAGAAATGCAAATGTGAAATTAGTATATATAATTATAGAGCTATATCTAGCTCTGCATTGATTATATAGGCATTGAATGTTTGCCTGTTACTATGTTGGAAGCCGGCCTGAGTCTCCATGGGGAGATAGATACAGCAGGATACAAAGGAAGTTGTTGTTATTGTTGATGTTGATGTTGATGATAATGATGATGATTATTATAAAGTTATTGTTGATACCATATTGTTTTTGTTGACCCTACTTATGCACTTACAGAGTTAGCTTACTGTTTTTCTTTGAAATATGGTAAATATTCAAAAAACTTCTACCCCAATCAGTTAATGTAATTTTATTGGTATCTATTTTTATTTTGAAATTTACCAGTAGTTGCTACATTTCCCACCCTCGGCGTATACTCGAGTCAATAAGTTTTCCCAGTTTTTTTGTGGTAAAATTAGGTGCCTCGGCTTTAATTCAGGTCGGTATATACGGTAGTTTTTGATGTGTGCCTTCAAGTAATTTCAGACTTACAGCAACCCGGGCTGTGGCACAGCTGGCTAGTAACCAGCTGCAATAAATCACTACTGTTTGAAGCTCGGGTGGGGTTAAGCCCCTGACCATTAAATAGCCCGGCTTGCTGTTGACCTATGGAGCCCCGAAAGACAGTTGCATCTGTCAATTAGGGAAATTTAGGTACGCTTTATGCGGGAGGCTAATTTAACTAATTTACAACATCATAAAACTGCCAGCAAAACACGAGGAATGGAATGAGGAAGTACAGCCACTACTGGACAGTGAAGCATTCCCTGTGGCTGGAATCGTGAAGCTGGAAAAAATGTTAAATGCCTCTGTATCTGTCTATATATGTTGTTTGTCTGTTGGCATTGAATGTTTGCCACATATGTGTTCATTGTAATCCACCCTGAGTCCCCTTCGGGGTGAGAAGGGCGGAATATAAAAACTGTTAATAAATAAACCCGAAGTCTAAAATTCAGGGCAGGGGCAGGGTAACTGGCCTTAGAGGGCTGCATCCGGCCTGCGGGCCTTTGTTTGGGAACCCCAGAAGTAGTATAACATGATCCACCAAGAATGTGAACACTTTAGCAATGACTTAAGATGTTTGTTTTTTTCATTCCTTGCCATCCAGTTCACCTTACTGGAGATGCCATACATTGAGAGAGATACGCTTTACCATTGATTCCTCCTACACTTACTTCTCTGTCAGGTTAGTTGAAGGAAAGTGATTATTCTTATATTCAACATATATTGCCAGGTGTCTCCTGAAAATCTGAGACGTGCCTCCAGGAACCACAAGGTGTCACTACAATTCCACATCACGAGCCAGAACAGATCCCATTTATGATTAAGAGGATCGTGTATTTCTGATCGGGGCGTTTAGGCTTTGGCCTGAGACATCACTGGTGCCCGCACAAAGGGCATTAATTGCCAGTTCAGAGATTTGAAACACCAGGAATACTACCTGGCCAAGCTAACCAAGGATGCCAGGTTCAACTGGCACAATGTATAAAATGAAGGCTCAACAGCGACAATTTGGAATAATTAAGCATAAAGAGCATTTCAAGAAGCGTGCAAAGCAATGCCATAATACTCTTGTTTCTAAAACTTTCATAATACTTGTTCAACTTGTACATAGGTTAGGGAGGCAGTGTTACTTATCAAAATTATTTTGTAAAGCAGGGATGAAAGTGTTCAGCCTTCCAATGTTGACTGTATGACCCATCAGCCCTAGCCATTGGTAAGGAAAGCTGGGCAAAGCAGGTTAACATCTCAAGAGGAAAAAATTACAGCATTTAAGTACTAAGTTTATATCAACAAATTCTGTTGTGAATAGTTGTAACAAAACACTGGATTCAATCCTTTTTAAAAATAACAAAATAATAGAAGCCCAATAATTACAAAAGCAACACAAGATAGCCGATGTTGGATTTCAAAAGCCTTATGATGCTACATCGGGCATGGCCCCATGTAAGCCGCTCTGAGTCCCTTCGGGGAGATGGGGCAGGGTATAAAAATAAAGTTATTATTATTATTATTATTATTATTATTATTATTATTATTATTATTATTATTAAAAAGGGGGGATATTAGGTGTCCTAGTTTTCATCTGTGAAATGCTGGAGAGTATACACTTATGTCCCAGAGAAACTGACAGATTTTGTAACTACAGTAGAGTCTCACTCGCTTATCCAATGTTCTGGATTATCCAAGGCATTTTTGTAGTCAATGTTTTCAATACATCGTAATATTTTGGTGCTAAATTCGTAAATACAGTAATTACTACATAGCATTACTGCATATTGAACTACTTTTTCTGTCAAATTTGTTGTATAACATGATGTTTTGGTGCTTAATTTGTAAAATCATAACCTGATTTTATGTTTAATAAGACAACTACTATAACTGAGAAGATTTCAGTGGTACCTCTCTTTGACACCATTAATCTGACATAGTTACTATCTATACCTCTATAGTTCATGTTTCACTTCTTATATGTGTACTTTTTCTGGAGCGAGAACTGCTTCCCTGAAAAAAAACTTAAATCTGTGTGACATAACAGGGCCATCTTGTGGTAAAGAAAGACCAAAAAGTTAAAACCTAGTTTTACACTATCCAGCCCTCCAGAATTGAATTAAAACTCTCAAAACTATATGGCAGACCAATTACAGTGCTAAAATATAACAAATAACCTAGAACAGGAAAACAACTGGATATCAACCACATTCTTTGTTGTTGCTCCAGCATTTTAATATGATCCTCTTTTTTACAGATTAAAAATTACATATAAATGTTTCCCAATGGAAAGACAATACATGTGGAAATTATAGAAACTAAATAATAATAATAATAATAATAATAGTTTTATTTTATGACACAGCAAACAAGATAGATATGCTGGATTTCGTATCACAAAATCACAAGTCGAACACTTCCCAAGTGTCTAGGACTGCGTGATATATTTTCAGATGATGCGTGCAGATCCCAGTAGGGTGGCCTTTTGCAGTTGGCAAATCATAATTTTGTCAATGTCTACTGTTTCCAAATGCCAGCTGAGATCTTTTGGCACGGCACCCAATGTGCCCATCACCATCGGGACCACTGCACTGGTTTCTGCCAGTCTTTGAAGTTCAATCTTGAGGTCCTGATAGCGGCTGAGTTTTTCCTGTTGTTTTCCGTCAATGCGACTGTCACCTGGGATGGCAACATCAATGATCCAAACCTTTTTCTTCTCCACAACTGTGATGTCTGGTGTGTTGTGTTCCAGAACTTTGTCAGTCTGGATTCGGAAGTCCCACAGTATCTTTGCGTGCTCATTTTCCAATACTTTTCCAGGTTTGTGATCCCACCAGTTCTTTGCTGCTGGGAGGTGGTACTTGAGGCATAAGTTCCAATGAATCATTTGGGCCACATAGTTGTGCCTCTGTTTGTAGTCTGTCTGTGCAATTTTCTTACAGCAGCTGAGGATATGATCAATGGTTTCGTCAGCTTCCTTACACATTCTGCATTTTGGGTCATCAGCTGATGTTTCAATCTTGGCCTTAATTGCCTTTGTTCTGATGGCTTGCTCCTGGGCTGCAAAGATCAGGCCTTCTGTCTCCTTCTTCAGGGTCCCATTCGTGAGCCAGAGTCAGGTCTTCTCCTTATCAGCTTTTCCTTCAATTTTGTCAAGGAACTTTCCATGTAATGTTTTGTTGTGTCAGCTGTCAGCTCTAGTTTGTAGTGTGGCTTTCTTGTACTGGTTTTTTGTCTGCTGTGCTTTGAGGAGTTTCTGATTTTTGACTTCAATCAAAGCAGGTTCTTCACTTTGCTTTACATCTTCTGCCAGGGCATGTTCTTCTTCTTTGACTGCTTGTTTGACTTGCAAGAGTCCTCTGCCCCCTGATCTTCTAGGCAGATATAGCCGGTCAACATCATTGCGGGGGTGCAGTGAATGATGAATGGTCATGAGTTTTCTTGTTTTTCTGTCCAAATTGTCCAGTTCTGCCTGTGTCCAATTTATAATGCCAGCAGTATATTTTATGACAGGTATGGCCCAGGTGTTTATGGCCTTGATGTTGTTGCCGCCATTGAGCTTATTATTATCATTATTATTATCATCATTATTATTATTATTATTATTATTATTATTATTATTATTATTTTACCATTGCCGCGCAAGACACGTGAATATACCACTGAATGAGACATGTGGAATAATCACAGAATGTTTCAAACCTACACCTGTTGATAGACTCTATAAGCTAGCTGGCATTGCCCCCCCACCCCCCCATGTGTGACAGGAAGTTGCTACCAATTGCGAGAGAAATAAGGTTGAACACTGTGAAAGTCGCCCACTGTATGGCTATCAGTCCCCTCCCAGTAGACTTAAATCTTGGAAAAGTTTCATGAGAACCACCACTCCTGTAAATGTTCCTCCAGCACCAGCAAGAAGATCCCTGTGGGCAGCAAAATCAGGAAATCCCAATTAGGTGCCCCCCCCCCACGAGGGTCTTCCTCCAGGGGCAAACCAAGAATGGGCAACTTCGAACTATCTGAGACCTACTTGCCTTTCAGAAAGCCTGTAAAACCTTTCTCTTCCAACAAGCTTTTGATGGGTGAAAAACTTGGGGCTATGTTCTGTTCTTATTGCTATTTAAAGCCAATTGTATTGTTTTAATCTATTTCTGTAAACCGCTCCGAGCCAAATTGGGAGTAGCGGTATACAAGTCCAATAAATAAATAAATAAACTTGGAAGTCCCTGAACAGACTCAGAAGTGGAGTTGGCAGATCAAAAGACAACTGGCTAAATTGGACTACCTAGAAGAAGTCTCTATCAGAGTGGCTTTGCTAGGCACACGCAGCAGAAGTCCCTGGCGAGGAAGCTCTGGATAAATGACGACACTGCAGTCTTCAGTTTTCTATCAAAAGTTTACTTACGAACGGAAATCCACAAGACAATACACAGCTCTCACGCAGGCACACATGGGAAGGGGCAGAGATAGGAAGTAGAGGCTATTTATCTCATCCTCTGCTGTCTGATGCAATCCAAGCTTAACTCTTTACACACTGGCATAGTAAGCAGCACACAGTGTATGATGCAATCCTCAGTACACATTGCACAACTATGACTCAATTACATTTAAACAACTCTATATACAATCATTCCCACTTCAACAGACTCCACCTTGTGTCACTGTGGGGCAGAACAAACAACTCAGCATCTGAATGTTTGCCCACATTGCCCTGCCTCATGCACAGAGAAATAACTGTTTAAAGCTACAGACAATGCAGTTGCTGTTGCCCGTTTTCATTTTAAAACGATTTAGCTGCTTGTGATTCCTTTTTATCAGTTTTCAACTTATTTATTTATGCAATGCTTTTGATACAAAAATAGTTTTCACTTTTGAATCAGAAGGATTCTGATGCTTTTGGTTCTCCTCATTGATAAAGGCATTTAAGTTCGCTCGACCCTTTGTTGCCATCTTTGAAGTGCTGAAATGTTCAAATGATAGTTACAACTCTTTTACACAGGTACTTAGAAACCATACGTTAGTGCACAATGTCATCTATTTTCTTTCAAGGCATATAAAACCTTGGTAAGTGTTGTTATCAGCAGAAACTCCAAGTGAGCTTCAGACCTTCCCCTCTCCTTATGAAATGCAGAGTAACAATAATGAAGGGCCAGGTGCGCACATGCGTTAGCTATTTTATACAAGACTAGCAAAACTGTCACTGTGGTCAGCAACCTGCGAAAAGTGTAAACTAGAAAAAATTACAGCCCTGAACAGGAAAAACCCCTGAAGTAATTACTGGGGTTTATTTAGCAGCCTATGCAGGTTTGATACTCTTAAGATATTAGGGTTATAATTTACTCGGCATGTAGGATATTAGGGTTATAATTTACACTGTATGATTCCTTAGGCTAGAACGTTTTAAATAACTTGGGTTCTAAATCATCAAAGACTGAAGCCATCAAGCTAATTTCTGTTTATGATTCTCATCAAATGCACAATGGAAGAGAAATACCCCACGGTAGAGAAAGATGGAGGACCTTGTAAAGCCTTGCCGAGATCTTTATTACTTCTCATTAGTATAACTTCTACACTCTTCAATAAGATAAATATGAAGTTTAGGATCTCATCTCCTTCCTAACCTTATATTCAAATCTAATCTGCACTTTAAGAGGAGTGGCAACATATTAAGAACATGTTGACATTTCCATGGATTGAAATATGTCTAAATCATTTATCTATATCAGGGGTCCTTAAATTTTTTAAATGGAGGGCCGATTCACAGTCCCTCAGACTGTTGGGGGGCCGGACTATGATGAAATAGTCCAAAATTAGGATTGTTTTTGTTGTGTGCCTTCAAATTGTTTCAGACTTAGGTCAACCCTAAGTCTAAGGTTTAGGACAAAGGCCAAGTAAATGACCTTGGAGGACCAAATCTTGCTCACAGGCCTTAGTTTGGGGACCCCTGATCTAGACAATCTCAAAAGTCCACAGGTGATGAAAGGGACCCTCAAAGGCCATCTAGATTATCTCATAAGGCCATCAGAAGACCATAGATAAGGAAAGGAACACTCAAAGACCATCTAGATGGTTTCATAAGACCATAGATAAGGAAAGGGATCCCCAAAGGCCATCTAGATGGTCTTACAGGACCATAAGTAAGGAAAGTGACCTCCAAAAGCCATCTAAATGGTCTCATAAGTCCATAGCTAAGCAAAGAGACCTTCAAAGACCATCTAGACGATCTCATAAGACCACAGGTAAGCAAAGAGACCTCCAAAGACCAGGTAGACTTAGGTCAACCCTAAGTCTAAAGTTTAGGACAGGGGCCAGGTCAATGACCTTGGCCCCCAGACCTTAGTTTGGGGACCCCTGATCTATATATTGATTCAAGGAATCCTAGACCATTCACGTTGGAAGGCACCACAATGGCCAATTTATTCAACTCACTCCAATGCAGGAATATACATGTAAAGCACTCATTAAAGATGCCCATCCCATCTCTGCTTAAATATCTTGGAGAGTCCACCATCTTCCTTGGAGAGTCTACCATATTCCACTGTTGTATTTCTATCAACATAGTCATTGCGGAATCTATTTTCATGTAATTTGAATCCATTGTTTGAGTTCTAGCTTCTGTAGCAGCTTGCTACATCTTCTACAAGATGTCTATTCATATATTTAAAGATGATCATGTCAATCTTCTTTTCTTTAAGCAAAACATATCCAACTTCTTCAGCCATTAACCACAGTGCATAGTTTCCTGACCTTTCACCATACTGGTTGCATTCATGTTAACACATGCCAGCTTGTCAATACCCATCTTAAATTGTGATGTTTAAAACTGGATGCAGTATTCTAAGTAAGGTTGAATAGAGCAGAATCACTATTATTTCCTCATCCCTCTTATAATATTCATTGCAATCCTCCCTGTCACCTCCTGGTTTTCACAGTTCTTGTAAGCTGTAACATCTGAACCAGTGAGACTCTAGTTATAGCAAACATGGGTTACTTACAAACCAGAATTGTGATCCACTGCTTGAACAAAATTTCCAATCCTGGTTTGTAAGCAAATCTAGTCCTAAAAGCCATGGTCTGCCCAGACAGACAGAATGTCAAACTATAGTTTTAAAAAACTTGAATTGACTGATTTCCATAGTAAAGGATTGACCTGTTGCCTATTTTATCTTTATTGCACTTTATTCCTTTAACCGGCCATAGTTTCCTTGTGTATGCCTTCCCTAGCACTTTAATGGGACAATAGTTCTGGTATCTACCGCTCCCCGATTGTATCTGACATTACTTGCACTTTCTTTGGCCCAGTTCTTTTTAGGAGCCAACCCAGGATATTATCAAAGTATGTTTATTGTACGTGACTTCAATTGTTTTATGACTTGTTTTTATTGTTGAGTTTTTTACATTGTCTGTTTTGCCTGGGCTTGGCCCCATGTAAGCCGCCCCGAGTCCCTTCGGGGAGATGGGGCGGGGTATAAAAATAAAATAATTCTTATTTGAAACACAAGATGATGAATCCACAGCAGACACTCTGCTGGCTGTTGTACTGGATCACATGCCGGACACTTCCCAAGTGTCTAGGGCTGTGTGATGTATCGGCGAATAATGCGTGCAGATCCCAGTAAGGTGGCTTTCTGCAGCTGGCAGATGGTAATTTTGTCAGCGCCGATTGTGTTCAAGTGCAGGCCAAGGTCTTTAGGGACTTCACCAAGTGTGTCAATCACCACTGGGACCACTTTGACTGGCTTGTGCCACAGTCTTTGCAATTCGATCTTTAAATCCTCATATCATGCCAGCTTTTCTAGTTGTTTCTCTTCAATCCTGCTGTCAATGTAACAACTTAAGCTATTTGTTGTTAAGCTGTGAATTAACCAAAAATCAAAGCTACCTCAAGCAGAACATTTAGATCACCAAGTGTCAATGCAATTATACTTTCCAACAAAGACACTTCAATAATTCCACTGAAAGTTTCCAAGTGCTACGTAATTAAATAGTAGATCAAGTGATATTCAACTCTTCCATTTTTTTTCCTGATGGCTTTTTAACCAGATTCATACAATGTCACCTGTACTAAAACACTGAGAAGATTCTTAGCATCTAATGACGTTGTTATGGAACTCCAGTCAAAAGTAGGACATCTAAACTACTTTTCCAGGAAGAGCAAAGGGGAACATTGTTACCAGATTCATGAGGAGGTCTGAATGAAAGCTTTGAGCAGAATTGTATTTGAATAAATATGCTTGAGTGGTTACCAAATATATATACTATGAGTATCTAGCCAAGAAATGAAAATGCAAATCCTGTTTCTGTGGTGAAATAAAACATATAAATAAATGCAAATACCATTTAACTAGTTTTTACACTAGAAAAAATAGGATCTCACTGCATTACAAACAAACTAACATAAAAAATGTCTGGCAAAGTCTCCCACTTGTCACTTTGTATTTCATGAGATACAATCTGTTCCAGGTAGTTATATAGTAGTCCACGAAAGTTAAACCAATCACGGTCCTCAAATCACTGACCAGTAGTGGAGATCACAGCAACCTGATTTAATAAACGGCACGAAGTGGAGAAGATTTAAGAGACCAAAATGGATCTACATATTTGCATTACTTCCAGATTACCTTCCCCTGACAGTACATGGAACTACTCTAGAAAAGCATGACATTGACAAACTCCCTTTCCTTTTCTTTGGCTCACAATTAATTTGGATTGCAGGTGGACTTTATAAAAGTATCTTCCAATGAAGCCTGGTTGTGTTTTTCTTTAGAGGCAAGTATAATGGATATTTAATCATACATCACATAATAATGAAATTTTATACCTCTTTGTTTCTAGTTTCCATGGAATTAAAGATAAGGTATTTTGAAAAACAGAAATCTAATGTAACAAGTAGGAAACAAGGAATTAAGAGGACCAGGGGTAATATCCAAGGTAGCTTCAAAAATAACATTTCTTTAGACACTAAACAGTGACATATAATCAACCAAGCTAACAATTTAACATGGACTGCAATTCACCTTTATACCATCAATCTCACCAATATGTTTCCATATATTTTTTTTCATGTCAGGAGCAACCGGAGTTGCTTCTGGAGTGAGAGAATTGGCCGTCTGCAAGGACGTTGCCCAGGGGACGCCCGGATGTTTTGATGTTTTACCATCCTTGTGGGAGGCTTCTCTCATGTCCCTGCATGGAGCTGGAGCTGATAGAGGGAGCTCATCCGTGCTCTCCCCGGGTGGGATTTGAACCTGGCAGCTTTCAGGTCAGCAACCCAACCTTCAAGCCACAAGTCTTTTATCCCCTAGGCCACCGGAGGCTCCTATATGTTTCCATGAAGACAGCTTATGATGTTCATCCATTGTTGTATTCAGTGGAAACAACTGGTGTGAAGACATGGCTAGTGCTGAGAAAAAAATAGGAGAAGAAAAGGGAGAAAAATAGAAATGGCATGAAAGGTAAAATGGAAAGGAGAAAAGTGGAGATTCTGTGGATTGGTTATATTTTTGGATCTAAAGTTAGGTAAATGACCTGTTCTGGTTGGTTGGAAAGGAAGTCAGTATTCCCAATATTAGCTTTAATAGAAAGGAGGTTGCAACAGTGTGCTGGACAACTTCTAGACTAGACTTGAATCCCAAATCGTCAACTAAACAGATACCTAAAATGTACATTCTGCTTAAGGATCATGGAGAAAAAAAAACCCTTCAGGTACTGAGGAAGACCATTCAAACAAAAAAGCAATTCTGTACAGAGATAACAATCGAAAACAGAAAGCAACTGCACTTGCCATGCGGCACAGAAGCATTGCATCAATGCGGGCTCGGCTGGTTTGCAAAAATAAATAAATAAAATAAATAGCTCATTCACAGAGTCAGATTCACTGAGTTAAAAAATTAAGTTGTACAGATCAGAAATGTAATCATGGGAGACAAGCTTTGAGAGTTTTTCAATCACAGTGGGGCTGCATCAATTTAAAGTCATGTTACATTAAAAAGAAAAATGTCTGGGAAAGTCTCCCACTTGTCACTTTGGATTAGATTTGTTGTTATCAGGCTGTGCACTGTTGCAGGCATCTTTTACATTTTCAAGGTATTTCCTAATACAACCACACGGTGAATACAGGAACTGGGAACATGGCGTTCCGTTTGGCTGCCTAGAGACTAGGAGCCTAGGCAAATTAACCAAATCTCAGAGAAATATAATGTTCCTCTCTTCTAGAAGCCTATTGATATACTAAGATGAACTAACTACCTTAGGATAATGAAATGTACAATGGTGCAACTTAGAGGTCCTTTTTTTCTCCCTGCACTTAATTTAAGAGTTAGACAAAAATCAATTTGTGGTTTATCTCACTTCACCTGTTCTAGTATACAGGAGGCAAATCTTAGCCTCAATTTAATATGTCTTGAGTCGAAATCAAACTCTGCATCTATCTTAGCAGTAATGTTAGTCTCACATAGAGAGCTATTTTGCATCTGGTTCTGCTAAAATAATATAAAAATAGCATTTAATATATCCTGGGGGATAGATTTGCGCAATAAAAGGTCCAAGCTTTGCCCATAAAAATATCTGATCATGTTTTGACTAAAGTGTTGTTCGCCCAAAGTGTGGGATTGTTAGCGGCTAATAATAATAATAATAATAATAATAATACAAAACTGCAAAAGGCCACCCTGCTGGGATCTGCGCGACTCATCCAAAAATACATCACACAGTCCTAGACACTCGGGAAGTGCTCGACTTGTGATTTTGTGATATGAAATCCAGCATATCTATCTTGTTTGCTGTATCATAATAATAAAATAATAATAATAATAATAATAATAATAATAATAATAATACTAATAATAATAATAATGTTTCAGTGTGTCTGCCTGCTATTTAAAAAACCCCAATAACTGAGTTGGATTGTTTCTCCAAACTTCAGGAAAATATTTTAACTCAGTTTGAAAATAACATGTGTAAGAAAGGAAGGACATTTGCTGATACTGTGGTGATATTTTACACTCATTGTGTGTATGCAAGAGATGCAAGGAATGTAAATCATTCCAAACAAAAACTAGCAAAGGTATTAGAAAAATGAAAATATGTATTGAATTCATTTATTATCTATAATGAATATATTTTAACTATTTAAAAAGAATCAATCTGTGGTTTGGAATGACAGATAAGCTACCCTCTGCATGTGCCTTTGGACTCTAGTTTGCAACAAACCATTGTTTGCCAGCTGAGATGAAGCTGCAAACTATGTTTTATCAGCAAACTAGGAGACTATAAAGGTCAGAACTATAAAGGTCAAAGAGAGGACACACCTCACTGAAGTTATTCGAAGTGTCCCCACAACAATATATTAAATTCTGCCTTCATGAAAAGGTATTTGACCCTTATCCAAGGGACCTTCATTTGGATGCCAAACTAACAAAGAGGAAGTAAGGAAGCATATAATATTGACTCTCTTGAAGTCATGGGAGATTTCATTATTGACTACAACCTGAATTGCTCTAAGCTGTAGAGTTTGCATATAACTGAGAATGGAAGGAGTTACAGCTTTTTATAGAACTCAGGTTTATCCCAACTTAGCACCTTAGGCAATCTTCTGAAATGTCACAGATTGTCGTGCTATTAATGTAACAACTGTTCAAATATGAAAGTAGCAATCGCAATGCAAATGTCCTTCCAAACACAGTGGAATGGCAGAACACATGGTTAGAGACTACTGCCTTGCAAATGCTCAGGTTATTATACATGTATTTGCTGACTTACTTCTAAGTATTACATTGTGACATGATGACCATTGAAAGACTGAAAAATATGCAATTTAAGCTGGAAAGCAGTTTGCTTATAAATCAAAGCATGTACCAGAATTCTGGAAACTGCAAGTTATTGCATGTGAACTTTACTTAATTGGTTTTGTAAAAGAGAACTCGTACACATTAGGGCTATGCACAGATCTGTTTTTCAAAACAAGCTCCGGCTGTTTTGGACAACACGGACGCTGCCACCATTTTTTTTCCGGCTACAACAGACCACATGGCTGCCAAAAGCAACTGTCTTCAGTTTCGTTTGGCTACACATGGAGTATGGGTGGATGCAGAGAAGGAGGCAGCCACATGTGTTCGGGTTTCTCTATGAGGATCTGAGCCAGTCAGAAGACGAAAACTGCTCATGTGTTCTATCTCAGTGCCTTCGCTACTCTTAGGATCTTTCTTTATGACTCAATTACAATCTTTTCATCTGGCAATTTCATTTATGGGCTGTGAAAAAGCATTGGAGGGGTGTTTAAACATGCCAATGTGAGTAGATCAATAGGTACCGCTCCGGCGGGAAGGTAACGGCGCTCCATGCAGTCATGCCAGCCACATGACCTTGGAGGTGTCTATGGACAACGCTGGCTCTTCGTCTTAGAAATGGAGATGAGCACCAACCCCCAGAGTCAGACATGACTGGACTTAATGTCAGGGGAAAACCTTTACCTTTTTAAATTGTAGAATCATTTCAATAACACGAAAGCGGTAAATAGATGCCACCATTTTATATATTCTGCTCATTTTTAAAATTGTGAAACCTTGATTCTGAACTCATATGTATGAGAAGAACACTAAAACCAGATTGTTAGGGGGAAGATGAGTAAACGGAAGCCGTCACACTTTTGAAATATTTTGAGATGTCATGACTCACTGGAAAAGGCAATAATGCTCAGTAAGGGAAAACGTTGTAGGAAAATGGGAGACCACACTATGGGTGGAAAAATTCAATCAAGAAAGCCTCAGCCCTGAGTCCGGAACAGTGCAGATGATGTCTGGGGATTCATAGACAGAAAATAACCACAAAACCATGTGACCATGTAGCTTCTCCTTGTAGGATGGAAAGACTCAATACTTACATTGGACGCACTACATCGGGTCTCCCCATCTTTACCCTCTTTCCTCTGCAAAGTTTGGTTTAGACTCAGATCATTATTGAGCAATAACTGATAGCTCTGTCCCTTCAGAATATTCAAGCATACATAAAGAAAGCAGTGCTTGGTGAACTCCATTTAACTCCTTGACTCCAACGCAACTAACCCTTTCAGTCTCAAGCTGCCCTGGTCATCAGTAATGAATTGGATAAAGGCAAATAAACTGAAACTTAATTCACACAAGACAGGGGTGCTTTGCTCATTTCGAAGGAAGATCAGGGAAGATGAATTCAGCCGGTGTCAGTTGCGGTTATATTTGTAATTTGGATGTGTCCTAGACTCAGTTTTTAACTTGAAGACCCAAATCCTGTGATGGCCAAGAGTGCCTTGGCACATTTAAAGCTTGTGCGCCAACTGCGCCCATTCCTTGGGACTTTAGTTGACTGTATGTTCTGCTTGGGGCTGCCTTTGAAAAGTGCTTAGAAACTTCAGCTAGTACAAAGAGCTGCAACCAGATTATTAACCGGACTGAATATATAGATCACACAATTTTCTTAGTACAACCGTTCCACCAGATGCCAGTTTCCTTCCTACGGTAGCACAATTCCAAGTTTTGGTCATGCCTGTAAAGCCCTATCTCAGGTCTATGCTGTTTGATCACATCTCCCAAGATGAACCTATCTGGGCCTTAAGATCTGCCGGAGAAGCCCTTTTCATAATCCCATTTCAATTGCAAACATAGTAGATATGGACGCAAGAAAAGACCTTCTTGGTGGCTTCCTCTGGGTTCTGGAACTTCCTTCCAGATTGGCCCTCTCTCTGTTATCCTCCAGCTTTAACAACTTTTATCATTTAAATTGCAGTTTATCCCATTATTCATATCTGAGTTGTTTTAATATTATAATTACAGTAGAGTCTCACTTATCCAACACAAACGGGCCGGCAGAACGTTGGATAAGCGAATATGTTGGATAATGAGGAGAGATGAAGAAAAAGCCTGTTAAACATCAAAAAAGATTATGCTTTTGCAAATTAAGCACCAAAACATCATGTTATACAACAAATTTGACAGAAAAGGTAGTTCATTACACATTAATGCTGTGTAGTAATTACTGTATTTATGAATTTAGCACCAAAATATCACAATGCATTGAAAACATTGACTACAAAAATGCGTTGGATAATCCAGAACGTTGGATAAGTGAATGTTGGATTAGTGAGACTCTACTGTATTTTAATCCTATTTTAATATTTACCTTTTTTTGGCATGGCATTAATTGCATTTTTTTCAAAATTGTGAAGTCCTTTAAGTCCTAAACTTGGAAGAAAAGCAAAAGATAAATAAATAATGGCTATTTCCATTTTCTGGGCTAGGAGGTGAAGAAGAGTATTTCAATAACATTAGAATAACCAGTACAAGAAATAAGCTTTATCGTACCACAAAATGGAGCAGTTGTGATTAGTATAAGCAAGGTTCATCTTTTAATGCAACTGTTGCCTTAAGTCTAGATCTAGAAATGGCTCTGCCTGCTCCAATTTTATCATCAGAAAAAATAGACCACCATCCAGACCATTTTTTTTTGTTCCAGAAGCCATGCTAAAACAATTTAGCTGTTCAAAGAAATCTTTTAACTGTAAATGTACTAGCATTTCACCAGTACAGTAGATTAACTACAAAAAGAAATTAATGCTGCCTTGGGAGGAAAAAAAGATAACATTTTTCTAAAGCTTTTGATATGCTGGTTTTATTGTTATATCAGAGTGCGCTAATATTTTAAAAAGAGCCTGTCAAAGCCAGTGAAGAATTTCATGATCTGGAATTCTTCAGATGAGCTATACAAAAAAACGTCATTTCCAAAACTTTTCAGTGTAAAGAGTTATAAGCTTTCAATGTAAGGTGTGGGGGAGCTCTCTGTTTAAGGAATGTTATTAGGATCCAGCCACCATTAAGAAAGATCCCATTTTTCCCCAGCAATTCCAGAAGTTTCTTCAGCTTTACCTTCCCCAATCGCAAGTAGGCTGTTTGCCAATACAAACTGACAACCTTGTGATACAGTGCGTTAAAAATTCTCTGTGGTATTGACTGCCTGGAGCTGAGGCTCCCTTGGCTAAATACAGTACAGTTCAATTAACAGCTCTTCAATATACAATTTAATTTTTCTTTCATCTTGATCCACAGCCCAGCTTGAAATGAGGAATGGTGAAATAAATGGCTGGCTTCAATATTCAAAGCACTTTATAAATAAACCCATCAAGCTGGTAATGATTTATGTCGTAATGTGGCAGGACAGATGAATGGAGGGTGCCTATCTTCCAAGACGGGGGTGTCATTTATTCCAAGAATGCCAACTGTCCCAGAAAATCACTTTCTCCCACCCCCGACAAAAAAAATCTGATAGAGTAAGACCCACTTCTTCTGGAAACATGCTAAATTCAGAAAATCAGAAATGAGGAGGGGAAATGAGCAAGAAAGGTGTAGTATGTCTGAAGTAGGTGAATTCATTTTGAATTCATTTTGGCCACAGAAAAAACACTTACCGTATATACTCGAGTATAAGCCAACCCGAATATAAGCCGACGCACCTAATTTTACCACAAAAAAACTGGGAAAACATTGACTCCAGTATAAGACGAGGGTGGTAACTTTCAGAAATAAAAATAGATACCAATAAAAATACATGAATTGAGGCATCAGTAGGTTAAATGTTTTTGAATATTTACATAAAGCTCAAATTTAAGACAAGACTGTCCAACTCTGATCAGATCATTATTCTCATCTTCTTCAATGTAAATGTGCTTATGTATCCTTTTAATAATAATAGAGTAAAATCATACATGTAGTAATAATAATAATAATAATAATAATAATAGAGTAAAATAATAAATGCAATAACTATTGTACTCTATTATTACATGTAATAATAATATCAGAGTGAAATAATAAATGCATTAATAATAATAATAATAATAAGACTAAAATAAATGTAATAGTAGCAACAATAATACAGAAAAATAATAAATGTAATAATACCAATAATAACAGAGAAAAATAATAAATGTACCATATGACCCAAATATAAGCCAACCAGGACCCTCACCCGAGTATACGCCGAGGGGGGCTTTTTCAGTCTTAAAAAAAGGGCTGAAAAACTAGGCTTATACTCGAGTATATACAGTACTATATATATCACTGTATAAATCTAGATTCCCCCCCCCCCCCCCATCAAAATATTAATTCAACAATACTGGGTCGACTTATCCATGGGTCAACATGAGTACAGGCAATCCTCAAGTTACGAACAAGATAGGTTATCTAGGTTTGTTCTTAATTTGAATTTTTATGTTAAGTCAGAACAGGTATTTTTTAAAAGTGTAACTCTAGCTCTCTCTCTCTCTCTCTCTCTCTCTCTCTCTCTCTCTCTCTCTCTCTCTCTCTCTATATATATATATATATATATATATATATATATATATATATATATGGAGCCATGGTGGTTCAGCGGATTAAACTGCTGAGCTGCTGAACTTGCTGACCAAAAGGTTGGTGGTTTAAATCCACACAGCAGGGTGAGTTCCCGTCATTAGCCCCAGCTTCTGTCAACTTAGCAGTTCGAAAACATGGAACTGTGAGTAGATCAATAGGTACCGCTCCAGCGGGAAGGTAACAGTGCTCCATGCAGTCATGCTGGCCACATGACCTAGACATGACCCACGTGACCATGCAGTCATGCTGGCCACATGCCTCACCTTATCCAAAAACAAAAAAAGGGACCAATCCCCATCTCTGAATAAAGTAGCAAAGGCAAGAGTGTGGTGAAGTGTGGATTTTGGTTTACAGTTATGTTTAATTGTAGATACAGGTTTTTTTTAAAAAAGTAAGTATTTGAGTTGGCATTGCTTGGAGGATTGGTAGCCAGTTCAGCACCCTGAGGCGGGTTGCCATAGAAACGAGGGCGGAGCCAACTGCCGTTCGGTAAGAGAGGGCAGATTTTGAAAAAGAATCAGTCTGTGGTCAGGGAACCACAGGGAAGGCTGGTTCTAAGGTATTGAGAATCAGGAAAGTTCAGGTTCTAGCCTGTGTCGTTTTAAATAGGTCAAGTGACTTATTTAAGTTAGTAGTAGAGTTTGAGTAACAAAGGGAAGGAAATTCCAGTAGAAGTCTGTAGTGATCAGTTAAAATAAGAAACATCAGTTGGAGGATAAAAAGTTTAAACTGCTTAAAGGAAGAAATTGTCCTCTTGAGAGTTGTTTCATCAAATGTTATCATTGTAACTGTTAAAGAAGCGTACCTCTAAGAGAGAAGCAACATTGAAACCGTTAAGCATATGTACATCAATAAACTTGTTACCATTTCTAACATTCAAACCTCTAGTATGTACATTTTAAGTCAAGCTATGCTACAATTTAAAAAGGAAAAAACATCTCTCTGCATCCTTGGTGGTCACGACGTCATAGAGCTTAGTGGATCTCAAAAGACCCTAAAGGAAGCAATAACCAACTCTACTCTCTGCACAGATTCTGGCATTTTTTGAGTCCGTAAGTGGAGAAATGGTGGCGGTGACCAGGGCTGACTCCCCCCCCCCCCCCAATGTCACCGCCCTCTCTGTGGAATGATCCTTGATTTATCCATAGATCATTTGATAATCCATAACTTTAGCCTCAAAACCTGTGCTCAATTTATACCTGAGATTGACTTATACCTGAGTATATATGATATTTTCTCTTTCATCCGAAAGCCGGATATGCTTAACAATGAATTGACAGGCTGTGCTCCCTACAAAAGTATATGTCCATTTTCTTGCCCTTTTTTGGAAACGCTTTCTTCTGATACGGAAATACTTTATTCATTTATTTCCATTTATATGCTGCCTTTTTGGAAACCAAAAAAGGACCCAACGCAGCTCTTAAACCTAAAACAAGGCCAGCTTTTAAAACAACAACAACAAAAAAAACAGATAATGTGGCAACACTATATAAAAATACATAAAAGCTATTTCATTTTTTTAAATGATGAAGTCACTCAAAAGCAGAACACAGTGACACCAAGTGTCTAGGACCATTATTATTATTATTATTATTATTATTATTATTATTATTATTATTATTATTATTATTATTATTTTATTATGAGACAGCAAAGAAGATAGACATGCTGGATTTCATATCACAAAATCACAAGTCGAACACTTCCCAAGTGTCTAGGACTGTGTGATGTATTTTCGGATGATGCGCGCAGATCCCAGCAGGGTGGCCTTTTGCAGCTGGCAGATCGTAATTTTGTCAATGTCTATTGTTTTCAGATGCCGGCTGAGATCTTTTGGCACGGCACCCAGTGTGCCCATCACCACCGGGACCACCTGCACTGGTTTCTGCCAGAGTCTTTGAAGTTCAATCTTGAGGTCCTGATAGCGGCTGAGTTTTTCCTGTTGTTTTTCGTCAATGTGACTGTCACCTGGGATGGCAACATCAATGATCCAAACCTTGTTCTTTTCCACAACTGTGATGTCTGGTGTGTTGTGTTCCAGAACTTTGTCAGTCTGGATTCGGAAGTCCCACAGTATTTTTGCGTGCTCATTTTCCAATACTTTTGCAGGTTTGTGATCCCACCAGTTATTTGCTGCTGGCAGGTGGTACTTGAGGCATAAGTTCCAATGAATCATTTGGGCCACATAGTTGTGCCTCTGTTTGTAGTCTGTCTGTGCAATTTTCTTACAGCAGCTGAGGATATGATCAATGGTTTCGTCGGTTTCCTTGCACAGCCTGTATTTTGGGTCATTATTATTATTATTATTATCCCGCTTTATCTCCCCAAAAGTGACTCATTGTTTATTTTTAAGTGTTTCATTATTTTAAGACTGATATACCGTATATAGAGGAACCCCGGTGGTGAAGTGTGTTAAAGCACTGAGCTGCTGAACTTGCAGATCAAAAGGTCCCAGGTCCAAATCCCGGGAGCGGAGTGAGCGCCCGCTGTTAGCTCCAGCTTCTGCCAACCATTCCCCTGCATGTCAACAATCAGTTCTTGGGAAGATCTGGAACAGCATCCACTTCCTCCATAGAAGAACCTGATTTTGAATAAGATATTTCCAAGCCAGAATGAGAAAAGCACAATCTGTTTTAAATAGAGCTGTTCTAACACCAGTCTTGGGTGATGTTGAACTGCAATCTTTTTCTCACAACAAGGAAAATGAACAATAGCAGCAGAGGAAGGGTGACCCATCTTTGCTTTCATTTCTGACTCTAATTTTTCTTTAAAAAAAACTTAACTCAGCACCGTGATTGTAATTGTCAAAGAAACTACATCTAAAATTTACGGTAATTAATTCAAGATTATTTTGAATAACTACCCTGATTGTATGTTCTGCAAAGCTGCAGCACTGCAGAATTAAAAATAAACATCACAAAGATATAATTTACAGCTAATCTATACTTACAATGAAAGTCAGTTTCAAGATTTATTTCAATCTATATTTTTTATTAACTGAAACACAGTAATGGGGGTATAGAGTGTCTTGGCTTTTCAAGCACCTTGATTATAAAATATAATTATACAAATTAATTAGAAATGAGTGCATATATTTATGTCTTTGTTTGTAACCACAGAATATTAAACATGACAAAGTTAATGAGTAGATCCAACTATCATAAATATTTTCAACAGTGCTATGAAATCCACTCTGGAGGGACTGGACTTTCATTTCACTCAGTACCCTGATGAGGGATATAACTCCACATAGATTTGTCTATCACCATTTAATGTATATTTTAGAGAATATAAACAAAGCAACTGGTGGAGCGTATTAGAACAAATGTCAAGGAGATATCGGCAAATAGGATAGTTTTTAGGACCAAATTTATTTATTTATTTTCGACATTTATATCCTGCTCTTCTCACCCCAAAGGGGACTCAAGAGTAGCTTACAAGTTATATGTACATATAATATATTATATTATTAGCTGTGCACAATATTAGTATTAGGTAAAGGTAAAGGTTTTCCCCTGACGTTAAGTCCAGTCGTGACCGACTCTGGGGGTTGGTGCTAATCTCCATTTCTAAGCCGAAGAGCCGGCGTTGTCCATAGACACCTCCAAGGTCATGTGGCCGGCATGACTGCATGAAGCGCCGTTACCTTCCCGCCAGAGCAGTACCTATTGATCTACTCAGGGCCGTAGCCAGAAAAAAACTAAAATCTGAACATGTGTTTTGCTAGTCATTATATCAGTTAAGTTAGTGATTAAAACAAGTTACCGTATATACTCAAATATAAGCCGACCCGAATATAAGCCGAGGCATCTAATTTTACCACAAAAAAACCCTGCAAAATCATTGACTCAAGTATAAGCCGAGGGTGGTAAATTTCAGAAATAAAAATAGATACCAAAAATTACATTAATTGAGGCATCAGTAAATTAAATGTTTTTGAATATTTACATCAAGCTCTAATTTAAGATAAGACTGTCCAACTCATTATTCTCATCTTCTTCAATGTAAATGTGCTTATGTATCCTTTTAATAATAATAGAGTAAAATAATAAATGTAATAATAAATAGAGTACAATAATAAATGTAATAATAATAGAGTTAAATTTTTCTTGAAGAAAAATACAGGCAAGATAATGAAAAGAACGAATCGGGACGATCTTCAGGACTATCTGGATAATTTGAGAAAATGAAGATTACAAGAGACAATTTTGCTATTTTTTTTCTCCTTAGCAAGAAAAAATATTATTGAATAATAAGAAAATATTATCCAAGAAGATGAAATGGAAGTCATTTTTTTTTTTTGCTTTTTGCTTTTTGTGTGTGTGGGTATATTTTTGTAGATTGTAGACTTTTATCTTTATCTTTTTCTCCTACTTTTCTATACCTAGGTTGTTCTCACTCTTTCGATGTAGTATAAATTTTTTTTATAAAATTCTTAAATAATAATAATAATAATAATAGAGTTAAATAATAAATGTAATAATACCAATGATAATAGAGAGAAAAATAATAAATGTACCATATTTTCTCAAGTATAAGCTGACCCAACTATAAGCCAACCAGGATCCTCACCTGAGTATAAGCCGAAGGGGGCTTTTTTAGTCCTAAAAAAAGGGCTGAAAAACTAGGCTTATACTTGAGTATATACAGTATATTGTATAGAGTTTTCCCCCTATACTGATATGTGGAAATTGCGGGAAAAGCAAACAAGATGCACTTTTTTTTCAAACAAGTGCCATTACTGCTGATTCCATATCTTGAGTTACCTAAACATAACATTTTAAAAAACATTTTAACCTTTACTTTCTCAAAGAATTTCCTATGATTCCCAGTTCAGTTTGTTTGTTTAATTTGAGCACACAAAGCAAAGCCCCCGTGAATCTCTCGCCGGTCTCACACGACTGTGGAAACTTAATATTTTTATTAAACAATCAAATTTAATGGTGAGGCTTATCTCTGCGATCTCAAGTGAAATAGAGACAAGAAAAAACAACACTCAACAAGCTCAGCATACTGTAACTTATTTTTACCACCTCCTTATAAAGTTATATGCCAAGTAATAAAACTGTTCCCACAAAAATGATGCACTGAGAATCTTTAACTGGACTAAATTAATAGAGGTTTCTCACAAAAATGGGAACAATTTAGACTGCATTTCCAATCTAATTTCCCTTATAAATATATCTTGAGAATAAAAGATTGTGGAAGTAACAAGAATTACCTCTCACTTTTGCTTTTCCCAAATGTTCCACCTTTCTTTGCTAATACTACAAGCAATCCTTCCTGACCCATAATGCTCACACAGCAAGTCACAGCTAAAGCTAGAATAATTTTTAATAGGAGGGGCCGACACTCAAAACCAATACATGTTTTTCCCTTTAGCACAATCAGGAATGCCCCTATGTAAAAGGCTTCCTTCCATCACATAAAGCAGAAGAGAGCGATGTGAAGATTTTTACATTACCTCATTTCATAATGAATGGATAGTTATATCTCAAGTGTAATCCCACCATGCAAATAACATCAATCTCGCCCTGCTTATTACACTGCCAGATCATACAAAACAAACGCAACAACAGCATCCCTGACTTCCTCTTGGACCATCTTTTGCCAGGCAGGAGATGTTATTTTTAATTTAGATTTATAACCCAGCTCTCTCTAAAGCCTTGGAAAAACTAAGATTCCTCATCTCATTTATTCTCACAACAGCCCTATGGAAAAGGCTGCTATTACTCCCAGTTTACAGATGGGAAACCAATGCCGAACTATAGTTAATCGCTCACAACTACTATGGCTAAATTGCAATTTCAAGGCTCAACTACGGATTTATTGCATCCAGTCCATAATGTCCAGGAAAAAAATGCATTTTAAAATTGGCATCTGCCATTTGTAGCAAGGGTGAGCCAACTTTAGTTTTAGTAAAGGTAAAGGTTTCCCCTGACGTTAAATCCAGTCGTGTCTGACTCTTGGGGGTTGCTGCTCATCTCCATTTCTAAGCCGAAGAGCCGGCGTTGTCCGTAGACACCTCCAAGGTCATGTGGCCGGCACGACTGCATGGAGTGCTGTTACCTTCCTGCCGGAGCGGTACCTATTGATCTACCTACATTGGCATCTCAGCACTTGAGAAGCATTTTGGGTGTGGATAAAAGAACCTCAGCAGCTGCAGTGAGAGCGGAACTGGAAATTTACACAATCCATGCACAATCTAAATTCAGGGCGTATAACTACTGGTGTAAAATCAATGTAATGGAGCCCGATAGACTCCCAAAATTGTGCTTATTAGAACAGATAAAATCCCAACTACAGACCTCATGGATTATGCAATTGACAAATTATATAAGAAGTTGTGGCCTTCCTGTCTCCTGCACCTTAAATGATCAAGTAAAAAAGAGTGCCAGACAAAGAATTTTGGACATAGAAGCACAGAAAGATATAGCTACTCTCAGTGGGGTTGCCAACCTAAAATGGCTAAGCCAATATAAATGTACCTTCCAAATTGCCAACTATTTAAAAATCGAAATGCCAAAACACTTTAGGGAGGTATTTACTCGAGCTAGATTTGATCAGCTTGATACAATAGTTAGATATGGGAGATTCAACAACATCCCTTATAACGAACGATTCTGTATCTGTGGAGCTCCTGAAATTGAGGATTTAGCACATATATTATTTGACTGTAAATTGTATCAGAAGGTGAGAGATTTGTTTCTTGGTCCAGATATCAAACGGACAATGCACTGGGAATCGCACATCAGAACAACGTACTTTATGTGCGGTCAAGATCCAAAAATGACATATAAAACGGCTCTGTACTTGAGTAAAACAATACGATTGAGATCCACATATGTGGGGCTAATAGGGGTAAACTGTAGGGGTGACAATGACATATGATGTACACACCCAGTTTTATTATATTTATTTATTGTATGATTACAAGTGTTTTATTTAATATTTGTATAGAATGTAACCAGGTCTTTTCGAGCCTGGTTGTTTGGCTTGGTACTTTGATATGGCCTAAGGGCTAATCAATAAAATGTTCTTCTTCTTCTTCTACATTGGCATGTTTTCGAACTGCTAGGTTGGCAGAAGCTGGGGCTAACAGCGGGCGCTCACTCCACTCCCGGGGTTTGAACCTGGGACCTTTCGGTCTGCAAGTTCAGCAGCTCAGCGCTTTAACACACTTCGCCACCAGGGCTCCTACTTTAGTTTTAGATTTGTTTAAAAATAGGATCTATGTAATTCACTGTTTTGCATTTAAACATGGGTCCCATCTTTAAGATATCTCATCATGTACATACAAGTACAGTAGAGTCTCGCTTATCCAACATAAACGGGCCAGCAGAATGTTGGATAAGCGAATATGTTGGATAATAAGGAGGGATTAAGGAAAAGCCTATTAAACCTATTAAGGTTATGATTTTACAAATTAAGCACCAAAACAACATGTTATACAACAAATTTGACAGAAAAAGTAGTTCAATACGCAGTAATGCTATGTAGTAATTACTGTATTTACGAATTTAGCACCAAAATATCACATTGTATTGAAAACATTGACTACAAAAATGCTTTGGATAATCCAGAATGTTGGATAAGCGAGTGTTGGATAAGTGAGACTCTACTGTATGTACATATGTACACATTATTCTCTATTCATTTTTGCATAAACTAAGCCTTACTTATACATTAAATTTTGAAAATGTTTCACTTGCCAGTTATAAATTTCTTTAGCTTCTTGAACATAGAACTGACACTGTAAGCATGTTATGTATTTGATTAATGAAGAAGGCCAGCTTAGCTTACGGTAAATACACTACTAAGTGTTTATAGAACATTTCATACTTTACATGATTCCCTTTCTAATTCTGCTTATCTTTTCCTTCTAATTCCCTAAAGGACATATAAAAGAACCCCTAAAGAGAGTAATTACTGCTCTCCTCCTTAACCAAGGCTCCTTCTGCAAAGAGAATTCCGAGTTGCTGTTTAACAAAGGAAGTTTTAAATAAAAATGCAAATGAGCTGCTTTGTAACCACGCTATTTACCTACCTGGCCTCTTATTATCATGTTTGTATTGTTGGCAAACACTATTTACAGTCATGTAGAAATTAACATTACAGGTCCTGAGGAAGGATAGTGGAGGGAAGGTTGTGCTTTGGAACCAATTAGGGCGAACCTTGTCTCCGCCATGGCTCCTGGGAGCCCGCATAGCCTTGCAATGTCAAATAATATTTGCTCAGAATACGAGGCATACCGCCATAATTACAGTATCGGCCCTCTTTTGCTTCAGCAGTTATTTTCATTGTCTACATTTTAAAACCACCCAGCAGTAGAAATTTCTGGGCAGTGACTTATTAATGCCACGCTTATTTTAATCACAAAATCCTAGAGAGAACACTCCCAATAACATCTAGATCTGACAAATTGTGTCTGTCTCCACAAAGTAAATTTTAAAATCCACAGAAGGAGACTTCACCAGACTCTGAGGCAGCATATGCTACTGTTTGAAACGACTTGAAGGCACACAACAACAATAATCCTAATTAATTGACTCTCTCATGAGCCAAAAGCAGGCCCACACTTCTCATGGAAAGACTGGCACATTTACGTTGGTTTGATGCAGAACAATAGGATACCATGGAAAGTAATGGTGTTTGCCTCCTTTAATGTAGGGGGCTTTGGGTAGGGTAAGGGGTCTCTTGGTTTTTTGGATATTGTTGTTTCTCCTGATTAAAAAAAAAGTAATGCTGACCTTGTGATGAAAGATGAATGTATTGCTAGCGCTTAAATTTCCATGTGTCAGTGTGATGGGGAGAGAAAACACAAAATGGGACTGCTGATGATATATAAGTGGGCTGATTCTTTACTCACCCATGCTTTCCCATCTCGATTTATTTATTTAATTTATATACTGCTCTTCTCCCCCAGGAGGACCCAGAGTGGTCTGTGTGATGAGGTTGTAAATTAAAAGTACATACAATAGGATTACTTAAGGTAAAGGTTTCCCCTGACGTTAAGTCCTGTCGTGACCGTCTCTGGGGGTTGGTGCTCATCTCCATTTCTAAGCCGAAGAGTCGGCGTTGTTCATAGACATCTCCAGGTCATGTGGCCGGCATGACTGCATGGAGCGCCATTACCTTCCTGCCGGAGCTGTACCTATTGATCTACTCACATTTGCATGTTTTCGAACTGCTAAGTTGGCAGGAGCTGGGGCTAACAGCGGGAGCTCATTCCGCTCCCAGGATTTGAACCTGGGACTTTTCGGACTGTAAGTTCAGCAGGTCAGCGTTTTAACACACTTTGCCACCAGGGTTCCCTAGGATTACTTAACACAGGTTTAATTACTAGAAGATCCTTAGTAATACTAGCCCATAACCAAAATGCTTGGGACCAGAAGTATTCTGCATTTTGAATTTTTATTTTTTTATTTTTGAAGTACAGTAGAGTCTCACTTATCCAACACTCACTTATCCAATGTTCTGGATTATCCAACACATTTTTGTAGCTCAATGTTATAGAATCCTGTGATTTCATAACGTTAAGACATGGCCGTGAACATGGTAGCCTCTCCTGTCCTGGTAGATTCATGAAGGTGATACGGCTTGTCATGTAGCCTATACCATCTTGATTGCCATAATGTATGCATCAGACTTTGTATTCTGAATGAAAGATAGCATTTTCAGACATTTAAGTATATATAATGAATTATGATAGATTAGACAAAAGGTCCCTCTAATCTGGCATTAGTTACATCCAGACTGGATTATTGCAATGCTGTCTACGTGGGGCTGCCCCTGAAGACGGCCCGGAAACTTCAACTGGTTCAAAGATCGGCAGCCAGATTTCTAACTGGAGCTGGCTATAGGGAGCACACAATGTCCCTATTAAAGCAGCTCCACTGGCTGCCGATAAGCTGCCGGGCCCAATTCAAGGTGCAGGTTTTGACCTATAAAGCCCTATACAGCTCGGGCCCTACCTATCTCTGTGATCGCATCTCCTCCTATCAGTCAGTGCGGACCTTGAGATCATCCGGGGAGGCTCTCCTCTCGTTCCCACCACTGTCTCAAGTGCGGCTGGTGGGGACGAGGGAATGAGCCTTCTCGGCAGTGGCCCCCCGGCTCTGGAATGCACTGCCAAAAGAGATCAGGCAATCCCCTACATTATCCAGTTTCCGTAAGGAACTGAAGACCTGGTGGTGTCGGCAGGTTTTTGAGTAATTACACTGGAATACCGCCGATCTCTGGGCCTGAATATATTGCACAAGATTTATCTAGCCTACAAGGATACATTTTAATATATTGGGTTTATGGTTCCCGTCCCCTTGATCAGGTTGTGTAAGTGTTATTTATTTATCTATATATATAAAAGGGTAATGAAATTTCAGCCTAGGACAAAACAACAAAACTACACATCCCAGAAACACTAAACTTGGCAGCACAACCCCTCATCCATGCCTCTACGTTCATACAACAAAAAAGAAAAGAAAAATAAAGTCCTAATTAGAGGGAGAGGAATAATCGTTTTTATCCAATTGCTGCCAGTTAGAAGGCTAAGCTCCGCCCACCTGGTCTCCTAGCAACCCACTCAGCCCAGGGGACAGGCAGAGTTAGGCCTCACTTAGGCCTCTTCCACACTGCCTATAAAATACAGAGTATCTGATTTTAACTGGATTATATGGCAGTGTAGACTCAAGGCCCACACAGCTATATAACCCATTTATAATGGACATAATGTCAGGGGAAAACCTTTACCCTTTACCTTACTACCACCAATTCCTCAATACTTTATATCCCATACCACCAGACTTCGCCACAGCAACGCGTGGCCGGGCACAGCTAGTTGCTATATAATTGTATTGTTTTACCTTGCTTAAAAATGTGTTGTTATGTTATGTAATGCTTGTGTGGTTTTTAAGATTGGAAACCGCCCTGAGTCCCATCCGGGAGATAGGGCGGTATACAAATAAAGTTTTATTATTTTTATTATTATTATTATGTTCCGATAGTGGTTAACTAGATTCCCAAAGAAAACCTACATAGAAGACATGAGTTTAACAGTATCTAATTCCATCACCATCTCCATCTGCCCACTTCTTACAGAAGTTACGGTGCATGGAATTTGTGATCCACTGGATCATAGGCTTAACCCACAACACTCCTTTGTAAATAACCAAAACACAATCGAATGATTTTAAAAAGCCATGGAACCACATACACATCCATTAAAATAAAACGACAGAAAACGGTCTACCAAATCTTTTAAAGCATCTCCAGCTTACCTGCATGAAGTAGAGATGCTGCTTTTATATTTCAAAATCTAATTACTTTCAAGAAAATGGCTGCATTTATTTGAATCATAAAAATCACCTCTTTGCTACAGCAATGGGGCAAAGCAAGCAACGCACACAGACAAACCAAAGGTCTGAAGCGGTTCAGTTGTTCTCAGGACATTGATCTGGTATAAATGATGCCCACAATTCAACAGCGGGCCAGCCTTTCTGAGAGCAAAAGGCTCAACACATCTGCCATATAATTCAGACTCTATTTTACAGTGGTTTCATTACCAACCATAAAAACTGTAACAGTGGAACTGTATAAACAAACTGAACAGTGTTTTTACTGTAAAACATGAACGTACTATAAATATTTGTCTTTCCCTTCTCTCAGCATCTGTAATGAGAGAAGCAAATTCATGCCATATGTTTGGAGTACAAGGGGAAAATGTATCTCAACAGTTCATCCATGCAATTGTTCATGAAGCTGCTAAATCATTTTAATTCACCCATTTGCTTTGTAACATCTACCTTTTCTTGTACATTGTTTTAAGAGTGGCACACTAAATGTTATTGAGCTTCACTCATTGGAAGAATGCTTCCATCGGGAAGGAGGACAAAACGGTCTGTGGAACCTTCCGAACCTTGCACTACTGTATTTTGTACATTCTGAATACCTGCAACTACTGAACTGACTCTCTGGCTTAAACTGAGATGGGCTCCTTGTGATCCCAGTCAATCCAGGATTGTACAATCCGCTTGAGGACATCACAGTGACCAAAACTGGATTTGGTAATGATGTCTCCAAAGGCAAACTAAGCCCTTCCATTGCCCTGCCTCTGAAAATGTGTACAAGAAAGAAGAAGCCTGGCCTGGAAGGCCGCTTACTATGCACACCAAGATTTTCACTTTCAGTCCAAATCTATTCTCATTTCATTTGATATTATCTGATGGCCTAAAACAATGATGGGTACCCTTTTGTGCTTGTTGTGTCAAAATTCACCAAAAAAACCTAGCATGACTTGAGTGGTGTGTCACTTCAAGGAAAAAAAACGTAATTTCACAATATATATAGTTTAAATAACAAAAATATATAATTGTAATATATAACTGTATTTAATAAATCTAATCTATTTACTACCATTATTTCCATGTACAACAATCTATAGTACCTCTTGCAGTTTCCACGCTGATTTCTCTCTATTGTAGTTTCAATGTAGTCATGAATAATGAATAATATAATAATAATATAATAGTAATAATATAATAATATACTACAATAATAATAGAATAATAATAATAGAATGATATATATATATATATATATATATATATATATATATATATATAGGTAATGAAATTTCAGCCTAGGACAAAACAACAAAACTACACATCCCAGAAACACTAAACTTGGCAGCACAACCCCTCATCCATGCCTCTACGTTCATACAACAAAAAGCTCCAGCTCCTCCAGAAAACGGCCAGGCTTTGAGACTGCAAGGCTATTCACTGCTATTTCACCTGGCCAACAACTGATTCCCATAAGCCACAGCAACGCGTGGCCGGGCAAAGCTAGTATATATATAAATGTAATGTGCATAATTCCCATGAAGTAAACAACAAAACCACTGGACCAAATCACACCAAATTTGGCCACAAAAGACACTAGTCGTCCAATCAATCTGCATGTGGCAGCGTGGCAGCAAAAATGGCTAGGCGTGTCAGTGCTGACACGTGTGTCATAGGTTGGCCATCACTGGCCTAAAATGTGATGGGGATGTTCATTCAGAAACACATTCTGCTGAAAGTACCACAGTGCAGATGGATGTCTCCACTAAAAAGCATATCAATCATTTACATGGGAAAGTATCTCATCTCATTATTTTCATCCCAAATTGTTCCCAGCTTATCAGCTACACGGTTGCTCCAAGGCATGGAATTGTTAGAAGGAACACTTGTCCCTGCAGGAGAAATACATTCCTTCTTCCACCAGATGTTTGCAAAGAAAGGCCCTTTGTGAAAAAGAGGACAGACTTTGGAGATAAGAATGGAGTATAAATTACTGTATTTAATTAAAACATTAAACTGGGTGAAGCATCTCGAGCTCGGAGGATCACCTGGGAAGGAATCCCACTGGAACACTATAGCACACCAAAATTCCCGGGAGTCACTCTGGACTGTGCTCTGACTTAGAAGAAGCACTGCTTGGCTCTCAAGCAAAAAGTGGATGTTAGAAATAATATCATACAAAAGATGATTGGCACAAGCTGGGGATCACAACCAAATACAGTGAAGACATCTGCCCTTGCACTTTGCTACTCTGCTGCTGGGTACGCATGCCCAGTATGGAATATATCTTGCTGTGTTAAAACAGTGGATGATGAGATATGCCGCATTATCACAGGGTGCTTACGCCCAACGCCACTGGAGAAGTTATATTGTTTAGCCTGTATTGCGCCACCTGATATCTACTGGGAAGTAGCAGCCAATAATGAAAGGACCAAGGTAGTGACATCTCCGGCCCATCCTCTGTTTGGATATCAGTCAGCATGCCAACTACTTAAATCAAGAAACAGTTTCCTAAGATCTAGAGAGATATTCGCAGAACACCTCAGCAAGCAAGAATCCAAAAGTGGCAGGTAAAAGCCCAATCAGTAGCTGATACCGGATGAGAAACTCCCTCCTGGGCACACAGAAGACTGGGCAACTTAGAAGGCGCTGAACAGACTGCGCTCTGGTACGACGAGATGCAGAGCAACTCTTATAAAACGGAGCTAAAAAGTGGAGTCCACGACATGTGAGTGTGGAGAACAGTAAACCACAGACCACTTACTACAATGCAGTCTGAGCAATGCTACTTGCACAATGGAGGACTTTCGTACAGAGATACCAGAGGCAATTGAAGTGGCCAGATTCCAGTCAAAAAATTTTTAGCATAATGCCAAATTTTTAACATTGTTTGTGGTTTTTATACATTATAGCTGTATTCTCAATTTGCTTCTGATACAATAAATAAATAACTTAGGTCAACGTGAATACTGTACCTTAATTCTTATTTATAAAAAGGAACCATCCCCTTCTCTGGATAGAGTGGAAAAAAGGTAAAAATTAAGTCTATCCTGGGAGAACCTGGAAGAAGCACCAATCCCCTCTATTTTCTGGTCTTTTGAATGTCTAGGTGAGAAAATGACCTCTGGTCCCTGACTTCTCCATGGATCATATCGAAATCCATACATTTGGCCCCCACACCAACCTTTGAATTATACATGAGATCAGTTTAGACTCAAGATCAATTTATACATGAGTATATACAGTATGCTTTAGTGGTATCCAAAAATATGAGGAATAGTTTCAAAAATATATTGCACAAGATTTATCTAGCCTACAATGATACATTTTAATATATTGGGTTTATGGTTCCTGTCCCCTTGATCAGGTTGTGTAAGTGTTATTTATTGTCATATAATTGTATTGTTTTACCTTGCTTAATAATGTGTTATTATGTTGTTATGTAATGTATGTGTGGTTTTTATGATTGGAAACTGCCCTGAGTCCCATCCAGGAGATAGGGCAATATATAAATAAAGTTTTTTTAAATTATCATTATTATTATTATTATTATTATTATTATTATTATTATTATTATTATTAAAATGCAAAGCAGGCAAAGTCATATTCCACTCTACAATTCTGAGTATTTTTAACAGCAATCTGCATATACATAACACCAATTCTAGTGCTTACCCTCCCTAAAAGTGCAAACAGGTAAGTATATTGCATGTGTGGCATTCTTTATAATACGGTACAAGGATATTAACAACCTGTTCCCAAATAGCAAAGTTATCATAAGCAAAGGCCTTAGACCATTTTCAAAAGTGCCTCAGGCCGTTTAACGCACAAAGAAATACTAACACACAGCTCTAACTTGCTTTTAGAAGTTTCGCTGCAATAAATTATGTTTTCACAGCATATACACATCAGAAGGAAGCAAAGCCAAATGCTGTAGAACTGCAACTCCCAATCTTGGGTCCTCGATACTGTTTGATATCAGAAGCCCCAAAAAGTATGAGAATTGTCAAGGATTATGGGAATTATAGTTCAATTTGGGAATTTAAATTAGATTTTATACAAGATTATCTCTGATTGAAGAAAGTTGGTGCTGCTGCAAGAATCCGTAAGCATTTCATCCAAGAGGAAGTACTATGCACACAAGCTTTAATGTAATCTTTGGGGAGTTTTTAAGTTAAGAATTCATGCTAACTTCTTCCTTTAGCAAAAAATTGCATACACTTAGAAATTTCAATGTTTATGTGTGTATGTAGTTTACCCCATTACAATGAAAATTGTGTGGATTTCTTAAAGTTAGTGTTAACTCCAAAATCGAGAAGTAGGAGACCATTGAAGCATCGCACAGAAGAAGCAAGGTATCTACAGATTAAACACAAAATTTAAATAAGAAAATTGGAAAAATGTGTAATTTACATGCTATAGTTTGGATACAAGTATAGTCTTAAACTCAGGTGTTTTACACCTTGCACTAGAGCACTGTACAGAAAAATGAAACCAAATTCAAAAATCATTCTGCTTCCATAACCTTTTAAACAATCTGAAAATGACTACAGGATCTTCCTGTCGCTAAACTATGTATTTTCCAATATGTAGTTTCAAAGAAATTGATAGTGGCTATTCTCAGTCTGCTCTTGGTCACGTGGATCTATCCCTATAATTCTGCTTGTTTATATTCTGAAGTATTTCTTAAGGAGAGGGCTACAGTCAGGAGCTGTGAAACTCTAACTCAATCATTACTCCTTCATTCAATGATGTCAATAATATAATATGAAATAAGCCCCTGAGTTCTTCAGCTCATGGCATAGGATTTCAGCATTCTCCTGAGCAAATGTGTTTACAAACTGTGCTGGAGTGTTTTTCATTAAGCTTTAAAGTCAATTAAGCTGCGAATTGGAACAATCATTCCTCCTTTGCAAAGTATTGATATTTTTCCTTGCTGCTTTAGGGCCTTTTCCACCACTCAAGGAGAAATTTATGCTTGACAATTTCTTTCTGATTAAAATGAATCAAGCTCGGAAATTCTAATTTCCGTTTTCTCCCCCAATACAAGAAATTATCGCACAGTTCTAAGTTGGTATCCTTCAATATGAAATGACAATCTCCAGACAGTTTGTAAACCAAGTGGAAATATGTCCTTCTGATTTTAGAGCAGACTTACTTCATGAGCATGCCACCAAGGAGTTCAGGGGCACCTATAACCCTTGGAATAAGGACCTCATCAGAGGGGTAGGAGGAAATGAAGGGAACCTTCCTCTTTTGTTCCCTGCCATCTTTTCCTGTCTTCTGGGATGGCCTCCCATCCCACTTCATTTCCATTCCTTTCTTGTGCTTCCCCTGCTTCCTCCCTGTGTTCTCCAGTTAGGCACTCTTGGCTCCATTTCTCTACACTTGTGAATGTCTAGGGCACCTTTGGCCCCTGACCCTGTGGCCATTACTGTCCAGGACGAAGAAGACTGGTTTTCTCCCACATCAGCAAGATTCAACTCCTTTCCAGATGCCTTCTGTTGACATCTCCAAGCCAGAGCCAATTAAGGATGTCCTTGAAACAGTGCCAGCTCTCCCAGATTCTCCTGAAGGGTTAGTGTTTGATCGCAGGGCTTTTTTGAAAACAGAGAGATCGCAAAGACAAAGCTTGCGGAGAAGCGCCAAATTAGTGGAGCCTATGGCTAAGCCCTGTTCTCTTGGGAAGAATTTGGGAGTTAGACACCTGGCGCGGTGACTATGACAAGCTCAGTTCTCTTGGGAAGTTTTAGGGAGTCAGGCACCTGGTTTGGGGGAGCTTATGAACTTCAATAAAAGTATTGCGCTGAGAACTTTCCTTCACGGTGTCAACTTTACTTCTTTCTGAGAAGCATCATCATCTCTAGCTCTTGAAATCCAAGCAGCCTGAAGGTGAGCTTACTCTTGAGTACACCGGGTGCCGGTCTACCTCCTTGCCCAAGTTTGGACTGCGTTTCAGCTCCTGCATATCCAGTTCCTGACTTACCCTGAAATACTGCTTTTGGACATTTACTCCAGATAATTCTTCTTTGCCTCTTTGTTCCTTTTCCCCACTCAATACTCAAGCCGAGTTTGAGTGTGTTTCGGTTTCTGGACTTTGGACTCTAATATTGGACATAAGACTTTCACTTATTGGACTAATTTTGATCTTTCCTGAAAGGTCAATTGCTTATTCAACTTTGCTGCTTAATTCCTTTTGGAACTTTATTTGCTTTAATAAAGATATTATATTGTTATTGGCCTCTGTGTTGGTTTTCGGTGCTCTCGCTGCCTAGGGGTGTAACAACACTGCTGGAACGGAGACCCATTGAGTCCCGCTGGAAGTTGCCCTGCACCATGTGATGGACTCCATGGAATTCCAGTCCAACAGCATAGAGAAATGGGGATAAGATGCTGAGAAGACTGTGTCTGATGAGGTTGTAGGTCAGATTGATAAGGAGGGAGTGGTAAGCTGAATGGGCAACCCAAGGTTTGTATGTTATCAGCCCTCACAACCCTTCCTCTGCCACGTCATCTTAACATGGAAGGGACCGTAAACTCCCAAAGGGCATGCCAATCATAGGGCAAGCTCTACAAGGGTCTCCAAAGCGGGCATAGCCTGAGTGTTGGTGTCCTATGTTTTAAAAGCAGTACCCATCAGTTAAAATTAGACATATGACTTTATACTGCCCTATATACTCGTGTATAAGTCTAGAAATTTTAATCAAGAAATCAACCAAAAAATCCTGGGTCAACTTGTCCATGAGTCAAAGTGTTGAAAGATAATTTCCAAAAGGAAAAAGCATTCAAAGAGGTAAAACAGCAACAACAGCAGTAGCAGTAGATCACCAGAACAGAAGCTTATAGTGCCAGAGGTAGAGTGATGGGGCTTAAGCAATTCAGGAGCAAAGTCAAGCTTAAAGAGCTAAAAAGGACTTTATTCAAAGAATTACATAACTAGATAGGAAGGTTAACAGGGCCTAGCTATCTAACTAACTCACATGTTTGTTGTATGTTTTCCGGGCTGTATGGCCATGTTCCAGAAGTATTCTCTCCTGACGTTTCGCCCACAGCTATGGCAGGCATCCTCAGAGGTTGTGAGGTATTTGTATAAGAAAATTGTGGTATATTCTCTTCTGGGTGCTAAAAGAATTTGATCAACTTTGGGGGTGTCATTTTCTGCTCTGCCTTAAGCAGCAAATGATTTTGGCTGTTCCTATCCCAGTTCTGTGACCATTTCTAAAGTAATTTGTTGGATCCAGGGTGTCAGTAAAGCATTAAAATATGTATTTTTCCATGGGATATGGAATGTGGTAATTCTACTCATCCGAGTTCTAGCTGCTTATGCCTGGTGATCCCACACATTCACAGGTGGTATCAAAATCCAATTTTTTGGCCCCCAAATCTGCCCTCGACTTATGCATCAGGTCGATTTATATGTGAGTATATACAAGTAGATATATTTTTTCTCTCCAATTAGTTGTTGTCTTTTATCAATTCCCAAGTCTCCTTATAATTTGATATACATTTTAAAATCCCACAATTCATCAGCTACTTTTCTTAGCTTCACAATTCAAATAATTAATGTTCAGCAATAAGTTATTCTTTCTGCTCCAGCACCTGCATTTCATTTGTTCTTTTTCCCTAAGACATACATCTGAGAAACTGTCAGAGTGCCGTGATATTAGTGTAATAATCAGAGTTAATTAGTCCTTTTCAAGAAACAACAAAGCCATTCCACAGATACACTGAAGGTGCTCTGGCTACCCACTTTACAGATGAGATTGTACTATGAACAATTAGGAGTTGAGAACAGTTGACAAAATGCAGCGCATCAGAAGCAATTTGAAGGAAAAAAAACAATGTAGGACCTTATTCTTTAATTCACTCTCAGAAAAACAACAGTCATGGCTAGCAGAAGAAAAAGGAAAAGCAATTCCCACCTGGAACAAGAACTCCGGGGTCATGCCAGCGGAACTCAATGTGTCCTTGAACTAAAGTTCAATTTAGAAGTTTCATGGGTTTTGAGTATAGGATGTGGTCATAAATGAATTAATAAATGTATTATGATCAACAGATCAGACAAAACAAGTAGAACTGAACAAACAATATTAACAAGATTCTATAAAAATAATTATTATCGAATACAGGTAAAAATTCCTTTAAGTTTATGATGTCATTTTTTTGTCGACAAGCGAGCACTGTGGCACAAAAGCTGCCCACCTTAACTGTTACCATTGGATTCTGATCTGCCAGCAAATAGTGTATGAAAAACTCATCAGTTCTTCCAGGAATGCTTTGCAGAATAGAGTGGATAAAAGTATGTTTGAAGTCACTGTAGACTGAACAATATAACAATACAACACAAGGACATAAATGTGCATCATAACGGATTTTGTTATACCTCCCTCTAATAAGGCTGAAGGTAATACATGAAATTTTGCTAGGGTGAATGGTTAAAATATTAAAATGGCTTGCTAATATAAAAGACTAACTATTGTCTCTGAATTCAGGAAGTACAGTAGCTGCACTTACATGGTACTGCAACTAACTATCTATAGTTTTCTGGCGTATTTCCTTTTTTCTATTGCCAAAACATCGGTTTGTGAGAAACCCAGTTTGCCTGGTTTCTCATCCAGTGTCTTTTACCATCTAGAATGGAACCCATCAGTTAATACTAAGGGAGCCAATCCCACAGGAATAGAAAACAGGTTTAACCAGAATTTAATTTGAGGATCCATGCCTGGGACTCAATTGACATTTGGCCTGTTTCTAATAGTAAAAGTACATTTGGCACACAACTAAGGCCAAGGATAGATTTCAAAAACTTCATCTCTGTGGATTCCATGGCAGCAAAATTACTATATGCACACCACTATGCTCCATATAGCATCTGAGACAATACCTTAGCATTAAAGACTTGTATAGCTGTCAGAACATGTTATTCTCCTTTAGCAAAAAAAAAAAAAAAAAAAAAGGATTAAATGCCTTGATACTTCTTTGAGCGTTTGCAATGGCATGAGTGGATTGAGCTTTCCAGGAGCCTGAGGCTTGAAAAATCACTCCCAAGTATTTACAGGATTTTACCTGCTCAATTGGATGCTCATTTATTTGCCACTCATGTAAACTTTGTTTCCTAGTAAACACTAGGACTTTGGACTTATTGTAGTTAATTGTAGCTTTTCAGTTTTACCATAACTACCCAGAGCTTTTAATAACCGCCGCAAGCCAATGAAAGTTAAAGAGAGAAGTATTGTATCATCTGCATAAAGGAGAGTAGGTTAAGATAAAGAGTTAATATAAATATTTATCAAAGAATGTGCTAGCATAAAACCTTGCCTAATACCTGTATATGTTGGGATGGCCTTGGTTAAGTGGCCTACCCTGTTGCATGTAACTTTCAAACATGTTTCGCATACGAATCAAATTCAACAGGCGCCTGTGAATATTAGTTATTTCCAACTTCTGCCACAACCTTTCCCAGAGGATCATTTCAAATGCAGACTTAAAGTCAATGAAGGCTGTATAAAGGACTCCCTTGGTCCTAGATGAATATTTATCCATAAGGTGGTGTAAAACTATACGATGATCTTCAGTAGAATGTCTCAGTCTAAAACCTGCCTGTTCATCTTCCAGATTGATAGTTTTTCGAGGAGGTGATGAGCATACAGCTTGCTGATTACACTAAACAAACTCATTGACCTATAGTTTTCAGGATCTGATCTTTTCCATTTCTTATATACTGGAATAATGATAGAGCCCCCAGTCTTCTGCAATACATGCAAACCGATCTATGCACGTGAATAATGCTGCTAGGATTAGGGCCCAACAACTGTTATTTACTATAAGCATCTCAGAAGAGATACTGTCACTCTTTGGTGCTTTACGCATCTTAAGCTTAGAAATAAGAGTTCAGTGTTCCCTCTCTTATTGTGAGGGACGTTCCAGGACCACCCGCAAAAAGTGAAATTCCGCGAAGTAGGGGTACTATATTTATTTCAATATTTACACATTATATTAGTAGTTAGGTGGCCTTTCTCCCCTTTGCAAGCCTTCTTCCTGCGCTTCTTCCTCTCTGGCGCCTGCCAGTTTCCTTTTTATGCATGTGCCTCCCTCTGATCGACTTCCAGACGAGAGGGAGGGCGCATGCGCAAAAGGGAAACTGGCACCTTTTGCGCATGCACACCTCTCAGAAAAAAAACGCAAAGCAATGAGGGAGTTAAAAGCAAACCACAAAGTAGGGAGGGAACACTGTACTGATTTCAGAGATAGAGATGGGGGCCAATCTAGAAAATTGTGAAGTGTGTCTTGTATATTCCAATGCTTAGATTACCTTACACTATACAGACTAGTGAAATATGATTCCCGGAATGTAAGAACCTACTGGGCCTATTTTACTACAAACTATCTTCCAAAAAGTGGCAGAATCATGTAGCCTTGAGATCATCAATAATGGTCTTTGGGAGAAGGATCCTGCAAACTTTGCATGGGAATGTGTTTTTTCTGGACATCCAATTCCTCTGTGGTCTAAACTCACTGACTCCATAGGATAAATTATGATAGCCTGCTTAAATCTTATGAGAGAAGATTTCATGCTCTGGTAATAATTAAAACTTGTGGGAGCCTTGAAATACCACAATCCTCTTTGGGGACTTGAGACAAGCCTGATATAGGTCTGCCTTACATTTTAGTATGCCAAATATTAGATAGCAAGCCTTGTCACGGCAAGGATTTCCCTGGTTAGCCTACAAAATGCCATGTGTTCCTGTTGTTCAATGATGACAAAGAAAAAGAAGAAAGCACACTGGCTAACCATCTCTAACTGTGAAAGAGGCCTTTATTAAGATAGCAACCTTTCCAACCTATGGACTTCATTGCACGAGGAAAGCAAAACAGCATTGAAGTAGAATCATCAATGTGACAATGGAAGGACATTCACAGGAAACTGATTTGGTGAATTGGTGCAACTGTACAAATGAAGAAAAGTATGATAATGAAGCTTCTTGTGCTAACATGTATTCAGTTTCAGTGATTTCATGACTCTTTTGGAATAGAAACTTCTTGCAATATAGTCCTCTCTCTTTGCACAATAGCAAGCAAGTGTAGCTCTTATATCCTCCCCCTTCAACACTCTTCCCACACTGAGCTTAGTCAATACTATCTAGAATCAAGAAATGCTTTCTCTTACCCATTCTTCCAAGATGCGTTGCACAGCCTCATTTGCTTTCGATGCGTTCCGGCAAGCAAGAATGACGTGTGCACCATGGAGTGCAAAGGACTTCGCCGTTTCAAAGCCTACAGCAAAAGACACAGACAAATGATGAGAAGTAAGATTTTAATACAGTCACAACTACAACCTATAGAATAGGAGATGACGTGTATTTGAATTTGAGTCCCAAATTATGATTGCCGTTATTTATTTACTATTTACTTAAATCACAATGCTTCTATCTACAGTCTAAAGTCTATAACAATTCTGCTTCTCCTCATAACAACAACAACAACAACAACTAATAGTAACGACAATACATTACAATCATTCATACCAATAAAAACTAAGTTTAGATCCACTGATTCAAATTGACTGGGTAAGCCTGCCAGAAGAGATGGGTCTTTAATTCTATTTTAAATTCTGATGGCCCATTCAGCTATTTAATATCTTCCAGCAGGTCATTCTATAGCAGTGATGGCCACCTATGACACGCATGTCAGCACTGACACGCCTAGCCATTTTTGCTGACACGCTGCTGCCTGCAGATTGATTGGATGACTATGTCTTTTGTGGCCAAATTTGGTGTGATTTGGTCCAGTGGTTTTGTTGTTTACTCCATGGGAATTATGCACATTACATATATATATATATATATATATATATATATATATATATATATACACACACACACACACACACACACACACATACATACACACACACACACACACACACATACACACACACACACACACACACTTATTATTATTATTCTATTATTATTGTAGTATCTATATATATATATAAGGGTAATGAAATTTCGGCCTAGGACAAAACAACAAAACTACGCATCCCAGAAACACTAAACTTGACAGCACAACCCCTCATCCATGCCTCTACGTTCATACAACAAAAAGAAAAGAAAAATAAAGTCCTAATTAGAGGGAGAGGAATAATTGCTTTTATCCAATTGCTGCCAGTTAGAAGGCTAAGCTCCGCCCACTTGGCCTCCTAGCAACCCACTCAGCCCAGGGGACAGGCAGAGTTAGGCCTCACTTAGGCCTCTTCCGCACTGCCTATAAAATACAAATTATCTGATTTTAAGTGGATTATATGGCAGTGTAGACTCAAGGCCCTTCCACACAGCTATATAACCCATTTATAATGGACTTAATGTCAGGGGAAAAGCTTTACCCTTTACCTTAACTACCACCAATTCCTCAATACTTTATTTCCCATACCACCAGACTTTGCCACAGCAATGCGTGGCCGGCACAGCTAGTATTATCATATTATTACTATTATATTATTCATTAATTATGACTACATTGAAACTAGAATAGAGAGAAATCAGCGTGGAAACTGCAAGAGGTACCATATATCGTTGTACATAGAAATAAGGGTAGTAAATAGTTTTTGATTTATTAAATACAGTTATATATTACAATTATACATTTTAGTTATTTAAACTATACATATTGCAAAATTATAGGTTTATTTCTCGAAGTGACACACCACCCAAGTCATGCTAGGTTATTTGGTGAATTTTGACACACCAAGCGCAAAAGCTTGCCCAACATTGTTCTATAGTCTAGGGCAGGCAATGATAAGATCCTCTGGACGATGAACAAGACTTTAAAAAAACTAGCTGTTTGTGGAGAGGGGGCTCAAAAGGAAGAATGCTATTGCACTAATGTCTTAATATGACCCCCCCCCCCCATCTCCTTGCAAATTACTACAGACATACAGGAAAATTTCCTCCGAGTTCTCATTATACTACAGCCTTAATGACTTCAACCAGAAATATTTAAATTGGTATGTTAATACTCAACAGGACAATAGTTTAATTATATCAATATTTGGAAATTAAACCGAAAAGAGGTGACTGTTTGTTCCACTTCCATTTTGAGCATGCTGTGGTAGTCTTTTAAATGTTGTTTACCCAGAGAAATAAAAGCTATTAAACATCGGCTGCTTCACTTCCAGAAACACCCTGGGGCAAGAGAAATTTAGTTTACAACAACAGGGTATAACTTAGATTACAGAACAACAGACACCACATAAATTTATACCATTCTCGGCAATTACATGCTTTCAGTATTTAAGTCTTAGCAATTTCCCTGCCTTTTTTTAAGTCATTCATTCTAGCAAGCAACTTTAATTATCTGGGTAATTCATTGCACACAGATGAATCCAATTTCAACATATGCAAACTATGTTTCCCCCCTTTTTAAATTCCATTGCAAGCAAATGTAACAAGGACACTTAGATACAAAGTTTAGAGCTTTTTAAAAAGTTGCACACAATTGCGTTCCTAAGCTAGCCATATGTTTACAGCTTTAATAAGATTTGATACTAAATAGCCATTTGTATTTATTTACAAATGGATTGCATAATGCAAACAATTCGTGACTAGACTAACTAGGTAACAGATCATTTCCCATAGAAGACAAGCTCTTGTCTTTCTTGGAATTTTTACATATTCAATGGAGAGCTGAGACATCTTATCAAGAAAAATTCATTCCCTTCCTTCTTCAAAAACTTTTCAAATTAATCTCTTGAATGAACAAAAATGGGAAGTAGCAAAACAGTAAAAGAAAGAAAGAAAGAAAGAAAGAAAGAAAGAAAGAAAGAAAGAGAGACAGAAAGAAAGAAAGAAAGAAAGAAAGAAAGAAAGAAAGAAAGAAAGAAAAAAAGAAAGAAAGGAATCCAGCCATCTGCACAAATTTATCATGAATATGGGCTTGCAAGATGTTGGGTTGTGGGGGGCTTGGGGGTGGTGGAAATAAGATTTTAAGAAATAAATTACAAAGTTAGGAGATACAATAACATTTTTACATCATATTTTAGGATGTTACGTTTTAACTGTTATAGCTATCTGAGTGCTAAGAGGATGAGGAAGGGGCTGATAGGTTGCAACATGTAATTTCCGTGGAGTCTGTGGAAAATAGCAGGGATTTGGAGGGAGATGTTTTGGAATCTCCACTGTTCCCAGGCAACGGGAGAAAGTGATAACAATTCCCATGAGAATGGCCTTTGGAGGAGAATGGGGAAGACGAATGTTTTTCCAGATCCAGTCACCTAGAGATTAGGAGGCAGAATGTTAAACAAAGACAAACTCGTTTTTCTCAGAGGTTTAGAGATAAGGAGAGAAAAAGTGGGTGTGTGCAAAGTGATGTCATGGGAGGGACTGAGGCTTTTGAACTGGTTTCTGGACTCTCAGACCTTTAGTGGGAACAACGTTGTAAAACAAGGAAACAGCTCCTAAGTTCCTGGTTCATGTATTTCAAGATTCTTGGTTTGATTCCTGTTTATGACTTCATGTTCTTGGCGGTTTTGTCTTTCTTGTGTTGCGGTTTTCATGTCTATGGATATAACTTTTGGACAATACCCTGTTTAAGGATTCTTTTGCTTGGTGCTAACTCAGGTCTTTGTGGATTGTTTTTGATGCTTTGGTTCCAAAGCGGATAGACTCTTGAACTCGTTGAGAATTACTTTTTGTACTTTTGTTGCTTCTTTTTTGCCTTGCCTTATTTTCCTTTGTAATTATTCATTAATAAATGTTTACTCATTGAATTATCTGGGCATTGTGACAGATGGGACAGATGGGAGCTCACTCCACCTCGTGGATTCGGACCACCGACTTTCAGGTCAGCAGTACAGCCAGCACAAGGGTTTAGCCTATTCAACTAGGGTTTGGCTCCAGGTTTCCCATGGATATCAAACTCTGAAGATGCTCAAGTTTCATTTCATACAATGGAGAAGTAGAATGGTGTCCCTTATTTAATATGGAAAATCAAGATTTGCCTTTGGGCATTTTACAAAATATTTTCAAGCCAGAGATGGTTGAATCCACAGACAAAAAAAATCCATGGATATAGAGAGAAGGCTGGAATCCCCAAGTTAGTTGCACAATATGATTTATATATATTTTTTCTAAATAAAAAATGTTATTATATTTAATATTCTATTTTTAAAAATTAAATATTTTTAAACCTTAAATCAGTGGTTCTCAACCTGTGGGTCCCCGGGTGTTTTGGCTCCAACTCCCAGGAATCCTTGCCAGTTTACCAGCTGTTAGGATTTCTGGAAGTTGAAGGCCAAAACATCTGAAGACCCACAAGTTGAGACCCACTGCCTTAAATGGACCCTTTAGAAGTATGAGTGTTGTGCATAACTCTGTCCTATTCTGCAGAGATGTCTATGAAAACAAAGGGGAGGTGTTCCAAAGGGAGAAATCAGCAAAAATGGCTTCCATTTGTCTTCCATTCATGAAAGCTTCTGTTGCCTAAAAAGCCTTGCCTTCTGCATGGAGACAGCTTGATACAAACCCAGACATGATAATGGTGTTCTCATATGGCTGACTAGCTGCACTTCTCTTGTTAAACGCACTCCTCAAACTAAACACAGCTTTGTCTCAGAACAGCATTTTAAAAGGCCCTTAAGAATGGAAGAAAGGGCTTCGTGCGATTTGGTTCAGCATGCATGGCAAAGTGCCATTTTCAATAACAAAACCAAGAAAGCGTTCCACATTACCTCTTTGATTTAAATCATCCTTTTGCCAACAGTGTACTTTCAGGCAACAGTTTCTCTAATGTTTGATGAAAAATTTAAGAGGCATTGCATTCCTTTGCTTGAGCATACACCTAAGTGAAGCTCTGCGTTTTGCTTAGAAAGAAAGATTGAGAATGCAGACAAAATATATTATCTAATTTACCAATCATACTTCCCATCTCACTGTTAAAATAAAAGCCATTACCACAGGAGTTAAAATCTATTCATATTAACACACCAGAACAGCAATATTCTGATGTACAGAACTAGGGGAATAAGATCAAATGTTTTAGCATGATGGTTAAAGTCTTTTCGTATAAATGAAAGCGTGACTTTTTAGACTCTATATATCAGATATGCATACTTGAGACTTTCTAACAGAAAACAGGGGAACCTATTACACAAAACCAAGGCACTAAAATGTTCATTAACATTTATTAGCCCTGTTTATAGGGCTCTGGGAGACTTCTAAGTGATTGTCTGATGGAGAAAAACAGGGACAGATGTCATTTTACCTGAGATATCCTCCAAGAAGTGTCCAGAAACACCATTTATTACAGAAGGGAGCAGCCAGTTTAACTCAACCTGGGAGACATGCAGTTCCCCTAATCTGAGAATTTCACGGTCTTCCAATGTTTTCGGTCCCAATTTAAACCATACTTTACAAGCTTTGATTCTCAGAAATTCTCTGTAGATGCTATTAATCATACTCTATCATCTGGGTTATACAGTAGAGTCTCACTTATCCAAGACTCGCTTATCCAAGGTTCTGGATTATCCAAGGCATTTTTGTAGTCAATGTTTTCAATATATCATGATATTTTGGTGCCAAATTCGTAAATACAGTACAGTAGTCTCACTTATCCAACATAAACGGGCCGGCAGAATGTTGGATAAACGAATATGTTGGATAATAAGGAGGGATTAAGGAAAAGCCTATTAAACATCAAAATAGGTTATGATTTTACAAATTAAGCACCCAAACATCATGTTATACAACAAATTTGACAGAAAAAATAGTTCAATACGCAGTAATGCTATGTAGTAATTACTGTATTTACGAATTTAGCACCAAAATATCACGATATATTGAAAACATTGACTACAAAAATGCCTTGGATAATCCAGAACCTTGGATAAGCGAGTCTTGGATAAGTGAGACTCTACTGTAATTACAACATAACATTACTGTGTATTGAACTGCTTTTTCTGTCAATTTCTTGTAAAACATGATGTTTTGGTGCTTAATTTGTAAAATCATAACCTAATTTGATGTTTAATAGGCTTTTCCTTAACCCCTCCTTATTATCCAAGATATTCGCTTATCCAAGGTTCTGCCGGCCCGTTTAGCTTGGATAAGTGAGACTCTATTGTATGTCTTCCTACTATCATTATCAGTCCCTTTTTGTGACATCAAGTGATAATGAACTATTTCCCTTACAACACATTTTTGACACCAGAAAAATATTCAGTGTGATGCGGAAACTTGATCACTACCACCAATTATGGTCCATTCACGTCTAGGCATTTGGGTGCTACAACAGCTCTTGCCCCTGGACAGAAGACTACATAAACTATAGGGTCTGGGTACAGCTTAACACAACAGCACACAGTCCAATAATCTTACAGCTATGGAGGTTCTGAAGAACTATCATGGGATACACGGAGGACATTGAGGCACAATCAGTGTGGGTTTCTAGATCTAGATAGTTTGGCATTTAATCTGTTAAATGTCTTTCTCAACACTGTCAAGGTGGGATAGGTGCGTGTTTTATAGTTTTCCCAATCACACCCTCCCTGGATACGGTGCACACTGGACTAAATGCCTCAGAGGCAAGCAGAAATAAAAACATACAGCAGAGTGCTTATCAGTAGAGTATAACTGCACTGTCTGACCTTGTTCTGTACACTGTTTAGAAAAACTCTTGTTCAGTTTTCATCCAAACTCAAGGAGGCTTTTAATCTTGACATGCTGCTCTATATACAAATATACACACACAGATCTCAACCCTTGATCCAGAGTCAGTCATTGGCATATACAGTGATATACTCATGACGTAGGCAACAGACACAGTCAAGAGATACACGGGAAAGAGATTTCGGCAAGAAAAAGAACACACATTTCCTGCCTTCTTTAATACTCACCGCTGCCCCATCATCAAGCAGGGACAAAAATTGAAAGATGCAATTCTTGTCAAGAATGTCACATGGTCATGACTAAGCCTTTTCAGCATGTCCCTTAGGTAATACATTACTACCACTTAATCATTCTGCAGGTGTGTGACCACATGTTCTTTAGAACTGTTTTTTACACAATTTTTACACAATAGGATCACTGTCAATGCATTTCTGTCCAACAATGCATTCTCTATCTAACAGAAGCACAATGATACACATCCCAAAAGTGGTTCAGACACCATCTACCAAGTTTAATTTATACTTCAATGCAGTCTTTTGCAAACAGAAGTTCATGTTCTGGTAATATCCAGTCCAGATTACTACAGTGTGTTACAAACATAGTTCCTCTTGAAAACAGTTCAGAATGCAACTCATGCAAAGGATAGTGGCTTAAAGTTTGACTGGTTCATCTCAAAAAAGGGCTGTTATTATATCATTACATGAAAATCTTCAGAAAAGCTCCTTATATAAAAAACAAAACAAAACACAGGAACAAAACTGCATTTTCTGTGTCGGTGCCCTGGTATTTGGAATCTCACCAAAAGGATATACTCTTAGCACTGAGCTTTGTTTTTCCTGTCAAATTAAAACATTCCTTTAATCCCAGCACTAGCATTTTATACTGGTTTTCTTCTCTCTTGTTTGCCTGCTATACTCTTTGTTGGTTTCAGTGGGATTTTTAAATTTTATTTAGATTTGTTTGCCTCTTCATTTGGAATGGTATGATATTGGGTGTGTTTCTTAACTTTTCTAGTCAGGGCCTTCTTTGGCCTGAGACCTTTTTGTGTGACCATAGGTATATAGACATATATACAAATATATTTACCAATAAGAAATCAGCTAAACATGACTGGCTAAATAGAACTGAGGCATCTTCTGCAGAATCTACCACTGCACAACAGATTTGTATAAATGTCTAAAACTGACACTATGTGGCATTTGGGGAAAAAAGACTTTGGGACCCCAAGTGAGGTGGGACCCACAAAGTGTTTTAAAACACCAGGTAGATGAAGTGCCATTTACACATTACAATTTATATGTTTTAAGCATACAAGGGTCAAGAAACTCTGTGCTAAGAATCTGTAACCTGTGGTAAGGCATATTTCAACTATTTAACAAAAAGAGTAAGAATTATGCCCTCCGCTACACCTAAAATGTCTCACTGGATTCTAGATAACTATAAAAACACAAGATGAACTCAATATATTGGTGAAACCTCCAAGTACACACTCAGTTCAACATATTTTCACATAGGATATCACAAAAAAGCATCAGCCTTTGAACCCTATTTGGGACAGTGCTCTTCTCCATAACTAGAAACTCAGCCTTTGTCTGCATGATAGTAAAGATCAATTCAAACAACTTCTGAAAATGTGGTAAGCAATTTTTTCTCTTTTGTTACTTCCCTCAACAAAACTACAGCCCACATCACTTTATTTCATGATTGCTAGAAATATTAATGCCCATTTTTCCTTTCGTTGCAGAAGACAAAGCATGTTTTGCCTTTAGGGGAGGGTCTTTTATGAAAATGACGTTTAAGGGAAGGTATGCCTTTCATGCCCAAAGCAAAACAGAGCAGGAGGGGGGATACAAGCAACTCAACAGCTTCCTCTTCAGATGTGAACATTTCTGCACAGCTCTTCTGTGAGCAAAGTACAGAAGAACAGAGAACTAATTAAGCATTAAGGAAAAAAACAAAATTAGTTGCATGTCTTAAATCTCCTTTTGGCAAGTACAATAGTGCAATATTAATATTAGCAGTTTCCTATATTTCATCTTCAATAACATTAGAAGATTGTTTTGTCAGCTAAAGTTTGCTGGAACCTTCACGCATTAATCCAACATATTTTCCCAGAGTCAGGAAAACTTGTGCAACTTTGAGAGAAAAATGAGAAAGAAAAACACTGCTTCCTCAAATCATTTTCTAATTGTTTTATTTACACAAATTACAGTCAAAAAGCTTAAATAACTGCCCCTTTTAAAAAAAGAAATGCTGAAGACAATGCAAAGAGGTATTTACACCGTTAATGTTCGACCATTTCTTTTTTCTCAAAAAATCCCTGAGAATGAAACCTAAGGCTGAGACAGAGTTCCTTTAAAATAAGGAGTAGTTTGCCAGCAGCTCCTTTTTTTCAACCTCAGCCACAAAATTATGAGGATGAGGATGCCAAACAATGATTTTGTCATATAGATATCGAATACAGCCATTACATCCCACCCACCCGCATCACCAGGGCATTTTGCTGCCTGGGGCAGAACAAAAAAGCACAAAATCCATCCCTTCACCCACCCTGATAAAATTACATTGGCAAATGAGGCAGGAAATCCTACAAGCATTTCTCCTCGATTCTTGCAGGCTTTAGGACAGCATGAACAGAATAAATTGAAATAACTCACAATTTACTAACCCTTTCATGACACCCCAAATCGAAGTTTGATGCAGATAACTAATGATAAGGCTATCCCTGTTCTGAATGTCATGATGCCACTATTGTCAGCTCATGATATTTCTAATTGCTTGCTTTTCTAACTATACAGATGCAACTGATCTTACTACTCGCAATGTTTTTTAGCCTGACAGGAACAAAGAATAAGAATAATAATTTGAAGAATAAGCATGTGTTGGCTTCAACGCGGTCTGAATTACGGCTCTTGCATAAGGTCTGGTACATAAGGAATGGCATGGGCACTTTGCATTGTTTTAAACTTTGTATATTGTATTTTATGACTGTTTTAACTGTTTTAACGTTTTAGTTCATTGTATATCAGTGTAACGGCATCAATTGCCACTTGTAAGCCGCCCTGAGTCCCCCCGGGTGAGAAGGGCGGGGTATAAATGATTGAAATAATAAATAAATAAATAAATAAAGAATATCTTCTGCTATCACAGACAGACAACGAAAACAGGCCCAGGAAACCTCAGGTAAAATATGTGCACAGCCAAATATTTCAGTGTGCAAAATGCCCAGACATGCTGCATGGCAGATCTTATAAAAGCCCTGAAGGTCATGACAACTTGCCATGCACATTATGCAGTCTAGAGGAACAGGCCTGTCCAGACTGAAGGTTTGCTACTCACATATACAGTACACAAGTAACCATTTCAATGCCATTTGTTAAGCCAAAGAGCATGAATGTAAGATCTGCCTTCGTCAATATATGCTCTCTACTAGATAGTGTTGGATTGCAACACCCGTTAGTTCAAGCCATGGTGGCCACCACCCAAGGACTGTAGGTGGTGTAGCACACAGCAAGTGGAGAACACCAAGTTAGGAAAGGCTACTTTAGATGTTCCTTTTAATGCTCTATGTTTATTTTTAGGTAGACTGATACCAAACTGAAGTAAAACACAAAATATACACAAATCACAACAAAAACCACCTCAAAGAGGCAACAGCCTCCCTCCTCTCCCCCAAGATGGCATCCGCCACTAAAAAGCTTTTACTAGAAAACTAAAGGCTTGTACATGTGCCATATGTGGACAAAAAGCAACAGTACAAAACGGCCCATGGAGAACGTGAAAAACTGACACCAGACTTCTCCTCGGGTTGAACTTCTAACCAGCCTATTGCTGAAGACCAAACTAGAAACCACACAGATTTTAGGTATGGAGTGAAGGGAAAGCTGTTCTGTAATCCTTTGTGTGGTCCCAGGGTACAGGGTTAGGCAGTGGGCACTGCTGCTCTGTAATAAAAGATAAAGAGTGTTACCGTGTAAAGTACATACAGCAATCCATTTTTCTGAGAACAGATGAAGCAGAGGTCTTCCCTGCTTCCAGATTTGAAGTAATGGGTATTGTTATTGCTATTGGTTTGAATCCTTCTTGGGTGATTTCTCCCTTTTCCCGTTTCTTCTATATGTCCTTTTAAAATCTTCACTCAGTTAAAAGTTCTTTAGACCCTACCCATTTTTCCTCCTCATTGAAACTTCAAATGTGTGCCTTCAATATTGCATTTTTTAAACTGTTGTGTATCATAATCATCCTTCTCTTTTAGTATTCGTGTCCACTGGGTTTCACTTTACTGCTTCAAGAGTTCAAGTTCATCTTGTTATTTTCCCATTTGTTGTGTTTTAGTGTACAGACATCTAAAATCCTGGGCCATTCTGCTGAAACAGAGGTCTTCCTTGTTTCCAGTTTAAAGAAATGGGTATTGGCATTGACAAATATTCTTTGTGTTGATGTGTACACATAGAAATGAACCAGGACTTTCTCATCAACAAATGAAGTATTTCCAAGTGTTAAATTCATATTCACATTGCGCAAACTGTATGAAGATAACTATACATGTTTAAGTGGTTCCAAAGTCCAATGATGTTTGGAAGTTACACTATGACATCAACCACTCATCTGGTTGTAAGAGTCACATCCAGATAACTACTAAATCATTTTGTAAAATGAAAGAAAGTTGGAGATTGTTCTCTCAGGTCATTAGCATTCCACAAATTGCTAATTGAGTTTCATATGACGAAATAACTTTTTTACATTTGTTTGCAAAATGGTTATTCCAGACAGTAAAAGGCCCTTTTATGTCTGGGATTAAACCTTGGTTTACATGAAATTCTGTTTTCATTCCAAGTGATAGATGAACCACATTTTGAATATGCAAGAGGAAAATAAGATAAATAGATTTGGAACTTAACCACTCATTAACTGGTGCTATTGTATGTTTCTTTATAGGCGGTACAGACAATCTGTATCAAATGGCAACTCCTTCACTGGCAGAAATGGAAAGTGCTTACGGTACATTCTTATTGCGCTCACACTTCAAGTCCCCCATACACACCAAAGCAACCTTCTGAACTGACTTTTCCAAGACATTTTCATAGGAAGGTAATTAAATGAATCTTAAGACATGCCTCTGTTATTCAACAAGATGTCATGACAGAAGAGCCATGTAGCTGAATCTCATCCTTTTGATAAAAAAGAAAGAAAAGATTTCATTACCAGTGCAATTACTGAACCTTTTGGCCTCAATGTAATTTTATGTATTACAAGTTGGCTTGCACTGTGAATTTCAGCCAAAGTTGATAGAGTTCAATAACTTGACTAACCATCCATGTATATTCCTCATTACCCAAGTAATAAATCTTTCAAAGCAGGCATGAGAAGGCGACACAAGAAACAGGTACCATTTCTAGCATTATCTCAAAGCGGAAACTACCACATTTCAACATAAACACAATGAACTCATAATAAAGAGGTTAATGGGGCCGGGCTGTGGCGCAGGCTGGTAAACAGCTGCTGCAATAAATCACTCTGACCATGAGGTCATGAGTTCGAGGCCAGCCCGTGGTGGGGTGAGCACCCGTCAATTAAAAATACAAAATAGCCCCTGCTCGTTGCTGACCTAGCAACCCGAAAGATAGTTGCATCTATCAAGTAGGAAATAAGGTACCACTTATAAAAAGTGGGGAGGCAAGCTTAACTAATTTACAATGTTGGAATGAGGAAGTGAGGAAGTGCCATCAGAGTGGATAATGAAGCAGCTGCTCCCCCCTGTGGCCAGAATATAACATCCCCTCAGGAGAAGGTTAAATTGCCTCTGTGTCTGTCTGTTTTCTCTGTCCGAGTTCGATGTGTTTATGGGCATTGAATGTTTGCCCTATATGTACATAATGTGATCCGCCCCGAGTCCCCTTCGGGGTGAGAAGGGCGGAATATAAATACTGTAAATAAATAAATAAATAAATAAATAAAATCCCAGAAGGATATGGCATGGATGGGATAAGAAGTTCAACCAGGAGAGATGAAGTGCATCAAGGTCCTTCACTTTCCTACCCAGAGCCTCATAATCCCTTATAATAACCTGAAGACTATGCCTTGTGGTGTAATTGGTTCCCACATGGATAAGGGTCATGGTCTATGGGCCTTGTCAGCCTATTTTATGTGCAATAATCCTCCAAATACCTACCTCCTGTATTGGGGATGTGACCTCTTCCTCAGAGACCTCCCTTGTGTAGTCCTCATCCAGGACAGCCTGCTCTGCTTGGTCCATGAAATCTTCATGCTGTCTAATATGCTGAACAGCAGGTACAAGGGTTTACTGGACCTTCTCTTCCAAGAAGGCAATCAACCTGCACTTGTTGCAGGTGTAGCTACTCATATCCTCAGGCAAGAATACAAACACATTGCAGCTGTTACAGGAGGCTGCAGCAGCTACCTCACAATCCTTACTCAGTAGTCTTAGCTAGCCACTGACAGAACTCTGGTTTCCCTCTCAAACTTTCCCTTCGAAACGGCCACAGAAAATGCCTCTTGTTCTTTTTCATTCCAGTTTGCATAAACAATAAGCCTTATCCAAGCAAACATAACATCCTTTACCCAACAAGCTCTTCTAAAATCTCTCCATGAGTGAGAAGGTTTGACCCAACACATACAAACTCATCTTATGCTGCCCTTTCCTACTACACAAATGCAAAATACCTGTTGGCCAAGCTCCTGCTTGTTCTCCCAGTGGCATTTACTTATTTACTTATTCAATTGTTCAGGCAGTAAACACAACACATTCATTTAAAATATTTGATAACATTAATCAATGTTTTTTCGCTCCATGCAGTCATGCCGGCCACATGACTTTGGAGATGTCTATGGACAACGCCGGCTCTTCGGCTTAGAAATGGAGATGAGCACCAACCCCCAGAATCGGTCTCGACTGGACTTAATGTCAGGGGAAACCTTTACCTTTACCTTTTATTCTTTAGAAAATCTGCATAATAGCCAATAAAGAAATACTGCACTGCATCTTGTTCATGAGAGATTGCAAAACGTAAGTTTTTAGTGGTGTTCCTTATTGCCTCTGCCTTCATATGAGGAAATAACTTTTCTACATTTGTTTGCAAAATGGTTATTCCAGACAGTTCAGTTCTGCATGCACAGATGCCAAAAGGCCCTTTTAGATCCAGGATTAAACCACAAAATTCTGTTTTCATTCCAAGTGATGGATGAACCACAGTTTGAATAAGCAAGAGGAAACACAGCAAACTTAAGTAATTTTCCTTTCAGACCAATGTGGGAAGGATGCCGAGTAGGGTTTTTTGTCACTAAATGATCAACTGACAATCTCCAAAAAAAAGTGTTTCCATGTACATGATCTGGGCTGGAGGTTGGATATTAATAAACACATGCTATCACTCTCTAAAAGGACGTTTGCAGTCCAAGGACAAATGTAGTTTAGACTACCATCTCCTCCAGGTTTTAGAATTCTTTTCATCTTAATCAACCTCCAGTTTATATTACCTCTAGCCAACGTTTAATGATCTGCCAGCATAAACTATTCAAAACTCTGAAATGGAAACAGAATTCATAATTGAATTTTACTTGCAATTTTAATAATCTCTGTCTCTATATTAGTTTTACAGATTTCCCTTAATCCAGCCATTTGATCACATCTGCCACTTTGGTTCCAATGAATGCATTCCAATTCATTTTCTCTTTGCATTTCTCTGCACTCTGACAAGCCTAAAAGAAATTTAACACACATTTTACACTAAGATAGTTCTGCATATCAAATGCACGGTTAAAAGTTACTTTCTTTTCCATATGAAACACTGAGCATTGTCACAAAGTCTTCCCAGCCCACAAGGCCAAATACAAAAAGGACAAAGGCAAGCAACTTTGTAAAGCCATTTCAAAATTACTTCTGATCCCCAGCCAAGTTTTGGAAAGCAGCAGTAACTGAAAGGAAGCAAGGAAGGAAGGAATTGCCCTAAGGAAGGAGAGGAAAGCAGAGAAAAGCAGAAAAGGCTATTGGCAGTTTCATTTCATATAGCCAACTATGATATCAAAATCAATTTTATGATGCCTTGACAAAGTTAAATATTACAAAATCAACTAACTATGAATAATCCAATAAGTAAGGAAAGCACAAATCTGAGAGAGGGTAGATGTCGAAACATAGGTCTGGGTTTAAAGAGTTATTTGACCTCAAGCCCTTGGCTGTCCCACATATCATCTGAATATTTACTGTACTTTTTTGAACATCATCATTTGTAGACCCATAAAACATGACCAAGAGGACACTATCCTTTTATATTTTATTTCATTCTTTTTCTAATCCTGTACTATCTTTTTCTGTATTCATTTCCTTTTTGATGTTATACTTTTATTTATAGGTGAACATGTTAATAAAGTATATAAAATAAAGCATTATCTTTATCTTGTGTAAAAAAACCTAGAGCAATAAGTATCTACATTTCTGTTTAATTGTGTCAGGCATGTTTGCCAATAAAGATGAATTAAATTATTCACTGAGATTAGTTCATATACTCTACCATTTCTGAACTTTAGCACTATTAAAATATAAAATAACCCACGTCGAAACCTATCTTTGTTTTGGTAAACTTTGAAGGACTTTGATGTCTTTTTAGCTTTATTTTTCCAAAGAACAATACAGCCCTCTAGTGGGAGAAAATGATAATTTACTCCATTAAAAGGCTAGAAATGAAAGATGGGGCAGCTAATGAATGTTATTTTAACAGCTTTTATTCTGCCTTTCTGCACATCAGAGGCAGAAAATAGAAATACACATTCTTAAAATTAAAGCCAGTTAAGAAGATATCCTGCATTGTTCCCCACTGAGGCTGCAAATACACAGTAGCACACTCACTACATCATAGAAAAGATTTTCTCAACCGTAGATCCTAACTATTCATGTATACGTCAACCTCGTGTATATGTCGAGTATAGGTTATGGAGCCAAAATTGTGGATATGACCAGTTTATCACTTAAGGGTTATTCCATGGAGAGGGAGAAGAACCATGACCTTGATCTGGTCATGTAAGTGTGATTTATTGTTATAATTGTATTATTTTACTTTGTTTAATAATGTGTATTATGTGGTTATGTAATGTTTGTGTTGCTTTTATGACTGTAAACCGCCCTGAGTTCCATCCGGGAGATAGGGCGGTATATAAATAAAGTTTTGTTATTATTTATTATAATGCAGCCTAAGGCCAGCTGCCTCCATCTGCCACAATTAAAAAAGGCCAGAAGCAGCATAACGAATTCTTTTAATATTAATAATAATAATAATAATAATAATCATAATAATAATTTTTGTACCCTGCCACCATCACCCCAGAGGGACTCAGGGCGATATTTAGAATATTTAGAACAATTTTAACTAACATAAAATCACCAGTATTTCAGTGGGAAATATGGGCCTGCTTTTGGCTAATGAGATAGTCAAGTTAATGAGGGTTGGCTTACAGATATAAAACCAACATACAATAATATCAAATACAAAAAACACACAAATAAATTTAAAAGGCATTAAACATTATAAAACACTTGAGAAACACAGCAATAAAAACATAAAATGAGCTGGGCAAAGATTTTAGATTTTCCTGGGGCAGACTGAACTATTTACTCTATTCAGAGATAAGGATGGTTCTTTATATATTTATCTCTTCCTCTCTCTCTCTCTATAAATATATATATATATACAGGTACATATATAGAGACAAGAGCTTACATGTTTTATGACAAATCTGAACTTTGTAATCTTTCAGGCCACTTCGCATTTGCTTTCCCCATGCTCTTACTGCATTTGCAAATAGTCAACTGTTTTAAATACTCATCCGTGGACACACAAGTTGTGTAAATCATCAGTGGTAATGACTGCATTCTGTTCACTACATTTGTAATTGTGACGGTCTTGGTTACATTTATTTGTATCTCAACCTTCTCCCAGTCTAGCACTCAAGGTGGCTTTCAAGCAGTAAATGGAATACAGTAGAGTCTCACTTATCCAACATTCTGGATTATCCAACGCATATTTGTAGTCAATGTTTTCAATACATCATGATATTTTGGTGCTAAATTTGTAAATACAGTAATTGCTACATAGCATTACTATGTTTTGAACTAATTTTTCTGTCAAACTTGTATAACATGATGTTTTGGTGCTTAATTTGTAAAATCATAACCTAATTTGATGTTTAATAGGCTTTTCCTTAATCCCTCCTTATTATCCAACATATTTGCTTATCCAACATTCTGCCGACCCATTTATGTTGGATAAGTGAGACTCTACTGTATAGGGAAAAGCATACCAAATACAAAAATTATACATGCCTGGGTTGTTGTGAGTTTTCCAGGCTGTATGGCCATGTTCTAGAAGCATTCTCTCCTGACGTTTCACCTGCATCTATGGCAGGTATCCTCAGAGGTTGTGAGGTCTGTTGGAAACTAGGCAAGTGGGGTTTATATATTTGTGGAATGTCCAGGGTGGGAGAAAGAACTCTTGTCTGTTGGAGTGTTGCAATTGGCCATCTTGATTAGCACGGAATAGACTTGCAGCTTCAAAGCCTGGCTGCTTCCTACCTGGGGGAATTATTCATTTGGAGGTGTCAGCTGGCCCTGATTGTTTCTTGTCTAGAATTCCCCTGTTTTCTGATTGTTGTTCTTTATCTACTGTCCTGATTTTAGAGCTTTTTAATACAACAACCCTCATTAACTTGACTATCTTATTAGCCAAAAGCAGGCCCATATTTCCCACTGAGATACTGGTGATTTTATGTTAGTTAAAATTGTTCTAAATATTCTAAATATCTCATTGTTCTTTCATGGTTTTTTGCACAACAAATAAGATATGTGCAGTGTGCATAGGAATTTGTTCGTGTTTTATTCAAAGCATAGTCCGGCCCGCAACAGTCAGGGACCATGAACCGGCCTTCTGCTTTAAAAGTTTGAGGACCCCTAGTCTAGAGTTTTCCTAATGTGTAGGCCAAGAGCCATTGTGCAAAGCACTGTATACTAGCATGAGTCTTCCTGAGCTGCATCATTTTCTATTTTCTTGTGTCAGGAGCAACTTGAGAAACCGCAAGTTGCTTCTGGTGTGAGAGAATTGGCCGTCTGCAAGGACGCTGCCCAGGGGACACCCAGATGTTTGATGTTTTACCATGTTTTTGGAAGGCTTCTCTCATGTCCTCGCATGGGGAGCTGGAGCTGACAGAGGGAGCTCATCCACTCTCCCCAGATTCTAACCACCAACTTGTCAGTCAGCAGTCCTGCAAGCATAAGGGTTTAACTCATTGTGCCCCTGGGGGCTCCAATATTCTAATGCAATATTGGACAATTTACAGGTTTGCAGGGCTCACAATATCATCCGGAAATACACATCTCTGCTACCAAAGTTTCAGTGGTGCAACAGCAAAACAAAGAAAACAAAAAAACTCAACATTATTCTCTTAAAACATGGTATGGATATATTATGCATCTTGATTTATAGCAATAGTCTATAAGAGTTTTAGCAGCATATCAGCAAATTCTCTGGCAATGCAAAAATATATGGGCTATATGCTGTCCATCTGTTTTCTTTAACAAATAATTAGAATGTAATTCCTTTTCTAAACAAATTACAGGCAGTCACCAAGTTATAAACAAGATATCTTCTGTAGGTTTGTTAAGTTGAATTTACATGAAAGTCAAAACGGACATTTTTAAATGTAACTCCAACCAACGAACGAACGAACGAACGAAAGAAAGAAAGAAAGAAAGAAAGAAAGAAAGAAAGAAAGAAAGAAAGAAAGAAAGAAATGAAGGACTGGTGAGAAAGCTTTAGTGGGGACATCTTTTCCCTATAATAACAACTCTTTCAGGAGTGAATTTCCTTTCTGAGGGGTAGATTTCTCTTACTGCCTGTTGTCCCATTCCTGTTCTTAACTAGGAGTCATTTATAAGTCAGATATAAACTGCCTGTAACTCAGGGACTATCCGATACATCTTAACTATAGCTCTGGAAAAATGCCGCAAACATCCACATATATATATTTAATAATATAAATTCATGAACCCGGCTTGAGTATCTTGCTATTAATTTGTATTGCGGTCGGATGTATTTGTATGAATTTTATATGTTGTACGCTGCTTTGAATCCCACTCACTGGAGAAAAGCGGAATAATAATAATAATAATAATAATAATAATAATAATAATAATAATTTTACATGCGGTATTGACCTACCTATTCCTGAATTGGCACCAGTAATTATGGCCACTTTTCCACTCATGTCACGGCCTTGAAGAATTTCCATCGCAGTGGTGTTTCCGTCATACTTCTGCTTGGCATTGGGTTTCATGGGATTATCGTCCACTGTGAATGCTAACCTCGGGTCAAGGTATGTCGTCCTTTTGTTTATATGGCTTGAGAGGAATAAGAAGTGGTTTTCCACATCAGTGTCTATTTCAGTAACCATGAAAACACATAAGACCATTTAAAGGATTTTCCCCTCTCTTTGAACCCTAAAAGAGATGGAATATAGAGTAGCTAGGACCCACTTTTTACTATTTAGAAATGTAGATTTTTTTTATAAATAAACCTTTTGTGATTTTAAAGACAGAACTCTGCATGTTTGCCTCCTAAATTCCAATATCTTTACAGCCACACGGCATTTCATGCTTGGGGGCAATTGATTCTTCTAGTTATAAGGAACAGTTCTCACTTACTCAACAAAGTAGACCTGTCCATTTTCATCTGTTTCCTGCTCCCATCCATATGGCAAATCTGAGGGTGGAAAGAGTGATTTTTAGTTGCATTTTTTGAGCAACTTTGGTCTTTCTGGTACAAGTGGTATAGCTATGCAACCGCATCTTCAAGTTGAAGAGGCTGGTGAACAAAGAGAACAGAATACTGAAAACTCATTAAAAACCAAGATAGAAACACTGTAACTGGACAGTAAAGACTAATCAACAAAAGGCTTTATTTTGAGCCAAAACTTTGTACAGGGAAACAAGATAATGATTACAGTTTAAAGTTAAAATTTAATTTTAAGTTCAGGTGAAATATTCCAATTTACATGCTGTGAGGAGCAATATCTTTGGCTTTTCCTACGATGCTGGTATCCAAATCATGTTTTCTGAGCAGTTAAGAACTTTGCAACTCGCCAAATCAATAGCTGGTGGAGAAATGGAGTTCTTAGTACAATAATTAATAGAAACCTTCTGTTTGGCAGAGGCTTTCACTGATTTTGCAGTGCCCTACCTTGGAAAATCCACAATGTGATAGACGGATAGCACAATACAGCAAAAATCAGATACAAACCTCCAGCAACTCGCTTCCGTTTCCCAGATTTTGGGTGGTCCCACTGAGTTCTCTCTTCCAGGTGACTGAAAGACAGCAATTAAAGAACATATTGAATAATTTTTCAACTATGCAACTGAATCTCAATATTATTATTGTATGCTCAAAGCAAAAGCTGTAATTTTTGGAGGAATGCAATGTGCTCCCCCATAACAATGTCTCTAGGTCATCAATAAAGTAAGGCAGTAGGGATGAGTGGAAATTTATATCAAACAGCCTGAGAAAGATTAAACTTAGGGTGCTATCCTATGCATCTCCCCCTCCGTTTTTAAACAGTTGTAATCTATTTCTGAAACAAAGTACTTCCTGCCTCTGCCCATTGCTTAAAAAATGTGTTGACAATGTTAAGAAACAAGGGGGGGTTCCTATGAATGGTCTACAAAGAAGCAATGCCATAGTAATCTCAAAAAATCCAACGGCCTGATCCTGATTATTTTATTTATTTATTAATTTCCATCATTTCTATCCCGCCCTTCTCACCCGAATGGACTCAGGGCGGCTTACAAAACTGGCAGAATTTGATGCCAATATACAACAATACAAAAGAATAAAACATAAGCAATTAAAAACAGATTTAAAATAATACAAAATACTTGAGCCATTCATCCACAGAACCTTGTACATAAACCTTAGTCCAGACCGAGTCGAAGCCAACGAAACTTATTCTTTGAACACTTGCTCACATAGGTCTTCACTTTCTTTCTAAAACTGTATTTTTAATTTTTTGTATTCAGTCGGGAGATCGCTATCTTGCTTTACTAACCTTTCGAAACTGAGCTTTTTCCTGCCTTTTCTTTCCCTTTTTTAAAACTAGAGTAACCAATTCATAAAAAGCCCATTGAGAGAGAGAGCAGAAGAGCCCATGGAAAGAAATGGGGTTAAAACTATGACTCCTCTCTCCTTGAGAGTAGGGGCATAAGGAAGGAGAGCAGAAGAGCCGTGGGGAAGAATGGGATCTACCCTAAGAACAAAGCCTCCAGGGACATTGGGAGGGACAGAAGAGCCCATGGAGAGAAATTGGGTCTGCCTTAACAGGAGCTCCCGGTGGTGAAGCAGGTTAAAGTGCTGCGCTGCTGAACTAGCTGACCGAAACGCTGGTGGTTCAAATCTGGGGAGCAGAGTGAGCTCCCGCTATTAGCCCCAGCTTCTGCCAATCTAGCAGTTCAAAAACTGTGAGTAAATCAATAGGAATCGCTCTGGCGGGAAGGTAACAGTGCTCCATGCAGTCATGTCGGCCACATGACGTTGGAGGTGTCTACGGACAACGCCGACTCTTCAGCTTAGAAATGGAGATGAGCACCAACCCCCAAAGTCAGATATGACTAGACTTAACGTCAGGGGAAAACTTTTACCTTTGCCTTTACTGCATCCGCTCGTGTGATCAATCTGAAAATGGATAATTTTGGGAGAAAGGGCAAGAAACAGCACCATGTGATGGCTACTGATAAATGATACAATTTGCTTTTTAACACAGAAGGACTAAACACCACAGTAATATGACGCTCCCCCATAGGATGAGGTCCATAATCATCTCAGATTGTTAAGGGATGGAATCAACAAACCCTTAGGTGTCATTAAAAGGATGCAAATCTACAAGGGAAAGCTTACTGAGAAAGAAAGAAAAATTGAGATCTACAATGGCACTACTTTTCCATGCTGTTGGAATTAATACTTTTGTTTGTGTTGGGCTCTGGAGATCAGACTTTCAGTCCCCACTCAGCCATGGAAAGCCACTGGTTAAACTGGGGCAAGACACAGCCTCAGAACCAAAGACAAACCTGCTCTGAACAAACCATTCAGGAAAGCACTTGGTTGCACACTACATCAACTGGTTTCTCCATCTTTTTAAATCTACACCTTTTTATTTTTCTTACACATACATTTTGCTTTACTAAAATGTATGCAAATTCACAATGGATTATTCTAATATCACATCTGAAACAGCATTTTTACAACCATTATTTAGTAAATAGGATAAAGAGATAAAAGATCAGTTTATAGGCTGAGAGATCTGATAAAGAATTCCAAGAGAGAGAGAGCTGACTCATTTTCATTGTGCCAAATCTAAAACTCACTTACCCTAAATACTGAAGGCACTTCAAGGCCATCAAAGCTCTTCATTCTGCCAAGAAAACTCAGTTATCTGCTCCAGTGAGGAGATTTGGTTATATCTTGTTCTCTGTGACAGATTCCAGATAGATCTACAAGGAAGCCTCCAGCTACACGCCACACTAACCAAGTACTATATATCTGACATTAAGGGGCTGTAAGACTCTTTGCTGTTTCATGGGCACTAGACACACTGCTATTCATTGACAGGAAGAGAAGAGATGATTGATTTACATTATCGCCATTATTAATAATAAATAATGTTTAGTGGCTATCTAGACCCCTGCAATTCAACCAATGCATCTTGACTCAGAAAGAAGTTCCTGTTGCAGTGTTTCTCAAACTAAATGCCATCTAGCTATCTGACCAAGTAAACTTGAACTAGGAATGTGCAAAGTGCATGTTAGTCTCCTGAGTCTGGTTTTGTATTTTCCCATATTTCACCCTCTACCAACTTATAACATGTTTCCAGATAGGCCACCTTCTTGATCCAGTGGCCTAGGGGATAAAAGCCTTGTGACTTGAAGGTTGGGTTGCTGACCTGAAGGCTCCCCACCCGGGGAGAGCGTGGATAAGCTCCCTCTATCACCTCTAGCTCCATGCGGGGAAATGAGAGAAGCCTCCCACAAGGATGGTAAAACATCAAAACATCCGGGCGTCCCCTGGGCAACGTCCTTACAGACGGCCAATTCTCTCACTCCAGAAACAACTCCTGTTGCTCCTGACACAAAGAAAAAAAAAACCAAAATATCATAAATTGAACCCAAGATCTTTTGTATGTGTTCTATTACTGGGCAACAGCACACTCAGTAGCAGAGAACGTGCAAAAAAAAAGTAAGGATACCAGGGCTTTAAAAACAAAAGGACTTATTCTGAAACAAGCAAGGACAGCATGCAGCTGTATATGTTTATCCACCTTTAAAAGTGCAGGCAGTTCCCAAGTTACAAACATCTGACTTACAAATGACGGGAGCGAGACAACAGTAAGAGAAATCTATCCCCCAGAAGGGAAATTCACTCCTGAAAAAGTAATTATCATAGGGAAAAGGTGTCTCCACTGAAGCTTTATCGCCGTTGTTTCCACAACAAGCCAGATTTTCTTGTAGCTTGAACTACCTCTCCCCATTTTGGAACATTCTGCACTTTCGCCCAGATCTGTGTATTAGTCTCCTGTTTTTAACATTTTATGCTGTATGCTGATTTTTATGACTGTTTTATTGATGCTGAAGTTTTATTGTTTGGAATATTTGTTTTATTGTCTTGTTGCTGCTATTATATTGTTGTGTCGGGCAAGGCCCCATGTAAGCCGCCCCGAGTCCCTTCAGGGAGGTGGGGCGGGGTATAAAAATAAAGTTATTATTATTATTTTCAAAATCCTATTATCACAGGGACAGAAAGTGAGGAGACATCTTCTGAAAAGGGGCAGAGACAACAAAACAAACACGACAGGGGTGTTCACCCTTCCCTATGCTATCCAAAACTAATTTATGCATATACAGGCAGCAAACATGACAGGTTCTACAGGTTTGTTCTTAAGTTACATTTGTATACAAATCAGAACAGAACAGGAACAATTATCAAGTGTACTTCCAGCCAATATATATATATAATCCCAGAATTCCTGATCACTGAACAAGCTGCCTAGGGCTTCTTGGATTTGGGAGGCCCAAACAGCTGGAGGGCTGCAATTTGAGGATGTATACATGAGACCCTTGGGAGGTGGAAGTAGGTGAATAATAATAAAAAGAACACTTTATTTATATTCCTCCCTGTCTCCTCAAGGGAACTCAGGGCAGATCATAGTACACATACAGTACATGGCAAACATTCAATGCTGTTTGGACAGACAGGACAGAACAGTGAAGGAAGAAACTTGTATCCTCATTTATGTAAATAAATGTACACAATGTAGCAGATGTCAAGCAATCGTCAGCATGCAAGTCTCATAATCCCCCTTACAGTCCCATAAAACACCAATTTTGTTTGTGTTTAAAGATAGCCAAAGTGAAAATTGTAACAATTACATTGAGGAGGAGACCAAATACAGTAGAGTCTCGCTTATCCAACGTAAACGGGCTGGCAGAATGTTGGATAAGCGAATATGTTGGATAATAAGGATAGATTAAGGAAAAGCCTATTAAACATTAAATTAGGTTATGATTTTACAAATTAATCACCAAAACATTATGTTATATAACAAACTTGACGGAAAAAGTAGTTCAATACACAGTAATGCTATGTTGTAATTAAAGCCTAAAAACCTGGCTCTTCCAAAAGCCCTTCGACGATTAATTATTAAGTTGAACTATCTGCCCATCCAACTACAGGTTTTTCTGCCACTACTATTTTGCACTTTACTGATAAACTACCTCTCCCATTTTGATATATTTTGCACTTTGGCCCAGATCCTTGTTTTACTCTCCTGCTTTTAATATTTTATGCTATATGTTGATTACTAGGATGGTTTTATTGATATTGCTGTTTTACTGTTGGAATAATTGTTTTATCATTTTATTGTTGTATGTTTCGGGCTTGGTCCCCATGTAAGCCGCTCCGAGTCCCCGTTGGGGAGATGGGGCGGGGTATAAAAATAAAGTTATTATTCTTATTATTATTGTAATTACTGTATTTACGAATTTAGCACCAAAATATCACGTTGTATTGAAAACATTGACTACAAAAATGCGTTGGATAAGCGAGTGTTGGATAAGTGAGACTCTACTGTAATGGGTTTACACTGCAAGGGAAAGAGATTCCACCTAAACATCAGGAATCACTTCCTGTCTGTTAGAGCTGTTCAACAGTGGAACTCACTGCCTCAAGAGTCAATAAAGTAAGACAGTAGGGCTTAAGCGGCTGAGGGGAAAAAGGAAGGGGCCTGAGGCTGTTAGGAATGGTGGGAGTCGAAGTCCAAAACACCTGGAGGGCCCAAGTTTGCCCATGCCTGTTCTAAATGAAGAAGCGCGCTATTAAATCCTCCCCAAAAGCTCCCCGTTCCCTTACTTGGCGTAGTAGACCCAGCCGTCCTTGGTGGTCCTCTCCTCCCAGCCCGGGGGAAGCTCCTCCTCGCTGTCGGTGTCGTCCAGACCCGCGTACTTCAGCGCCGCCATGCCGCTCCGCCCGTCTCCAAGGCAACCGTCTCCCAAAAAGACCAAGGAAGGTCCCTGCTCCTAACCCCTACCTTCCCACTGAGGCGGAACCTTTCCACCCGGTTCCGTTGCACACCGAGCCCCTTTGCTCGGAACAACTCTTCCGGTCGTATCAGCCAATCACAGAGCGGGAAGGGCGAAGGGCATGCTGGGGGATGTAGTCTTTGGGGCCAAAAAGACACGTGCGCCAGTCCAGGGAAAACAAGCGATCAGCCAAAGCCGAGGAGGCACTTGTCCTGTCCGGGAATTGAAAGATTTTCGTTTTATTGGGTTGCTGTGAGTTTTCCGGGCTATATGGCCATGTTCCAGAAGCATTCTCCCATGACGTTTCTCCCACATCACAGGTTGTGAGGTCTGTTGGAAACTAGGCAAGTAGGGGTTTATATATCTGTGGAATTTCCAGGATGGGAGAAAGAACTCTTGTCTATTGGAGGCAAGTGTAAACGTTGCAATTGGCCACCTTGATTAGTATTGAATGACTTTTCAGCTTCAAAACCTGGCTGTTTCCTGATTGGGGGAATCCTTTGTTGGGAGGTGTTAGCTGGCCCTGATTGTTTCGTGCCTGGAATTCCCGTTTTCAGAGCGTTATTCTTTATTTACTGTCCTGATTTTAGAGCTTTTTAATACTGATAGCCAGGTTTTATTCATTTTCATGATTTCCGACTGGGGTAATCCTTTGTTGGGAGGTGTTAGCTGGCCCTGATTGTTTCGTGCCTGGAATTCCCCTTTTCAGAGCGTTATTCTTTATTTACCGTCCTGATTTTAGAGCTTTTTAATACTGGTAGCCAGGTTTTATTCATTTTCATGATTTCCGACTGGGGGAATCCTTTGTTGGGAGGTGTTAGCTGGCCCTAATTGTTTCATGCCTGGAATTCCCGTTTTCAGAGCGTTATTCTTTATTTACTGCCCTGATTTTAGAGTTTTTTAATACTAGTAGTCAGGTTTTGTTCATTTTCATGGTTTCCTCTTTTCTGTTGAAATTGTCCACATGCTTGTGGATTTCAATGGCTTCTCTGTGTAGTCTGACATAATGATTGTCAGAGTGGTCCAGCATTTCTGTGTTTTCAAATAATATGCTTTGTCCAGGTTGGTTCTTCAAGTGCTCTGCAATGGCTGACTTCTCTGGTTGAGCCAGTCTGCGTTTTATAAAGGTTCAAAACATAAAATGCACTATGTAATTTAGAGCATCATGTACAAACATTATTACCTGAGAGTTAACAACAATAATGAAAATAATAATTACAGTCAACTGTTGTAATTCACAGTAGCATCTTCCAGACTGTAATGTTTAAAGGAAACTGTAATTATCAAGGCTTAAATGTGGACTAAAGTCAAAACATATCCAGTAGTCTCCACTATTTAAGCAGTTTCTGAAGACTCCAATTGGATTTGGCAACCAACATACTCTATACTCAGCTCTATACTCAGAGAGGCCTGACTATTTCTGTGGCCTTTACATGTCACATCTCTTTTTATGTTTTGAACCTTTATAGTGTTTGCTTATCTCTTTGACATGAATCAATCAGGGCCAGCTAACGCCTCCCAACAAAGGCTTCCCCCAGGCAGGAATCAGCCAGGCATTGAAGCTGCAAAGCCTTTCAATGCTAATCAAAGTGATTAATTGTAATATTCACGCCTGCCCTCCAACAGAGTTTTTTTCCCTCCAACCCTGGACCTTCCATAGGTATAAAAACCCCACTTGTCTTTTTTCCAATATACCGGTATATTCCAATATTTCCAACCTCTGAGAATGCCTGCCATAGATATGGGTGAAGCATCAGGAAAGAATGCTTCTGGAACATTGCCATACAGCCCGGAAAACTCACAGCAACCCAGTGATTCTGGCCATGAAAACCTTCAACAACACGTTTTCTTTTATCTTTGAAAAGATTTCAAAGGATCCTGTGGAAAGCAGTGGTTTTAACCTGGATCACTGCCTCTTGTATCCTATGGGGTTCAATGCAGAACAATAGGATGCCATGGAAAGCAATGGTTTTAACCTGGTGTCAGTCTCCTTTAATGTAAGTGGCTTTGGGCAGGGCAAGGGATCTCTTGGTTTTCGGATATTGTTGTTTCTATTGATTAAAAACAAACAGTTATACTGACCTTGTGATGAATGTATTGCCAGATCTTAAGTTTCCGCATGTGAGTGTGATGGGGAGGCAAAACTCGAAACAGGACTGCTGATGATACAAGTGGGGTGATTCTCTGAAATCTGAAATCCAAATCACTTCTGCTCCCTAGCATTTCAGATAAGAGATACTCATCACAATTGTGCAACTGGCAGATCTTCAGTAAGATCAAATAGTTTCCATTGAAAGTCTGATCCTGCCACTGATAAATGGGTAGACCAGGGGTCCTCAAACTTTTAAAGCAAAGGGCCGGTCTACAATCCTTCAGACTGTTGAGGGGCCGAATTATCATTTGGGAAAAAAAAAACCAAACAAATTTCTATGCACACTGCACATATCTTATTTGCAGTGCAAAACAATGACAATAACAATGAAAGAACAATACAATATTTTAAAATGAAAATAATTTTAACCAACATAAACCTATCAGGATTTCAATAGGAAGTTTGGGCCTGCTTCTGGCCAATGAGATAGTCAGGTTAATTAGGATTGTTGTTGTTGTTGTTGTTGTTGTTGTTGTTGTGTGTCTTCAAGTCATTTCAGACTTTGGGCGAGCTTAAGTCCAAAATTATTTATTTATTCATTTACTACATTTATTTACTACATTTATATCCCACCCTAATCACCCCGAAGGGAACTCAGAGCAGCTGTATGAACATACAGTATATTATATTATTAGCATAGCACAATATTAGCATTATATATTACTATATTGAGCTATATAACTATACTGTAATATATGTAATATATAACATACAGTAGAGTCTCACTTATCCAACGTTCTGGATTATCCAATGCATTTTTGTAGTCAATGTTTTCAATGCATTGTGATATTTTGGTGCTAAATTCGTAAATACAGCAATTACTACATAGCATTAGTGTGTAATGAACTACTTTTTGTGCCAAATTTGTTGTATAACATGATGTTTTGGTGCTTAATTTGTAAAATCATAACCTATTTTCATGTTTAATAGGCTTTTTCTTAATCTCTCCTTATTATCCAACATATTCGCTTATCCAATGTTCTGCCAGCCCGTTTATGTTGGATAAGTGAAACTCTACTGTATAATTAATATTATATGGTATTATTATTAGTATTATCTATATATATAAAAGAGTGATAGAATCCTGGCGACTGCCGAAACAACAAAACTAAACACCCCACAACCTCAAAAATTGACAACATAACCCATCATCCACGCCTCTAGGTTGATACAACAAAAAGAAAATAAAGTCCTAATTAGAGGGAGAGGAATAATTGTTTTTATCCAATTGCTGCCAGTTAGAAGACTAAGCTCCGCCCACTTGGTCTCCTAGCAACCCACTCACCCAGGGGACAGGCAGTTAGGCCTCACTTAGGCCTCTTCCACACTGCCTATAAAATACAGATTATCAGATTTTAACTGGATTAGATGGCAGTGTAGACTCAAGGCCCTTCCACAAAGCTATATAACCCATATCATCTTATATTATCTGCTTTAACTGGATTATCTGGACTCCACACCTTTACCTTAACTACCACCAATTCCTCAATACTTTATTTCCCATACCACCATACTTCGCCACAGCAACGCGTGGCCGGGCACAGCTAGTATTGTATAAAATGATAATGTTATTATCAATATCATATGTATAGACAATATATTATTAAAACGGATATAAAAATATTACATTATAAATGAGGGCTGGGGCCAGGTAAATGACCTTGAAGGGCCGCATCCGGCCCCCAGGCCTTAGTTTGGGGACCCCTGGGGCAGAAGCATGCTTCTTTTCCATAATGAGTGCTGTAAATTCAGAAAAAGGAGCTGGAAATTTTGCAAAGGGAGCACAGTTGCCAACCTGCATGCACACAGTATGCTCTCTGCTATGCTACAGAATGTTGGAATAACTACCAGGTTCAATGGTTTTCGGAGGCGATTTATTAAATATGTGGACAATGAATCTATCAATGATTACTAGTCAGGGTGGCTGTATATCATGGCTGTTTGCAGAGGCAGTATGTCAATTGCTGGAAAGCACAAGATGAAGACTACAACTGCCCTTATATCCTTCTGGCAGGCTTCCCATTAGGCGACTGGTTCACCACTGCACTCACAGAATATTGGTCGGCTCCAAAATGGATATTATCTTCTTATATATGTCAGGGTACTAAATCTAAGTACTTCTCTCCCGAGACATTTTGTGATCCAGGTAATGGCCCATTACGTTCAATGTCTGTATTGAAGAACATCCCTGAATGTCTGGGATTACAACTCATGAGATTTTTTTTTAACACACACTCTCCATCTTTGCCTCATACAGCAATCAACCAGTGTAATGTTTGCAACAAGGCACTGTTTTTGGGGCGCATCAAAAAGTATTGTAAATACGACAATGGAAACATTCTTTTTTGTGTTGCATGCCTGGTCTCACCAACAATACAGGAGTGGAAATATTGGAGAATAAGTAGAATAATTGAAGATGGCACCAGATGGCGCCATAGACAAAATAACAAGCTACTCCGGACTTTTTCCAAAGTCAGAGAATAATAGGTCTGTCCTATATCATCTACAGTAGAGTCTCACTTATCCAACATAAACGGACCGGCAGAACGTTGGATAAGCGAATATGTTGGATAATAAGGAGGGATTAAGGAAAAGCCTATGAAACATCAAATTAGGTTATGATTTTACAAATTAAGCACCAAAACATCATGTTAGACAACAAATTTGATAGAAAAAGTAGTTCAATAGGCAGTAATGTTATGCAGTAATTACTGTATTTACGAATTTAGCACCAAAATATCACGATATGTTGAAAACATTGACTACAAAAATGTGTTGGATAATCCAGAACGTTGGATAAGCGAGTGTTGGATAAGTGAGACTCTACTGTACTAGCTGTGCCCAGCCACGCGTTGCTGTGGCGTTGTCTGGTGGTGTCAGTGAGAACTTGTCGAGGCTGGATGGCCATCTGTCAGGAGTGCTTGGATTGTGTCCTCCTGCATGGTAGAAGGAAGTTGATCTGGATGATCCTTAGGGGTCACTCCAAACCTTAGGATTGTATGATGATGTTGTTGTTATTATTATTATTATTATTAGTATTACTATTATTGAGAGGCTGGCTGGCCATCTGTTGGGAGTGTTTGGATTGTATCGTCCAATGGCAGAGTTGGGTTGGACTGGATGTCCTTTAGGGGTGTCGCCTAACTGTATGATGCTATGATTTGATGTGTATTATTATTGTGCAGATATTGGATGGCCATCTGTCAGGAGTGGTTGGATTGTGTCCTGCTGCATGATATAAGGAAGTTGAACTGGATGATCCTTAGGGGTATCTGCTAACTTTAGGATTGTATTATTATTATTATTATTATTATTATTATTATTATTATTATTATTATTATTGAGAGGCTGGGTGGGCTGAGTGGGTTGCTAGGAGACCAAGTGGGCGGAGCTTAGCCTTCTAACTGGCAGCAATTGGATAAAAACGATTATTCCTCTCCCTCTAATTAGGACACAGGTCCACCATCTTGAGTTTTGATTACATGGATTTTCTGCCTTTATTTTTGTCTGGCCTTAAGCTCACTGAAATGTTAATTATAACTAAAATCAGTGGTCCCATTATAGTTTTTAACACTTCTGTCAATTGGAAATATTCCATTCCATTTTGTTTTATGTGCAATGGGGTGCAAATCCCTCCACAATGATTTTCTCGTAAATTGATCACTCAAACATTGCAGCAAACAAGCCGTTCTGCTTAAAATCTTCTGCCACTTGTTTTGAATGCTGGATTTTCGCTGCCAGCGCCTCAAAGATATCATGCTGATCAATGGCCGTGGCCACTTTATAGATTAATTCTTCTGTCGACTCCAAACCTCTCAATCCGAGATTAACTCCACAGCCTGCCAGTGGGTGTTCCAAGAAGAAGAAGAAGAAAGAAAGAACTGTTATTTTCAAGGGCCAACTTAAACTTCTGCCAATCTGCAAAGGGAAATTATTCATTTCCTTTGTTTGCAACTTTTCTTTAGATAACAACACTTTATTTGTATTCCACCCTATCTCACTGAGGGGACTCAGGGTGGATTCCAGCAAACAGACACAAAGCAAACATTCAATATCTAGAAACAACAAACACAGATAATGGTAAAGGTTTCCTTTTCTGGCTCTGAGGAGTGATGCTCATCTCCACTTCTAAGCCGAAGAGCCAGCGCTGTCCATAGACGCCTCCTAGGTCATGTGGCTGGCATGACTGCATGGACCACCATTTACCTTCCCGCCAGGAACTTTCGAACTGCTCAGTTAGCAGAAGCTGGGGCTAACAGCGGGAACTCACCCCATCCTGCGGATTCAAACTGCCAACCTTCAACTCAGTAGGTTCAGCAGCTCAGCAGTTTAACTCACTGCGCCACTGTGGTGCAATAAAACAAAAAAGACTCTTTCTAAGGAAGGCGATGAAGAGGAGGAGGAGTATGATACAGATAGAGGATCATCAACCTCTGAAGGGCTGAAGGTTCTCCAACTCTATTTTAAAGAGTTTTAAAAGCCATCACTACATTTCTTTCTGCTCCCTTTATCTGCCTTGGCTCAATGCCGGAGGATCATGGGAGTTGTAGTTTGGTGCGGCACCAAAACTCTTGCAGACAAGGCTTTGTAAAAGCTTTGTAAAATGCCAGCTCCCATGATTCCATATCATTGCACGTACTGCAGTCAAATTGGCATCAAACTGCATTAATTCTATGGTGTAAAGCAGTGATGCCAGAAGTGGGTGCTACTGCCCCCCCGGTGGGTGCTGGAGCAATCAAGGGGGGCGGTGATGGCACCAATTAGGACAAGGGGGCGGGGCCAGAGGAGGGGCGGGGCCTCTTCCCAAGTGCCGGAGACAGGGCTGAGCACCTAAGGCGCCTGTTAGGGCAAACAGGGGGCGGAGCTAGAGGAGTGGGCGGGGCCTCTTCCCAAGTGTCGGAGATAGGGCTGAGAATCTCTACCTCTCCTGAGGCGCTTGTTGGGACACATTGGGCGGAGCTAGGGAAGGGGGCGGGGCCTCCTTCCAAGATCCCGAGACAGGGCTGAGCCTCTATAACTCTCCGGAGAGGCCTTTTTGGACTAAAGGGCGGGGCTAGGGGCGGGGTCTCTTCCCAAGAGCGTGAGACAGGGCTGAGCCTCTGTATACCTCCCCTGAGGCGCTTGTTAGAACACAGGGGCGGGGTATAGAGGTTCAGCCCCGTCAGGCACTTGGGAAGAGGCCCTGCCCCATGTCCTGGAAGGCGCCGTAGGACAGGGATAGAAGCTCAGCCCTACCTCAGAGCTCATAACTCCGCCCATCCCATTTGTGGCCCCGCCCACCTCCCAGCCCTGCATCTTGGACTAGGGGAGAGGCTCAGCCCCGCCCTCTTGAGCAGGAGCCACGCCCACCCCTCTAAGCCACACCCCCTTTCAAGGGAGCGCTGAGTGATATTTTTTCTGGAAAGGGGGCGGCAGGCCAAATAAGTTTGGGAATCACTGGTGTAAATGCAACCCTAGTCCAAAACCCAGTACTGTTCCATGATCTGGGAGGAGGCCACTAGGGGGTGCTAGAGAAAGATAGTCCATTTATAATAGATAATAGAACAGTACCCCAAATCCAAAATACTAGACAATGCTGGCTCTCTCTACAGCTCTTTACAGGAACTCAAATAAATTTGGACCTGGAGGTAACAGGAAAAGATACCAATGAGAAGTGGTCTGGAATAAGACTGTATCATGAAACTTCAACAGAAGTATGACCCGACATACCAATGTTTCTCTTTTTTCAATTTTGCTCCCCATCTCTGCAATGAAAAACAAGTTTGTTTGTTTTTTTTAAAAAAACTGACCAGTGTCAAAATTCAGCACTCGGGCAGCTTCTCCTTCTATGGTGACCACAACATTGTCTCTCTCCAAAAGAGCTGCTGTAACCCGCCGGTGGGAGAGCATGATTTCAAAGAGCCGGTGGCTGCATTGGATACGATGAAGAGTCAGTTCGTTGACTCTGGGTTCAATATCCATCTTGTAGGCATTGAAAGACTGGTGGAATATGTTTTTCATGATCTGTGGGTGACAGAAAATTGTTCAATTGAGAACATTTGATGACATGAAACCTTTTTTAAAAAACCTCTTGCAGATATTTGTGGAGACAGATGCAGAACAAAACTGAATTGGCAATAGATTCGGGGAGAAATCTTTCATGCTATGTTTCCTTTCCCCAATCCTTGGTTCTGGGAACTCTGAGACATACATAGAATGCGGAAACCTTGCATTTTTATTACAGTTTGTAGTGGTTAAGTAGAACCCCGGTGGCAAAGTGTGTTAAAACACTGAGCTGCTGAACTTGCGGAACAAAAGGTCCCAGGTTCAAATCCCGGGAGCGGAGTGGGCGCCTGCTGTTAGCCCCAGCTTCTGCCAACCTAGCAGTTCGAAAACATGCAAATGTGAGTAGATCAATAGGTACCGCTCCGGCGGGAAGGTAACGGCACTCCATGCAGTCATGCCGGCCACATGACCTTGGAGGTGTCTACAGACAATGCCGGCTCTTCGGCTTAGAAATGGAGATGAGACCAACCCCCAGAGTCAGACATAACTGGACTTAACATCAGGGGAAACCTTTACCTTACTAGTGGTTAAGTGGGCTATAAACTCTAGGAGCTAGAGTCTAAATAGTTTTTCCAAGGTGATCTATCCTCTATAAATCTGTCTTATTTCCATTATAAATATATCTAAGCTATTTGCCAATCTTCTGGGCATTGGCCCAAGCTGACCTGTGTCCCTCTCCTTTTCCAGCACCCAATGAGAACACATGGAGCAGGTGGTTTTTTGGGATCTCCGTATGCAAGTAACCTAATGGCACAATCTTTCTGTCTTTCTTGCTTTGAAAAGACAACAGAAACAGCAGCTGTAAAATATTCTGCAAAACAAGAGTCTGATATGAATGATTGGTGGTAGAAATAGTACTTGAAGTCCTTGTGTTTTTGACGTAAACTGTTCCTATTGGTTAATGTAGTGGAACAAAATTTATGATACAAGCTCTTTGTTGGCAATCCTTGTTAATTATTTTCTAGCAGCAACAGCATGATAAGAACTGCCATAAAGATTCAGACAGGTATTGTATACAACTGGCTTTTCACTTGCTATTTCATTTCCTGTAGAGCCAATGCCTGTTTTCACTACGATTGATATTAACCTAAGTTTCATCTAAAACAGCCGATAGGGAAACAAAACAGTGGTTCTGCACATTCAGAAAAACAAAGATACATGTCATTGTTACGACTGATACTTTCTTCATTTAATTTCCTTCTGACATTACTGTCCACAGACCAACTCTCCATTGTGTTTACATGTATCCATAGTTGACCCTTTTGGAAGAAGAGAAACCTGAAGAAACATTGACATATCAATGTATTTGTCTCCAGAGAGCACTGGAGTAAAGACAAATATCTAAGTCTCCTTAGTAAGTCTCTTTGTCTTGTCAGTGCCAAATACATACTCAATTTGGGAACAGTTAGGGCTCAGCCATAGGCAGATATCCAAAGTTATGGTCCAGGATATGGCCCAGAAAAGCAAGAAATGTATATATTGGAATTCAGAGCTGAGTACTGAGTAAGACAATTAGGCCCAAGAGGAAAGCAGAAATTGATGTCATATAGTAATCTAAATGCCAAGCCTAAGGAAAAGGCTGGAAATTAAGGGCAAAGAGTAAAACCAGAAGGACTGAAGGACAAAACAAGAAAGCAAGACCTGGAGAAGCAGAAGAATTTATAGCGAAACAGCTCAGATAATCCAGTTAAAGCAGATAATATATAAGATTATATGGGTTATATAGCTGTGTGGAAGGGCCTTGAGTCTACACTGCCATCTAATCCAGTTAAAATCTGATAATCTGTATTTTATAGGCAGTGTGGAAGAGGCCTAAGTGAGGTCTAACTCTGCCTGTCCCCTGGGTGAGTGGGTTGCTAGGAGACCAAGTGGGCGGAGCTTAGACTTCTAACTGGCAGCAATTGGATAAAAACAATTATTCCTCTCCCTCTAATTAGGACTTTTTCTTTTCTTTTTCTTGTATCAACCTAGAGGCATGGATGATGGGTTGTGTTGTCAATTTTTGAGGTTGTGGGGTGTTTAGTTTTGTTGTTTTGGTGGCCGCCAGGATTCCATCACTCTTTTATATATATATATAATTTATAACATGAATTAGAGTACACTCGTTTCCTTATTTTCTGGCATGTTGAAGGCAAGCATTAGACAGAAAGAGGAAGCCCCAACCAACCAAGTACAATAATTACTAGAAATCATTGATTAAGGAGTTCATAAATGATTACACTATGATCTCTTTTATATTTTATAACTCAAAGGTCAATTTGCATCCATATAAATCAATGTAAACCCCTCAGCTCTTTTTCCACCCATGTATCTTGGATCTTGGACATTCACTTCGGTCATCTGGAGAGGCCCTGCTCGTGATCCCGCCTGCGTCGCAAGCACGGTTGGTGGGGACACGAGACAGGGCCTTCTCCGTGGTGGCCCCCCGACTCTGGAACACCCTCCCCAAGGATCTCAGACAGGCCCCTACATTGGCAGTCTTCAGAAAGAACTTGAAGACCTGGCTGTTCCAATGTGCCTTCCCAGATTAATAGGAAATCTCCAACACCCATCTCCAAGTCCCATAAGCACTTTATTAGAACTAAGATTGTATATCGCACTCTGCACTTGCCCTAGAAGCCTTATATATCACCTGTCACATCAGCACTTTTAATCTTGTACCCATTACTCTGGCCCGGCCCAGTTTTATTGTGTTTTAGCGTATTGTTTATTGCTTGTTGTTTATACTGTTTTAATTGTTTTTAATTTGCCTTTTGTTTTGTATTGTTATATTGTGTGTTGAGGCCTTGGCCTTTGTAAGCCGCATCGAGTCCTTCGGGAGATGCTAGCGGGGTACAAATAAAGTTTAATAATAATAATAATAATAATAATAATAATAATAATAATCTAAGCAAACACACTATGAAATCCCATTGAACTCAGTGGATAACTTCATGGAGCAACAAATAAAGAACCCGCTTCCAGACATGACTAAAACCTGCGCTGAAACAGATTAAAGTAAACCACTTCGGTGCGGGTTCTAGTCCCTATCTCCTCCCACAACCCTGGGACTTCCTTCCTAGGGTGGCTACACGCTATCTCGGTTGAAATCGGGACAGCATGAAGCCATCACGATGCATCCGATTTTTCCCTAAAAAGAGACCTTACTAAAAAGGTCTCTGCCCCCCCCCCCCCAATGAAGGCTCCTCATGTCCTCCTGGCATGAGAAAATGCCTGAGGAGATGGGAGGGCTGAGGAGGAAAATACTTGCCAATATTTTCTCTCCCATGCAGACATGAGAGCTGCTCTCCGGAATGCATCGGAGCACTTCATTTGGGGACACGGCAGAAACATTTTGAAAGACCAAGATCCTTCTGAAGTGCTAAGCAACATAAAAGCATCAGCATTGAGACCACCATCATGCTACTAGAGGCAATCAACATTTTCTGAGGCTCACAAGGTGAGAGCTGTTGTTTTCCCAAAGTGAAGCCCAGTGATGGCATAAAGTGGCACCTGGTGATGTCACAGTTGTTGAATCTTGAAAGACAAAAAAAACTCTGTAAATCTTGAGACCATTGGGATATAATGGTTATTATATCGGATTTCAGAAACAATCTACCATTCTGTTGTCGAAGGCTTTCATGGCCAGGATCACAGGGTTGTTGTATGTTTTCCAGACTGTGTGGCCATGTTCCAGAAGTATTCTCTCCCGATGTTTCGCCCACATCTATGGCAGGCATCCTCAGAGGTTGTGAGGCATGGAATTCTCTATCAGAATTCTCTATCAGAATTCCATACCTCACAACCTCTGTAAAGCTTAGTTTATGCAAAAACGAATAGAGAATGTATACATATGTACATACAGTAGAGTCCCACTTATCCAACATTCGCTTATCCAACGTTCTGGATTATCCAACGCATTTTTGTAGTCAATGTTTTCAATACATCGTGATATTTTGGTGCTAAATCTATATATATAAAAGAGTGATGGCATCACGGCGACCCACAAAACAACAAAACTACAGGCCCCCCAACCTCGAAATTTGACAACACAACCCATCATCCACGGCTCTAGGTTGATACAACAAAAAGAAAAGAAAAATAAAGTCCTAATTAGAGAGAGAGGAATGATTGCTTTTATCCAATTGCTGCCAGTTAGAAGGCTATGCTCCTCCAACTTGGTCTCCTATAGCAACTCAATAAAAAATAATAAAAAACACTAAAAAATAATTAAAAACACTAAAAAATTAATACAATAAAATACTATAACAGAGAATAACTAAAAATAATACAAGAAAATAATAAAATATAATAAATAAAAAGGTAACTTACAATAAAATTAACTAAAAAATACAAATAACGTCAAATAAAAATTACACAACAATTTTTAACCAATACCACCACCACTTTGCCACAGCAATGCGTGGCCGGGCACAGCTAGTTTGTAAATAAAGTAATTACTACATAGCATTGCTGCATATTGAACTACTTTTTCTGTCAAATTTGTTGTAGAACATGATGTTTTGGTGCTTAAGTTGTAAAATCATAAACTAATTTGATGTTTAATAGGCTTTTCTTTAATCCCTCCTTATTATCCAACATATTCGCTTATCCAACATTCTGCCGGCCCGTTTATGTTGGATAAGTGAGACTGCACTGTATGAAGAAACTAAGCAAGGAAGGTTCATATATATCTGTGGAAAGTCCAGGGTGAGAGAAGAACTCTTTGTCAGTTGGAGGCCAGTGTAATTGTTGTAGTTAATCACCACAGCAGGAAGCCAGGAGATGAAACTATTCAATGCTAATTGAGGTGATTAACTACAACATTCACACTGGCCTCCAACTGACAAAGAGTTCTTCTCTCACTCTGGACTTTCCACAGATATATATGAACCTTCCTTGCTTAGTTTCTTCATACCTCACAACCTCTGAGGATGCCTGCCATAGATGTGGGTGAAACGTCAGGAGAGAATACTTCTAGAACATGGCCATACAGCCCAGAAAACATACAACAACCCAATCTACCATTCTAATCCTGTAATGACTACAAAAGTAGTCCTTTTATGGTCATCTCATTGGGGAGACAAATGGGGATATGTGTTTGTAGGAGCAATCTGGCAGGAACTCTAAAGGCATCATCAGGAAACAATAAAATGGTAATTGCCCCAAGATCTTCTCTCGCTGAGTTATTAGGAGATGAGTGTGATTTATGAGTCTGGTAAGAACGGATAGGTAAACATTTATATAGAAAATCATTGAGACCCCTTCTACATTGCCATATAATCCAGATTATCAAATCAGATAATCCACATTATCTGCTTTGAGCTGGATTATATGAGTCTACATTGGCAAATAATCCAGTTCAAATCAAATAATCTGGATTTCATACAGTACTGTAGGTCTTGAGACACCTTCTAGTCTTGACAAAAAATGTGTCATAATGGCATTACAGTAGAGTCTCACTTATTCAACATAAACAGGCCAGCAGAATGTTGGATCAGTGAAAATGTTGGATAATAAGGAGGGATTAAGGAAAAGTCCATGAAACATCAAATAACATTATGATTTTACAAATTAAGCACCAAAACATCATGTTTTACAACAAATCAACAGAAAATGTAGTTCGATATGCAGTAATGCTCTGTAGTAATTACTGTATTTACGAATTTAGCACCAAAATATCACGATTTATTGAAAACACTGACTACAAAATAGCGTTGGATAATCCAGAACATTGGATAAGTGAGTGTTGGATAAGGGGCACTCTACTGTAATTACTGTATTTACGAATTTAGCACCAAAATATCATGATGTATTGAAAACATTGACTACAAAAATGCAATGGATAATCCAGAACGTTGGATAAGTGAGACTCTACTGTAATTACTGTATTTACAAAATTAGCACCAAAACATCGCAATGTATTGAAAACATTGATTACAAAAACATTGACTACTAAAAGACAGACTGCGTTGGATAATACAGAATGTTGGATAAGTAGAGGTTGGATAAGCGAGACGCTACTGTACTTCGGACTGCTAGCAATAAAGTTCATTTGGAAACAAATAGATTATTCACTGAATGACAGTTTGGACACTGGGAATCCTCTGTGAACCTCTATATATAGAAGTGTTAACTACAAATAGAACTACAGTAAATACTTTGGAGGCCTTGGAATTATAACAATTTTTTTAAAAGTAACATTTGGGGTGTTTGTAAAGCACTAGTATAGTTCCTGGCTACAATAGGTATCTACACTGCCATATAAAATGTTGACTATTTGCTTTGAACTAGATTATATGGATTATATGTCAATTTGGTTATCAGACAATGCATAAAAGAACAGCTCTGGATACTCACTGTAGAATTAAGAGTGTGACGCAAAAACCTCACAACTTTGGAGTCTGAAGCAGGGCATGCCAAAGCTAGGTAACGGTTGCGAAATGTCCCATAGATTTTCAAATGGAATCCAGGCGTTGAGGATCCCTTTCTCATATTTGACATATCCATACCATATGCGGATAAATCAAAGTACAGGCCATGAGCACGGATCTCGGGGGTTGGAACCTAGAATGCAGACAAAAGTTGGAAAGGACAACAAAGGAAAGAATGTGAGCTTCAAAGGGGAAATGTAGTCAATTCACACAGAAAACATTTTGCACATGCATATCAATGGCTAGGCAGTTAGATATCCCAATTTGTATTTGGTTTTAGGCTGACCTAGCCTCACAGAAACCATTTGTATGATCAGAATACTCAAGTGTAGTGACTGGTCCTGTGCAAACAATCACAGTTCCATATTTGTTTTGTCTTCACCCTGATAGCAAAAAGCCATCATCAGCCAAAAGGTTCTGCTAGAATGACACATGGCTGCCTTCTACAGAAGCTGCTTTGATTAGGTATTTCCAGGATATGAATCACTGGCTAAAGCTTTGAGTGCCCTGCATCTAGCTCGTTTTCATGGATTCGACAACCAAATCCTCCAAATCCAGTACACAAAACCGAAATTGTGCACACTCCTACTAGGAGAAGGTCAGTTCCCAAGCACAGAAGATGCACATAGAATCATAGAATCATAGAATAGTAGAGTTGGAAGAGACCTCATGGGCCATCCAGTCCAACCCACTGCCAAGAAGCAGGAAATCCCATTCAAAGCACCCCTGACAGATGGCCATCCAGCCTCTGCTTAAAAGCCTCCAAAGAAGGAGCCTCCACCACAGTCCGGGGCAGAGAGTTCCACTGCTGAACAGCCCTCACGGTGAGGAAGTTCTTCCTGATGTTCAGGTGGAATCTCCTTTCCTGTAGTTTGAAGCCATTGTTCCGCATCCTAGTCTGCAGGGCAGCAGAAAACAAGCTTGCTCCCTCCTCCCTATGACTTCCCTTCACGTATTTGTACATGGCTATCATGTCTCCTCTCAGCCTTCTCTTCTGCAGGCTAAACATGCCCAATTCTTTAAGCCGCTCCTCATAGGGCTTGTTCTCCAGACCCTTAATCATTTTAGTCGCCCTCCTCTGGACGCTTTCCAGCTTGTCAACATCTCCCTTCAACTGTGGTGCCCAGAATTGGACACAGTATTCCAGGTGTGGTCTGACCAAGGCAGAATAGAGGGGAGCATGACTTCCCTGGATCTAAACACTATACTCCTATTGATACAGGCCAAAATCCCATTGGCTTTTTTTAGCTGCCGCATCACATTGTTGGCTCATATTTAACTTGTTGTCCACGAGGACTCCAAGATCTTTTTCACACGTAAGGCATCGTCCCCCATTCTGTCTCTTTGCATTCCATTTTTTCTGCCAAAGTGAAGTATCTTGCATTTGTCCCTGTTGAACTTCATTTTGTTAGTTTCGGCCCAAAATGAAATGACATTTGGAGAACTGTGGCACACAGAAAGACCAGGGACAATTCTATGAGTTTGGTATTGCAGAATTGATTTGAAACTCTCTTCCATATCAGTCATGACAAGAAACAATAACAGTGCCATCTTTAGAGAAGATGCAGGAGACTTTTGATGACTCAGTCTCCTTTGAGGATTGAAATGGAATGACCCCTGCCAATCCCCAAAGGAGGCAACATGGTCATAGTAGAGGACTTCCTTCTGAAGAGAACAGAAGCAGGCCTGACAGGATGACTCAAGCAGTGTCCTGTGTCCATGGGGTCAAACTCCATAATGTAGCAGAGAAGCCGACATCACCCCTTCATTTTGAACTATGGGAGAAGCTTCTAACCCAACCTCTTTTCTGGAGGTTGATGCCTTCCTGATGTCCTGGACAATCAGTCCCATCATCTCGAGCCAAATGTTTAGTATTATCCCCTCTCTTATTCGCAGATCAGATTAGGACTAGGAAGAAACTATCTATGGCTGGATCTACACTGCGATATAATCAAAGAAGATAATCTCCATATCCTGTTTCCCCTAAAATAAGACATCCCCAGAAAATAAAGATTTTGCTGAATTGCTAAGTATAAGGCCTCCCATAAAAGTAAGACGTAGCAAAGTTTTTGTTTGGAAGCATGCCCGCCAAACAGAACACCAGAGCATGCAGAATCGGTAAATTTACGTACCATAGAGTGTTGTACATGGAAATAATGGTAGTAACAAGAAATTCTTGATAGGATTCAGTTTGTCTGGTTATGCTGGTTTGTGATGACAACTACTGTACAGTATATAATAAATGTTCGTTTTTTGTTCAACAATAAATGTGAATTCTTCTTCATGAAAAAATAAGACATCCACTGAAAATAAGACTTAGAGCATATTTGGGAGCAAAAATTAATATAAGACACTGTCTTATTTTCGGAGAAACATGGTATATGCTTTGAACTGGATTATATCAGTCTACACTGTCATATAATCCAGTTCAAATAAGATAATCTGGATTTTATATGGCCATATAGATCCAGCCTACGAATGGCTACTTGTGGGTTTACAATTTTTTCAACCTTTTTACTTCTTAAACATTTTTTCAAGAATGACCTAGCTGAAAAATAAGTACATATAGAGTCTCACTTATCCAACATAAACGGGCTGGCAGAATGTTTGATAATAAGGAGGGATTAAGGAAAAGCCTATTAAACATCAAATTAGGTTATTATTTTACAAATTAAGCACCAAAACATCATGTTATACAACAAATTTGACAGAAAAAGTAGTTCAATACACAGTAATGCTATGTAGTAATTTCTGTATTTACAAATTTAGCACCAAAATATCACGATGTATTGAAAACATTGACTACAAAAGTGCGTTGGATAAGCGAGTGTTGGATAAGTGAGACTCTACTGTACTTAAAAAATAAAAAACCATCTCCGCTCAAAATGTGACCTGCTATATTCCATACATCAGTCAATCTCTTATCAATTTTTAGCAGGTAAGAAATAGAGGCAAAGAAGTACTCTGTGCCACAATGAGAAATGAATAAACTATCTAGATTCTGGGTAACTACCTGTCTTTGATCTGGTCGCTCGATAGCAGCATTGGCTCCATAGGCATTGCAAGATTCAACAGTATACTCTGGGCTGATTCCAAGGATCGTACTTGATTCTCCACAGGATCCATCTGCTATGATGACTATGTTTGGCCAATTGGAGGATAGATTCTTTTTCAGAAAATCCTCTGAAAACTAATAGAAAGAAAGAGGGAGAGTGACTTGTAAACATTGCGTGTAGAGATGTGACATAAATATTCCACCCTGGTTTTAAAGACATGGCTCCTTCATTCTGCCGAGAGAAAGCAACACTAAGTAAATAGGCACTCTTTTTCAGACTTATTTAACACAAAGTCGATCAAAATGTAAGGGAAGTTCTATCTATTGAAAACAAAACATAGTGTGATATCCAATGCTTCAGAAAGATACAGGCAGTTCCTGAGTTACAAAGATCCGATTCAACAGGCCAGGCCTGGGGGCGGGGAGGTGGTGTAGCAGTGGTCTATCAGGACACTGACCAGATGCCCTGTTCCTCAATCGTCTGGGTTTGAGTGTGGGTTTGAGCTCCATGCGGGGACATGAGAGAAGCCTCCCACAAGGATGGTAAAAACATCAAAAACATCCGGGCATCCCCTGGGCAACATCCTTGCAGACGGCCAATTCTCTCACTCCAGAAGCAACTCCGGTTGCTCCTGACAAGAAAAAAAAAGCTCTAAAAGGTGTTTGGGTGTGACGGCATAAGAGGCATGAAACGGGACATCCCTAATAGTTACAATATGGACCCTGTCCAATTTCGGAAACACTTTAGAAACGGTTTTTCTCCCACCTCCTCATTTCGTAATGAGTATTGAAACATTTTTCTCTCTGATCGCACAGGCCTAGCAACTATTATGCTCTTAATCTTAGCCTTCACCGCTGCATTCAAAACGGTGTTTGTTTTGGTTTATTGAGTCACCCGCTTGACTAAATATGCACAATGATAATTAGTTTAGCTGCCCTGACTTATGGATAGCTTCAGTACTAACTCATTATCACTTAAAGTAATCACAGAAGTACAATAGCCCGGTAATTTCCTACACACTAAAATCAACAGGCCGCGGTATCTGAGCTGCTGTACCTTTGAACATGTCAGTTAGCTCATTAGACAGGAATCAAAACTGTGCTTATCTGAATCAAAAGTCAGCATGAACTCGGGTTGTGTTTTCAAAAAGAATAATGAATAAGTGCAATAAAAGGAGGACTCTGCAGCTATGTGAGGTCACAGGGTTGTTGTATGTTTTCTGGGCTGTATGGCCATGTTCCAGAAGTATTCTCTCCTGACATTTCGCCCACATCTATGGCAGGCATCCTTGGAGGTGTGAAGCATGGAGAAACTAAGCAAGGAAGGTTAATATATATCTATGGAAAGTTAAGGGTGTGAGAAGAACTCTTTGTCAGTTGGAAAGCCAGTGTGAATGTTGCAGTTAATCACCTTAATTAGCATTGGAAAGGTTCATCTCCTGGCTATTTCTGCCTGGGGGCATCCTTTGTTCAGAGCCATTCGCTGTCCTTGGAACTCTTCAGCCCTCAGAGTGTTGCTTCCCATCTACTGTTCTGATTTTTTGAGTTTTTTTTAATACTGGTAGCCAGATTTTGTTCATTTTCATGGTTTCCTCCTTTCTGTTGATGAACCAACCTGGACACAGTTTATTATTCAAGAACACAGAAATGCTTGACCACTCCAACAACTATCATGTCAGACTACACAGAGAAGCCATTGAAATTCACAAGCATGTGGACAACTTCAACAGAAAGGAGGAAACCATGAAAATGAACAAAATCTGGCTACCAGTATTAAAAAACTCAAAAATCAAAACAGTAGATGGGAAGCAACACTCTAAGGGCAGAAGAGTTCTAGGGATGGCTAATGACTCTGAACAAAGGATGCCCTCCAGGCAAGAGACAAGCCTTTCCAATGCTAATTAGGGTGATTAACTGAAACATTAATGCTGGCCTCCAACTGACAAGAGTTCTTCTCTCACAGATATATATAAACCTTCCTTGCTTAGTTTCTCCATATACCTCACAACCTCTGAGGATGCCTGCCATTGATGTGGGCGAAACGTCAGGAGAGAATACTTCTGGAACATGGCCACACAGCCCGGAATACATACAACAACATTGTGATCCTGGCCATGAAAGCCTTCGACAACGAATTAAGGTGATTAACTGCAACATTCACACTGGCTTTCAAGCTGACAAAGAGTTCTTCTCACACCCTTGACTTTCCACATATAAACCTTCTTTGCTTAGTTTCTCCATGCCTCACAACCACTGAGGATGCCTGCCATAGATGTGGGCGAAACGTCAGGAGAGAATACTTCTGGAACATGGCCATACAACCCGGAATGCATACAACATTCTGTTCGACAGTGGAACTCTCTCCCCGGGGCCGTGGTGGAGGCTCCTTTTTTGGAGACTTTTAAGCAGAGGCTGGATGGCCATCTGTCGGGGGTGCTTTGAATGCGATTTCCTGCTTCTTAGCAGGGGGTTGGACTGGATGGCCCATGAGGTCTCTTCCAACTCTACTATTCTATGATTCTATGAACATTGTGATCCCGGCCATGAAAGCCTTCGACAACACATTAAAATAGAGGGAGCTCATCCGCGCTTGCTTGGGTTGCAGAGCAGCAACCCGACCAAGTCACAAGGCTTTAACCCACTACTCCACCGGGGGCTGGGGCTAAGCGGGATCCCCCCGACAGCCAAGTCCACGCGGGACCCCGCCGTGGCAGCCCCGTTTCCCGCTCACCTTGGTGCCGAGGCAGATGCGGAGCGGGAGGCGGCGGCGGTGGCGCTCGAGGAGGCTGAGCAGGTGCTCCTGGAAGACGCCGAGGCGGGTGAAGAAGCGCTCCTGCTCCCAGCAGCCCTCCAGGTTGTCGACGTCGAGGCCGAGGCGGCGGAGGAAGCGGAGGCTGCGGGGCTGGAGGGCCACCTGCTGCGGGCGGGCCAGGAGGGCGGCGCGGGGGCGCGCCTCCACCAGGGCCAGGCCGCGCGCCTTGCCGGAGCGGAGGGCGGCCAGGGCGGCGGAGAGGCCCACGGGGCCCGCGCCCACCACCACCACCCAGGCCCCCGCCCTCCGCCGACGCAGCCCCTCCGACGCCGCCTTCAGCGCCGCCACCACCAGCAGCGCCGCCACCAGCACGGCCGCCGCCTCCAGCGCCACGCGCGCCAACTGCGCCTCCGTCGGGCCCATGGCGAGGCCGGGACGCGCGTCGGGAGCGCCGCTGGAAACGCCTGAGGGAAGTGGGAGCCGCCTGCCAAGGCTTTCCTGGACGGGGTGGGGTCTGAGGAGAGCCCTCCCGAGCCAGGATCCAAGCCTGCCCGGAATGGCATTGGACTCCCCGTGCAAAAGAGGGTGCGTCCGAAGCAGAGCCGTCCAAACGCCTGCGCCATCACGTCCTCACCCAGGCATGGGGCAAGTGTCCGCCCTCCAGGTGCTTTGGACTTCGAGTTGGTTTATTTATTTATTAGAGTCTCACTTATCCAACACCAGCTTATCCAACGTTCTGGATTATCCAACGCAGTTTGCCTCCTCCCCAGATCCACAACTGTTTCTCTAGGCCAGGGGTCCCCAAACTAAGGCCCGGGGGCCGGATGCGGCCCATCGAAGCTATTTATCCGGCCCCCACGGCACAATGGCAGAAGGAGGTTGGGCTAAATGACCCAAGGGGTCTCTTCTTCTCTTACAACCATTATTATTATTATTATTATTATTATTATTATTATTATTATTATTATTATTATTTTATGACACAGCAAACAAGATAGATCTGCTGGATTTCATATCACAAAATCACAAGTCGAACACTTCTGAAGTGTCTAGGACTGTGTGATGTATTTTCGGATGATCTGTGCAGATCCCAGCAGGGTGGCCTTTTGCAGTTGGCAGATTGTATTATTATTATTATCATTATTACTATTATTATTATTATATAATACAGCAAACAAGATAGATATGCTGGATTTCGTATCACAAAATCACAAGTCGAACCCTTCCCAAGTGTCTAGGACTGTGTGATGTATTTTCGGATGATACGCGCAGATCCCAGCAGGGTGGCCTTTTGCAGTTGGCAGATCGTAATTTTGTCAGTGTCTATTGTTTCCAAATGCCGGCTGAGATCTTTTGGCACGGCACCCAGTGTGCCCATCACCACCGGGACCACCTGCACTGGTTTCTGCCAGAGTCTTTGAAGTTCAATCTTGAGGTCCTGATAGCGGCTGAGTTTTTCCTGTTGTTTTTCGTCAATGCGACTGTCACCTGGGATGGCGACATCAATGATCCAAACCTTTTTCTTCTCCACAACTGTGATGTCTGGTGTGTTGTGTTCCAGAACTTTGTCAGTCTGAATTCGGAAGTCCCACAGTATCTTTGCGTGCTCATTTTCCAATACTTTTGCAGGTTTGTGATCCCACCAGTTCTTTGCTGCTGGGAGGTGGTACTTGAGGCATAAGTTCCAATGAATCATTTGGGCCACATTGTTGTGCCTCTGTTTGTAGTCTGTCTGTGCAATTTTATTATTATTATTATTATTATTATTATTATTTATTGCTCAGTGGCCAACTATAGTCCGGCCCTCCAACGGTCCAAAGGATTGTGAACTGGCCCCCCCGTTTAAAAAGTTTGGGGACCCCTGCTCTAGGCAGCAAGGATTGAACTTTTTATGGATTTAATTTTCGACAATGTTGCTACCATAAGTACAGTATGTTGCAATGTTTTGGTGCTAAATTCATAAATAAAGTACTTGCTACATAACATTACCATGTACTGAACTGCTTTTTTCTGTCGATTTGTTGTAAAACATGATGTTTTTGATGCTTAATTTGTAAAATCATATTGTAATTTGTTGTTTAATAGGCATTTCCTTAATCCTTCCTTATTATCCAACATATTCGCTTATCCAACGTTCTGCCGGCCCGTTTGTGTTGGATAAGCGAGACTCCACTGTACTTGTATCCCGCCCTTCTCACCCAATAGGGGACTCGGGGCGGCTTACAATCAAACACATATATAAAAATAATACAGTTCATTCAATCGATTAAAATCAAATACATTAAACCAGGGGTCCTCAAACTTTTAAAGCAGCGGGCAAGTCCACAATCCTTCAGACTGTTGAGGGGCCGAATTATCATTTGAAAAAAAAATACAAACAAATTCCTATGCATACTGCACATGTCTTATTTGTAGTACAACAACAACAATGAAAGAACAATACATATTTAAAAATGAAAACAATTTTAACCAATATAAACCTATTAGGATTTCAATGGAAAGTGTGGGTCTGCCACTGGCCAATGAGATAGTCAAGTTAATTAGGATTGTTGTTGTTGTTGTTGTTGTGTGCCTTCAAGTCATGTCAGACTTTGGCGGAGCCTAAGTCTAAAATTATTTATTTATTTACTGCATTTATTTACTACATTTATATCGCACCCTTCTCACCCCAAAGGGGACTCAGAGCAGCTGTATGTACATACAATATATTATATTATTAGCATAGCACAATATTAGCATTATATATTACTATATTGAACTATACCACTATACTATTATATAATATGTAATTAATAATTAATATTATTATATGGTATTACTATTAGTGTTATATTGTATAACATAAGATTATTATCAATATTATATGTATATACAATATATTATATTATTAAAACTGATATAAAAATATTATATTATAAAACTGAGGGCGGGGGCCAGGTAAATGACCTTAGAGGGCCGCATTCGGCCCCCGGGCCTTAGTTTGGGGACCCCTGCATTAAACATCCACAAAAATATACATATAGATATACAATTGACACATTTCGAGTCTAAAAACTGGGTCTGTCATTAAGTTCTAAAAAGCGTGGTAGTGATTAATGCTGCTGTTATTGCTCAAAAGCCTGGTCCCACAACCAGGTCTTAACTTTCCCGTGGAAAGATAGGAGGGAGGAAGCCTGTCATGTTTTTTTCCTGGCTTTCAAAGTAGCATGGCATCCAGGTAATGGGCCTACACTGCCTCCTGACAGCTGATTTTGGTAACAAAACTGCTACAGCAACACTGAGACATTTACTTGTGCTTTTAAAAATACCTTTATTAAAATGTGTAAAGTTTGCAGAGAGAAAAGGATTTACAAATGTTTTGATGTAAAACCCACATCCCATCACTATATGTTGATAGCAGACAGATACTATATTATTGAACAATGTACAGTTTAAACATCCAACAAGCATAGCAGAGGATTAGACTAGATGGCTCTTATGGTCTCTTTCAAGGCTATGGTTCTATGAAAGGCATCTTCAACTATTGTTTCCATAGGGACAGTGAAGTAAAGGAGTTTTAGCAATAATGCCAGCAATATACAGTAGAGTCTCACTTATCCAAGCCTCGCTTATCCAAGCTTCTGGATTATCCAAGCCATTTTTATAGTCAATGTTTTCAATACATCGTGATATTTTGGTGCTAAATTCGTAAATACAGTAATTACAACATAACATTACTGTGTATTGCACTACTTTTTCTGTCAAATTTGTTGTATAACATGATGTTTTGGTGCTTAATTTGTTAAATCTTAACCTTTCGCTTATCCAAGCTTCTGCCGGCCCGTTTAGCTTGGATAAATGAGACTCTACTGTAGCAGCAGTGTTTGCTCTATAATGAAATTGTATAATTTATTGCTAAAATGTGAGTTTGGGTAAGAAAAGTAGCAATAAATAATAACATTTATCTTAATTGTTTGCATCCTGATATTCAGGGAGACTTGCCATTTAGAGGCCTGGTGCTTAGATACACACATCAAATACACACATCCCTCATAATTCATTCCTTCTTGCAGTCCAGTATAACATCAGGGTTAGGACTATCCTTTGTGTAACAGGGATACCATCTTTGATCAAATACAACAAATACCACAACACACTCTAGTTTAGCTGCTTCATTGCCAATGTAAGTGAGGTGACTCTTGCTCAAAACTGAGCATTGATCGTTTTGCATCCTATGGTACTTTGGACGCATCATTATTTACAATTGAAGGGGAATAAATTAATCGAAGAAATGTATACTTTATGGGAAAAGGTTCATAAGAACTTGCAATTTAAGTCAACAGCAAGGATTAGCTAGAGCCAGCATAGGCAAACGTTGGCCTTCCAGGTATTTCGAATTCCCACAATTCCTAACAGCCTACCATACAGCTATGTACTTGAAGGTAGGATTCCACTGTAACTGAAGAACATGGTGACTATTCCATACCAAGTATTAATATGGGGTCGTTGAAAGTCATCAAGAAGAAGTTGGACAGGTAATTCTTCATTTCCTGCATCGAGCCAAGTGCTCGATATGGGGCGTAAAAGGACCCTTTCAATGCTATGATTCTGTTAAAAGCCACGGATGAGCATTCAGAATGATACTTACATTCCAGACAGTCATGTTCAATGCCTGTATTGTGGCTGTTTCAGAAAAAAATTCTGTGAGATTAGAAATGAAGCCCAAAAGCAGATAACAATTTCAATCTTATTTGGATTGAAACTGGTGAAATTTGCATTCAACTAAGAATAATGTAATTGGGTTGCATAGTATTCAAGTACAGTAGAGTCTCACTTATCCAACATAAACGGGCTGGCAGAACGTTGGATAAGCGATTATGTTGGATAATAAGGAGGGATTAAGGAAAAGCCTATTAAACTCAAATTAGGTTATGATTTTACAAATTAACCACCAAAACATCATGTTATACAACAAATTTGACAGAAAAAGTAGTTCAATTCGCAGTAATGCTATGTAGTAATTACTGTATTTATGAATTTAGCACCAAAATATCACGATGAATTGAAAACATTGACTACAAAAATGTGTTGGATAATCCAGAACGTTGGATAAGTGAGACTCTACTGTATACCTCAGCCATCATTGACTCCTCCACCTTGTGTGACTGTGGAGCTGAACAAACAACTCAGCATATGTATGCTTGCCCACAATGCCCTGCCTCATGCACGGAGGAGGAGTTGTTTAAAGCTACAGACAATGCGGTTGCTGTTGCCCGCTTTTGGTCCAAAACTATTTAGTTGCTTGTGATTTCTTCTTCTTCTTCTTCTTCTTTTTAATTTCCATTATTTGAAATGTATTTGTTGTACAATGCTTTTGACACGAAATAAATAAATTGGTTATTGACAAATTTCCCTATAATTGCAGTGAGTAGGACCATGAGAAGAACAATTAAGAGTTTGGAATTTCTAGTAGAGTGGGTCTTTGTCAGTGAACAGATTGAAAGTCTTGGCTAAGGTGAGACTGACCTGAATTTAGGAGAGATAAAGACATAGATCCTGATTAGGCAAGATGGGAGTAGATAAAGGAAATCGTGAAACTGGAAGGACCAAGGAACTATGGACTTATTTACCTGGATGCATTTGGCTTGTATGCAAAGATTTGATAAGGACATGGAAGGACACGGACTAATCAGAATGCAGATGGTTGAAGCAAAATGTATAAATATGGTTTATAAATTTGATTTCTGAATGAAGGCTTATAGTTTTCCAAAGAGATTTCTAAAATTCTATATAACGTCTACCTGCCAGTTCTGGCATCCACAGCACCTGTTTACCATTTTGCCTGCTAAGCCACTAGCCACCTTCCCTGGTCACTGAATGTTCATATTGAGGGTATGTTGGAGGCTGATAAACCCTGGAGAATGCTGGATGTTTTCCTTTTCAATGACAAAAAAAGAAAGAAAATACATATGCTGCTGTTATACTGGTGTACATCATTAACAGAATGCCAGACATTGTGTCTTCCCAGAGGAAGGTAGGAAGCTGTCTACAAGTAGCAAATGAGCTTATGGGATAAGAAATTCACACACATATCGTTTGACAGTACGGCAGACTTCATCGACCCATTTTCCTTGAGCTGAGTGGGAGAACGAGACACAGTTTTCCCGTTTCCCTCCATTGGGTTGTGATCGGTCCCAGTTGAAGTAGTTGAGTACCATTCCGTTGACATCAACAAATTTCCCCTCATTTACCATATCTGTGACACCCAGCCAAAAATCTCCCACATTTGGCAAACTCTTCTTGGTGTAATCTCGAAGGGCATTAGTTTCATCACCACTTCTAGGGATGGCAAGAGTCCCTCCCTTGGCTATGCAGTCTTCATTTGCTTCATGAAAATGTTTGGCACCATCAGATGCCAAGTAACATTTCTTATGCACCTTTGTTCCACGAAGACAGACTGTGAATGGAAGAGGATGGACACAGTTACATTTTGCTTCAGTTCTTACCATTACTCAAAACTGGATCTGTCATTGCCTATGATAGGGTTTAGAATGAAGGGGATTGTGATATTGGATGCTCATAGTCTGAAGACCAGTTTCCAACAAAGACCAAACACAGGAATTGTCAGAGTAATTCGCAGCGTAGCAGCAGTTGTATGTTGTCAATGGAGCGCAGAACAAAGAAACGTCAGAAACGATGTTAAAAAGTATATACAAAACTTTACTTTACAAAACAAAACAGAATTGCAGACGAACACAGGCTTTGCTTTCACTCTAGGCAGACACAAATTCAGAACAGAGCAAGATCTCAACTGATGCAATCAGTAATGTACAAACACACTTGAGTCTGGATACTCCCCAGACACATCAAGGTCAATACAGCTTCTCAGTCATTAACTCTTTACAGACTAGAGGAAGGATGAGGGGAAAAAACATGGCAGCACCTTTCAGACTAATTTTTAATTTTTTTGCAGAAATGTTTATAAATATTAGCATACTCTTTTCAGATGTAGTACCAAGTAGTATTAAGTCTCTCGTACAAAGTATATTTTATACAGCTGTGGGAGTAGAGTAGAATGTAATAGGATCCAGAAAAATGCAAATCATGACTCTTGTCCTAAAAATGGAAAGGGCTGGACAATAGAGTTGTGCATGGATTCAGTTTCCTTTGGTACCTCCGGGAGCCCGTAACAATAAGGTCCCTCCCGGTATGAAAACAAGTGGGAGCCAGTCTCAGCTCCTCCTCCCGTATTCGGCACCACAGTAGAATCTTTTTTATTTTCCTTTATTTTCCTGATTCTTTTTATTTAGTGGGACTGACTGGGAGTTGGGGATCTGAGAGACGGTAGATGGGGTGCGCATGCATTTAGGGAAAGGAAAAGCTCCCAGGGGAAAGGGGAGCCTTGTAAGTTCCCCATTGTCGTCAATCAGTCGAAAAGATTCTTCTTTTTTTTCCGGATGCAGAATGAAAATGCCAATTCGACAGCACATCCATTTTTGGGAGGTGCTGAAAACTGAATATTGGGAGGCTTCCGGTATCTGGCAAGCAGAAATGGAAAGTGATTCACCCGAAATGCACAAGCCTACTGGATAAACCTGAAATGCTCATTGCTGAAATTTATAAGTACAACTACAAGTTAAAGAGGTGAGCAGAAATGCTTTAAACATGAAACTAGGTATGTATGTAGCTGACTGGAATGAAATCTAAGTAAATATCGTGTATTAGGAATACAGTGTTCCCTCACTTATCACTGGGGTTAGGTTCCAGGATCCTTCCAGGAAGGATTCCAGAACTGCAGAGACTCTGAGTCGGTTTGCCTTTAAGCCAATCAAATCCTTTTAGGACTCCAGAGACTTATATCCTCTTGTTTGATTTATAATACTGAGTAAGATACTTTTGGGTTATATACCATAGGATTGAGCATTAATTCTGTGAATGTAATATGTATATGATGCTCTAATATACATATTGTGTACTACTTATGTTTTGAACCATTATTGTGTTTTGTATAGCTCATTACATTGTTTAGAATAGACATCTGTGTTTATCCAATAGTAATATAATATTTTCCCCAGAATTTTGATTCTCCTATGAAGTTGTGCCCTCTCCTATAGAGGTAGTCCCCATGTTGTGAACAAGATAGGTTCTGTAGGTTTGTTCTTAAGTTGAATTTGTATGTAAGACAGAACAGATACATTTTTATAGTGTAACTCCAGATGTGTGTGTGTGTTTTCATTCTTTGGATAGCATAGGGAAGGGTTAACACCCCTGTGGTGTTTGTTTTGCTGTCTGTGTCCCTGTTTAGAAGATTTCACCTCACCCTCTGTCCCTGTGAAAATTGGATTTAGAAAAAAAAATGCTTGTTGTGGAAATAAGGATTAGTGAGAAAGCTTCAATTGAGACCCCTTTTCTCCATGATAAAAACTCTCCCAGGAGTGAATTTTCCTTCTAGAGGTAGATTTCTCTCGCTTCCTGTTGTTTCAACCCCCTTCTTAACTGTGGGTCATTTGTAAGTCGGAGGTTTGTAACTCGGGGACTGCCTGTACTGTTTAGTTTTTCTTTCAGTTTAGACATTCCATTTGGAATAAAACCTTTTTATCCAGACAGGCTTTTAATGAAGAAGGTGTTTAAGATCTACTCAGGGGTGCTGTGGTTTTAACTAAAACATGTTTTGATGGATTTAACAATTTTTTTTTACTGCTGTTTGTGTTTAATTCTGTTTTAATTTTTGTATATTTGTATATTTTAAATTCTGTGCTAATAATTTTATGTCAAACTGCTTTGAGTCCTCTTTGGGGAGTTAAAGTGGGATATAAATAAACATTATTATTATTATTATTATTATTATTATTATTATTATTATTATTATTATTATTTGGCCTGTGATTTTTTTCAGCTGTTTTGTTTTGGGAATTCCAGGAGAAGGGGTGGAGGAGGTGCGAAGCTAAAAATTACTAGGGGACTGTTATTTGTACTACCATATTTCCACTTGGAAAAAAACTCAGCCCCTTCTGCCTCGCCACACTGATTTCAAGACACCCAGCAAGGAAAAATGGATGTTTATATTGACAACAGGCAGGTCTGAACTCTCCGGAAATAGGTGTATACTTGGCTTTGGACCACAGATGGGGATATGAAGGCCTTTTCATTACTTTGAGCTATAAAGTGCCAAAGTAAAGCTAGGTGTGCATGAGGTCAACCCAATGCTTAGCAAACAAATATTGCATAAGGTATTTTAAAGTGCTGTTCCAAATGTGATCCAAACAAGCTTGGGCAGGTTACTTTTGGGCTTCAACTCTCAGAATTCCCTTATCTTGTATTCCAAAAATTGACCCACTGTGCTTTGCACTAGATTGTTACTAAAATGCAGTAATAATATTTAAACCTGCCTGGTTTAAATCGATGTAAACATCAACATACATATCAAACAGTAAAGAATATGAAAAACATAAGTTGAGGCATTAAAAACCATTTAAAAATAGAGTTAAACAGTGTTACGTATCAGAGTTCAAAACAGTATTAGATATATGTATATTTAAATGGAAACAGAACTTGGCAATATTGCCGTTTGGATTACTGCTTCCAGAATTGCTCAGCCAGCATCCTTTGTTACAGTAGAGTCTCACTTATCCAAGCTAAATGGGCCGGCAGAAGCTTGGGTAAGCAAACAACTTGGATAATAAGGAGGGATTAAGGAAAAGACTATTAAACAACAAATTAGGTTATGATTTTACTAATTAAGCACCAAAACTTCATGTTATACAACACATTTGACAGAAAAAGTAGTTCAATACGCAGTAATGTTATGTTGTAATTACTGTATTTATGAATGTAACACCAAAATATCATGATATATTGAAAACATTGACTACAAAAATGGCTTGGATTATCCAGAGACTTGGATAAGTGAGACTCTACTGTATTTGCCATTAGGTAAAGGTTTCCCCTTGACATTAAGTCTAGTCGACTCCGACTTTCGGGGACGGTGCTAATCTCCATTTCTAATCCGAAAAGCCTATGTTGTCCATAGATGCCTCCTAGGTTATGTGGCCGGCATGACTGCATGGAGCGCCACTACCTTCCCGCTGAAGCAGTACCTATTGATCTACACACATTTGCTTTTTTTCGAACTGCTCTATTGGCAGAAGCTGGGGCTAATGACAGGAGCTCACCCCGTCCTGTGGATTCAAAGCACCGATCTTCTGATCAGCAATCTTCTGATTTACCCGCTGTGCCATTGTGCTGCCATTAAGTTAACTTAAACTTGTGATTCTATGAACAAGTGATTTCTGACATCCATAAACATCAACTGCTTTAAACAGGTTCTGCAATTTCAGGACAACCATGACGTTCTTCACTGAATCAATCCACCTGTAAAACACAGCCTTCTTCTTTTCCTACTGTCTTCCCCTTTCCTGAGTATTATTACCTGTAATAAAGTATGAGTTTTGTATTCATGTTTGTTGTGTTTAACTATGTGCTTGTGGATTGGTTGGGTAGGTGTGAGACGGCGGCAGCCATTTAGTGGCTCTTCTCTGAGGCAGTTGCTATGGAGATGTGGGCAGAGCCATCTGCCGAGGGGAGGAGAAGTGAAGAGGTTTTTAAAAGTGAAGCCTCAGTCTGTGCTCTGATGAGGCACAGGGAAGATTGACTCCAGGTTGATGGGAACAAGGAGACTCAATTGTTCATTTTGAGTCGGTTTCAAATAAATTTGGTGACTTATTTAATTTAGTCTTTGTCCTAGAAAGGCACAGAGAATCTGTGATAGTATATCACAGGGGTGACTGTGGTTTGAAGTCACTGGATAGTCCAAGTTTCAGACTTTGGGAACCAATCCCAGCTGGACTCACAGAGATCCATTGAAGTAACAGTTTAGAAAGGAGCAGAGGAAGAAGTTTTAACTACTTTAAGTAAAAGAAGTGATACTTTAGAGAGTTTGATTCATCTCATTCTAGTATTGTAACTGTTAATAAGAATACCTCTAAGTGAAACATCTTTTGTAACCACCAAGCTTGTGCCTGAATTAACTTGATATTGTTCTTTTTACATCAAAGCCTCTGTCATCTATAGACTCCCTCAGCACAATTGAACTACCATTTTAACACCGAGCTATTGGGTGGTTGAGCACTTTCATAATCTAAAGGTGTCTCCACACAGTGGTGGCTGCATTTCCACTAATCGGTAGCAGTTATCTTTTATTATTTGGGACATCTATTCGTTATTAATTGGGTCTTCTACGCTACCCACTTTTACATTACCTTTACCAGAGAGACAGGTCTCTACATGGCATTTCCCAAATTTAATGACCTTAGTTTTGTGATTTTCACTAAAGTGAGAGTCAGGTATGATTTCTTCCAAGACATATTCATTTATCTTTTAAACAGTCCACAGTATCTGTTTAGCTCAACATTATCATGTGATAACATTGCCCCAGTTTATCCACCATTACAGCCATTAGTTCTTCTTTACAAATAGTCTTCTAACCACTGCTATACTGGGCAACAGAAAAATGGCATTTTCATTTATAACTTCCTTTTCTTGTAGGAATAAATTATTTAAAAACCCAGACTTACCTGTCTGTAGTGCTTGCATTTCTTTCAAGGAGTTTACCTCTTGCCAAAGCTTGTCAATTTGAGTCTTTAGGTCACCATTTTTTTCTTAAATAAGTAAATGTTGACAATATATTAGTATGTCTACTAGGCCTGTGCGATCAGTGAAAAAAAAATTTCAATATTAATTACTAAATTGGGGGAAGGGACGCAGCGGCAAAATAGCAAGGGTTTTTTATTGTAACTGAAATGACATAACAACATTTTCGTTACTTTTTTGTTATGTAATTGTACAAGTGGGGAAGCTTCCGGCGCTCTTTTCTCCCTCATTTTTAGAGCTATTGGGATGAAACTTCCTACAATTGTAGAACGCATTTACCACCGTTACCCCTCCCCCCAAGTTTCAGAATGTTTCACACGTCTACTGATGGTTGAGATTTTAAAAAGTTTCTATGAACAATATATTATTTTAAACTACAAGAGCGATCTCCTTGAATTTCTGTTTTCAATGATACAACATAACCAGGGCATCACTAATCCCAAGTTTCAGAAAGACACAGCTGTATAAAATGCACATTAAAGTGGATTATATGGCAGTATGGACTAAAGATAATCCAGTTTAAAGCAGATAATATAAGATTATAAATGGGTAATATAGCTGTGTGGAAAGGCCTTGAGTCTACACTGCCATATAATCCAGTTAAAATCAGATAATCTGTATTTTATAGGCAGTGTGGAAGAGGCCTGATTGAAGCGGCCCTGGGCGCCATTAAATGGCTGAGTGGGTTGCTAGGAGACAACTGGGCGGAGTTTAGCCTTCTAACTGGCAGCAATGGGAAAGAAACAATTAATCCTCTCCCTCTAAGTAGGACTTTATTTTTCGTGTTTTTTTGATGAACGGGGATGACCATGTTTTTTGTGGTCAGGTTTTGTGGGTTTTGGGTGTGTAGTTTCGCTGTTTGGGTAACTCCAATTGATTCATCCAATGGGGCAACTGCCACTTAATTTGGGGAGACCAACTTATTTCTGAGCAGCCAAGTAATGAATTGGAAAGTCTAAAGAAGTTAATTCATTCGTTTTCCACATGAAAGCACATGATGTAATGGTGCCCCAATATGCTGCAAAGATTGATAGTAGTTCAAAAACTTCTGGAGGGCAAATTTACTTATTTTGAAACTTTCTGGAATGTTGCTGAAGGATTTTTAGAGCAAATCAGTACACACCACAATGATAATCTGAGAGTAAGAATCCTAGTAAAAAGGTAAAGGTTTTCCCCTGACGTTAAGTCGAGTTGTGACCAACTCTAGGGGTTGGTGCTCATCTCAATTTCTAAGCCGAAGAGCCAACGTTGTCCATAGACATCTCCAGGTCATGTGACCGGCATGACTGCATGGAGCGCTGTTACCTTCCCGCCATCAGTACCTATTATTCTACTCACATTTGCATGTTTTCGAACTGCTAGGTTGGCAGGAGCTGGGGCTAACAGCGGGCGCTCATTCCGCTCCCGAGATTTGAACCTGGGACCTTTTGGTCCGCAAGTTCTGCAGCTCAGCGCTTTAACACACTGTGCCTACCGTGATTGTTTTTTTATTGGGAAATGTTCTTATGGGAAATTATTTTCTAAAACTACAGTAGAGTCTCACTTATCCAACATAAACGGGCCGGCAGAACGTTGGATAAGCAAATATATTGGATAATAAGGAGAGATTAAGAAAAAGCCTATTAAACATCAAAATAGGTTATGATTTTACAAATTAAGTACCAAAACATCATGTTATACAACAAATTTGACAGAAAAAGTAGTTCATTACACATTAATGCTACATAGTAATTACTGTATTTACAAATTTAGACCCAAAATATCACGATGTATTGAAAACATTGACTACAAAAATGCGTTGGATAATCCAGAACGTTGGATAAGCGAGTGTTGGATAAGTGAGACTCTACTGTATATGAAAAATGCACACAGTAACACTGCTGGAGCTGAGTAAGTCTTAGCATCCAGGAACTCTGTACTGTATACCAATTTGCCTTCCACAATGAAGAAGAACTGAGATATAAATCCAATTTAAAAACAAACAGAATTATCCAACTCAGAGGAAGCAATGTACCAAAAAATAAATACTTGTAGCAAATAAGTTTGTCTTGGATATAATCAAATACCATATCACATATTAGTTTAAAAAGAAAATCAGTAGTTGTAACATCTTTGCTCATTGCTTACCTTTCACCCTCCTTTTACTGTGTTTTCTAGCTTTGGAAGACTGGCCAACGATCTGATCCAGCAAAAGTATAGCCACAAAAAGGAGAATCAGACATCCTTTTTGTGCCATAGCTTTCTTCGGAGTGTGAGTAAGCGTTCTTCAAGACTAGCTGGTGAGTGCTTCATAGAACCACATCCTGGTAGAACTGACAGTGTTGAAGTGAAGGCAGGGGCGCTCTCTCATTGGCCGAGATGTGTAGTGAGACCAAAGTGTAGTGAAAAAATTGGCTACGCACCTTGTTTATGTACTGAATGAACTCCTTCAGCAGGCTTCATCACAAGGTGCTCTCTTGTTCTCTGGGCTTTTAAAAAATCTTCCAGACTTGTATTTCCTGTTAGTTCTAACCAACCAAATGTTTCAGGCGCACAATCCAATGTGAAATATAAGTACTCGGATGAAATTCCTATAGAGTTCTGTGCTTCTTTGTGTGTAACATTTATAATACAGATTCATATGCTCATGGGAATGGTTATGTTTATAAGGGCTGGTCTATAGTTTTCCCAACAGAAAAATGCCAGTGATGCCATTGTTTGAGTATTGGACTCAGATTGTAGAAAACCAGGGTTGAAAGTACTGCTTGGCCATGAAAACCCATTGGGTGACCTTTGGCAAGTCACATTATCGTAACCATCAGAGGAAAGCAATGGCAAGCTGTTATTGAAAACCAAATCCACAATTATGAATTATGATCCGCAACTCCGTTGGAACATACAGTGAGCTCACATTGTCTTCTCCATTTGTCCTATACAGGCAGTTTCTGAATTATAAACATCCAACTTACAAACAAATCATAGTTAAGAATGGGGGTGAGACAACAGGAAGAGACAGAAATCTACCCCTTGGAAGGGAAATTCACTTCTGGAAGAGTTATTATCATGGGGAAAAGGTGTCCCACCTGAAGCTTTATCACCAATTCTTGTTTCCACAACAAGCCACTTTCTGGAACCATTGTATTGAACAAAGGTGAGACATCAAAACTCATTTCAGTCTATCGCTTGTCCCAATCCATTCCTTTTTGATAGCTCCTCATTCCTGTGTGGATCAGTAAATGGATACAATCTTCAAAATAATCCAATGACCATTTATTAAAGTTTCCTGCCATAGTGGGGATCGGCCAGCGATTGTGTCAGATGGGTCTCTGAATCAACCAGGGAATGGATCCTAGCCGGACACTTTCTGGACCAATCAGAATCTAGCATGGTAGCTTCGAATAGCTGCCAAAATGCAAGAAATCTGCCTATGTATTTGCCATTGCAGTATGGAGTTCCATCTCCGTTGACATCATCTTTGGCCATTGAGGACAAAGCCTCTGATTTTGCCTTCAATGCATCTGTGTCTCACTTGATCTTCTGGAAAGTGACACGGCAGGGCCATGAACCTGTGATTCTTGTACTGTACTTACTATATATACTCGAGTATAAGCCTAGTTTTTCAGCCCTTTTTTAGGACTGAAAAAACCTCCTCGGCTTATACTCGGGTGAGGGTCCTGGTGGGCTTATATTCAGGTTGACTTATGCTCAAATATATATGGTATATTTATTATTTTTCTCTATTATTATTGGATTGGATGAACATCCTTCTGGAGTGCCAGATCGCCCATGTGGTCCCTTACAATCCTAAGATTCCATGATGGTATCATCTATGATTCCATGATTAGAAAAACTGGTGTAGTTCCACTAAAGTGATCCATAAGGATAGAAATGACATAAATTTCATGGCAAACTGTTTTGGTGCTAAAAATAAATCCTTGTTATGATTATATTTCTGGAATGAAGTAAACAACATGGAACGCTGCAATTTTCTGCAGTGGCTTGGCTCTCCAAGGATCATCCACAAAGCATCCCTTGTGCTGCCTTGTAACGGCACCGGAGAGACTGGTGGTTGCTAAAAAGAGCATATTAGCCTTGCTCAATAAACTTGAGCCTTCTAAGTCTGAGAAAATGCACATTATTACTTTCAAAGATCATATAGTATGCCCCAGGCCTGTAGCGAGGGGGTGGTTTTAGGGGTTCAACCCCCCCCCCCGAAATTTTTCAAGTTATAAAAAAAATCTCGTTTACTCATGAATTTTAACTGGTTAACCAAATCCCCATGCTAAGTCTATGAGATGCAAAACATTAAGAGTCCCTCCAGGCACTATCTCAAGCAGATATTGACAGGTTTGTAGCGGGGAGGGGTATGTGCTAGGGGTTCAACCCCCCCCCCCCCCCCCCGAAATTTTCAAAACCCCTCCCGAAATTTTTTTCTGGCTACGGCCCTGGCATGCCCCATTAACAAAATAGATGTGATGGCCCAACCTCCAGTTCTATACATTTTTAAAAGCATGCAGGGGATAGCTAGTAAGACAGATTTTCTGATCTTCCACCACCCCACTCCATTGATTTGCAATTTATGCATGCATGATAAGGGATTCTGAAAGCAGCCGGGCTGTGGCGCAGGCTGGTGAGCAGCCAGCTGAAATAAATCACTCTGACCAAGAGGTTATGAGTTCGAGGCTAGCCCATGGCGGGGTGAGCACCCGACAATTAAAAATAAAAAATAGCCCCTGCTCATTGCTGACCTAGCAACCCGAAAGATAGTTGCATCTATCAAGTAAGAAATTAAGGTACCACCTATACAGTGGGGAGGCTTATTTAACTAATTTACGACTCCATAAAAATCATCCAGCACCATTGGAATAATGAAGCAGCTGCTCCCCCTGTGGCCGGAATCAAACATCCCCTCAGGAGGAGGTTAAATTGCCTCTGCGTCTGTGTCTGTCTTTGTTCTATGTGTATATGGCATTGAATGTTTGCTTTATATGTATATACAATGTGATCTGCCCTGAGTCCCCTTTGGGGTGAGAAGGGCGGAATATAAATACGGTAAATAAATAAATAAATAAATTTACCTTCTCTGTTGGAAGCAGGTACATATAACTACAATAGTAATTGTAAACAACGCCTTTAAACACTGGGCAAAGTGCTAGAACATAAACTGACATAAATCAGACACGGAATTAGAATTCACTAAAAAGTTCTGCAGAACATTTCCATCTTCCGTCTTTTGTGTACCCCACAATCTAATGGTTGTTTGCAATATCACCCCTTGTCACTCTCTTTCTGAGCCCAGCTTAGACATCTGGCATTTCTCATTCCGTATATTATATAATAAACATCTTTGTTGTAAGATTTTGAGCAGCATACATTGGGTCAATATTGTGGTACAGCGTGTTGGAAGTAAAGATAGATGCAACATGGTGCATAAGCTCCTGTCATGCTTTTCTCTCTTGCCAAAGTGTGCACCTTGCTTTAAAGCATCTTTCTCTTTACCGATGAGAGCCTTTAGTGATCATTCCAGGCACCAGACTCCATATTTGCTAATGCAGGAAACCTATTTTGGGATGTTTTGGCAGGCATCAAGTTGACCGGATTAGCTTTGGCCAAATCCTCCCCTCTCAGCATGACCTATTTTACCTGGAGATAATAAAATGAGATTTGCCTGTGTGGTATGAGCTTTGAAACTGATCAATGTCCAAGTGTGGCCGATTTGGTCCAGACCTCTAAATCTCATCCCTTTTATGTTTTTTCTTTTCTCTGTTTCTTTTGATTAATTGGGATCCTGGCAATTGCTTCCAATTCTGAACACCTCTTACTGTTAAGACGCTGCTTCTAATGTTGAGTTGAAATTCAACATTTTAAATATTATCAAATACTTAAAACCATTACACCTAATCCTGTCTTTCAGGGCATCAAAGAACATATCTTCACATTTGATATCATAACTGGATCCTAGGCTCACCTTGAATCCTTTGCTGGCTTTTCCCACAATATTCACTGATTTCTGGTGAACATGGTGGATTTTCTTACTTTATTTTGACTTTGCCCCACTTTTGGCAAAGTTAGGGGTTACTCCAGAGCAGGCATCCCCAAACTGACCCTAAACTTTAGACTTAGGGTTGCCCTAAGTCTGAAACAACTTGGAGGCACACAACAACAACAATCCTAATTAACTTGATTATCTCATCCGCTAAAGCAGGCCCACACTTCCCATTGAAATACTGGTCAGTTTATGTTGGTTTAAATTGTTATTCGTTTTAAATATTGTAATGTTCTTTCTCTCTCTCTTTTTTTGCACTACACATAAGATAAGTGCAGTGGGCATAGGAATTTTTTCATTAAAAAAACCCCCAATAGTCCAATATGGAAGTGATTTCAGTCCATGTGTCAAAGCTGTGCTTTCTTCTAAGACCAGAGGGGAAAAGATCGGAGTGTCTAAATGGGAAAAGGAGAGGTAACAAATAGGACTGAATAAGTGTTGTGCCACATATGGGATGCGTATGATTTTTTCATCAGTTTAGACCAGGGGTCCTCAAACTTTTAAAGCAGAAGGCTGGTCCACAAGCCTTCAGACTGTAGAGGGGCCGAATTATCATTTGGAAAAAAACCGAACTAATTCCTGTGCACACTGCACATGTCTTATTTGTAGTGCAAAACAACAACAACAATGAAAGAACAATACAATATTTAAAAATGAAAACAGTTGTAACCAACATAAACCTATCAGGATTTCAATGGGAAGTGTGGGCCTGCTTCTGGCCAATGAGATAGTCAAGTTAATTAGGATGGTTGTTGTTGTGTGCCTTCAAGTCCTTTCAGACTTTGGGCGAGCCTAAGTCTAAAATTATTTATTTATTCATTTACTACATATATTTATTACATTGATATCCTGCCCTTCTCACCCCAAAGGGGACTCAGAGCAGCTGTATGTACATACAATATATTATATTATTAGCATAGCACAATATAGTATTATATATTACTATATTGAACTATACCACTATACTGTAATATTATATGTAACTAGCTGTGCCCGGCCACGCGTTGCTGTGGCAAAGTGGTGGTGGTATTGGTTAAAAATTGTTGTGTAATTTTTATTTGACGTTATTTGCAATTTTTTATTAATTTTATTGTAAATTATATTTTTACTTATTATATTTTATTATTTTCTTGTATTATTTTTAGTTATTTTCTGTTATTATGGTATTTTATTGTATTAATTTTTAGTGTTTTTTATTATTTTTTATTGGGTTGCTAGGAGACCAAGTTGGAGGAGCTTAGCCTTCTAACTGGCAGCAATGGGATAAAAGCAATTATTCCTCTCTCTCTAATTAGGACTTTATTTTTCTTTTCTTTTTGTTGTATCAACCTAGAGGCGTGGATGATGGGTTGTGTTGTCAAATTTTGAGGTTGGGGGGCCTGTAGTTTTGTTGTTTTGTGGGTCGCCGTGATGCCATCACTCTTTTATATATATAGATATATAACATATAAATAATATTATTATATGGTATTATTATTAGTATTATATTGTATAACATGATAATATTATTATCAATATTATATGTATATACAATATGTTATATTATTAAAAATGATATAAAAATATTATGTTATAAAACTGAGGGCAGGGGCCAGGTAAATGACCTTGGAGGGTCATCCAGCCCCTGGGCCTTAGTTTGGGAACCCCTGGTTTAGACAAGTCCCTGCAATAATCCAACCAGAACAGTTGTAGCTGTGATCTTCCTCCAGGTGGCAGCATGTGAAAGAAATAGAACCTGGTTGTGTTGCAGTTTGTCAAGTGTCTAGCTCCATATTTCATATAGAAAGCCTAACCTTTCTTTATTTTTAAATCCTAAATACCAGACCTATCATAATCAGGCATATTGCTTGGTTTGATAAGTTCAGAATTCTTTTGTATTAATATTGTTAGGAAAGAGCTTGGTTTGACTGGATTTCCATGGTATTTGGGCTACAAAGCATGAGCAGGTAGCAGCCAGAGGCAACATCTGCACATTTTGCAGCGTAGGAATTTTCCATTTCATACATCATTTGCTTTGCAAGCTGCTCAGCGATTCCATCAAAATGAGTTTCTTGCCATGTCAGCTGGAGCAAAGCAAAGATAAGAGAAAAATATTAATGTTGGAGTGAAAGTGTATACTTTTGTATGGTGTATGTGTGTGTATATGGAGTTTGAAAAGTCTGGCCAGGATCTAGTCAGATGTATAAGTCCTGCTGGGAATTTTAAATTAAAGGAAGGCATTTGTGTTACGCCTTCTAGTCATTCCTTTTTTTGTGTGTGAATAATTCTTATTTTATTTTTATAGTGAAGTATGATACATTGGAGCCTCTGGTGGCTCAGTGTGTTAAAGCACTGAGCTGCTGAACTTGCAGACTGAAAGGTCCCAGGTTCAAATCCGGGGAGCGGAGTGAGCGCCCGCTGTTAGCCCCAGCTTCTGCCAACCTAGCAGTTCGAAAACTTGCAAATGTGAGTAGATCAATAGGTACCGCTCCGGCGAGAAGGTAACGGCGCTCCATGCAGTCATGCCAGTGGCCACATGACCTTGGAGGTGTCTACGGACAACGCTGGCTCTTTGGCTTAGAAATGGAGATGAGCACCAACCCCCAGAGTCGGACACGACTGGACTTAACGTCAGGGGAAACCTTTACCTTTTTTATGATACATTGAAAGTGGTAGAATAATATATCAATAGAAAAGTGGAAAAGTATCAAGAGGAAAAGTAAACATGGAAAAAGAGATTAAAAAGTCATTCCTGACTACCACGGATTTAGTGACAAGATTTATTCAAAGGGGGGTTGCCATTGCCTTCCTCTGAGACAGTGTCCTCACTGCAAAATTATCGCAGTTAGGCATCACATTAACTGTCATGATCAATGCTATGGAATTCAGAGACTTGTAATTTTGTGAGCTATTTATCATTCTCTGTCACTGGGTTCTGGTACCAAAATGATCTACAAATCCCAGAATTCCATAGGGTGGAGCCAAGACAGTTAAAGTGGTGTCAAACTGAAATAACTATGCAATGTGGATGGAAGGTGAGAGGATATATATTGTATATACTCTAGTATAAGCCTAGTTTTTCAGCCCTTTTTTTAAGACTGAAAAAGCCCTCCTCGGCTTATACTCAGGTGAGGGTCCTGGTTGGCTCTGTTGCTGGCCTTGACCTTGACCCGATTATAAGCCGAGGGGGGCTTTTTCAGTCCTAAAAAAAGGGGGGCTGAAAAACTTCGCTTATACTTAAGTATATACAGTACTTAAGAATGTTTGATCTCTATGGCTTCTTTCTTTCTTTCGTTTGTTTGTTCGAAAAGATGATTTATCAGATGGACAGGAAAAGAGCACACATCTGTATATTGAACCACTGCAAAGAGACTCTGCAGTTGCATCCTATTTTTGGTTGTATTCCTCGAAGACAGAGAGAAGCCTTTTATCAAGACCTACTTTACATAGGCAACAGACAAAGGGAGCTTCCAAGGCTACTGGAAAGACTGATTAACGTGATCTTTGAAAGGAGGGTGAGAAAAAGATGCCTGCATTTTGCACTGATCAATACATGTGTTTTCTGGCATTTCCCCCAATTAGGTCTTTCTCCTCTGCATCCAAGATCTGACTTTAACTTGCCTAATGAGTCCTCGAATGCCAGCAACTGGAGCGTCATCGCTAGAAATCTCGACTATCCCTCGGGGATTAATGGACTAAGGGAGCTACAATTACCTTTTCACCGAAGACAGTCCTCCATCCGATGACAAATTGGCCACCACTAACTCATGAGTTATTACGTTCATCAGTAAAAAAAAACAAAAAAAACTTACCCATACTATAGAAATGGATCTTTGGGGTATTCAAGGTAGACTTCCCTTCTTTTTTTCCATCATAGAGGCCAAGGTAGCATTATGGATGAAGTGGACAACTTTGTGACTCACATCTCGACTTCAGCAAAATAATTGCTTCATGTCTCTTAATGAGCTATGCCGTATTATCACAGGATGTCTACGCCCTACACCACTGGAGAAATTATACTGTTTAGCCAGTATTGCATCACCTGACATCTGGCAGGAAGTAGCAGCCTGCAATGAAAGGACCAAGGCATTGACATCTCCGGCCCATCCTTTGTTCATATATCAGTCAGCAAGCCAATGCCTTAAATTAAGAAATAGCTTCCTAAGATCTACAGAGATACTCACAGGAACACCTCAGCAAGCAAGTGTCCAAAAGTGGCAGGTTAAAACCCAGAACCTTAATCAGTGGTACTAGATGAGAAACTCCCTCCTGGGCACACAGAAGACTGGGCAACTTGGAAGGCACCGAACAGACTGTGCTGTGGCACCACGAGATGCAGAGCCAACCTTAAGAAATGGGGCCACAAAGTGGAGTCCATGACATGTGAGTGTGGAGAAGAGCAAACCACAGACCACTTACTAAAATACAGTCTGAGCCTTTCCACATGCACAATGGAGGACCTTCTCAAAGCGACAGCAGAGGCACTCCAAGTGGCCAGCTTCTGGTCAAAGGACATTTAGTACAATGCCAAAGTTTTTAACTTTGTTTGTGGTTTTTCTATGCATTATAACTGTATTCTCAATTTGCTTCCAACACGATAAATAAATGTCAGTTTCATTCTTTCCTTTGGGATGCTTTGTGTATAAACATGCGGTTTGTCACAGTGTTTCCTTGAGCCTAACAACTTCTACTCTGCTGTTAAGTTACTGTCACTCTCTGAACTGCTGTTTACCAGGAATGTTGCACTACATGAAGCACCTCCAGCCAAAGTTAATGCTATGTTTAATATTTTATTTATATTTTTATGTAAACATCATTTGCTTGGTAGGCACAATATAACAAAAGCTCTAAAGCAACAAGTAACAATTAAAACAAATGTCTCGGTTCATTTATTTCGGCTGATGCTCAAGAGAGGCCTTCGCTGTTCAAATGGGGAAATCATTTCTTTTTCCTCGTTGAAAGCAACTCATTAATTCGAAAGTGGTCCAGTGACAAAGAGAACAATTCCAGCCCCATTAATAACATTAACACTGATTAAGGCTTTCAGCTATCTTGAAGAAATACTTTCTATCCTTTGGAATGGTGGGCCATTCACTTAAGAGTAGTCTTACCAAACCCAGTGCCAGAATTGTAATTGCTTTACTTTTCGCATACTCTGTATATGTGATTTAAATCCGAGAGGAGCATTGGCAGCTATCTCCGTTTATATTACATAGTGCTTTTGTTTCATTAAGAGAACTACATCTGTTTTTCAATACAGTAGAGTCTCACTTATCCAACGTTCTGGATTATCCAACTCATTTTTGTAGTTAATGTTTTCAATATATCATGATATTTTAGTGCAAAATTCGTAAATACAGTAATTACTACGTAGCATTACTGCGTATTGAACTACTTTTTCTGCCAGATTTGTTGTATAACATGATGTTTTGGTGCTTAATTTGTAAAATCATAACCTAATTTGATGTTTAATAGGCTTCTCCTTAATCTCTCCTTATTATCCAACATATTCGCTTATCCAACGTTCTGCTGGCCTGTTTATGTTGGATAAGTGAGACTCTACTGTATTTGCTTTGATTAAAAAAAATGGGGATTGAAAAATCCTTCCTGTGGATCTGATTCATAGCATGATATAATATGATCAGGTTTTAATTTTCTTGTCATCTCTTTGGGAGAGAACATGCTCCTTGGTTACAAAATTGATGTGACTCAAAGGCATCATTTTAGTGTTAGGCACCTTTTTAAATAGATTTTGGAAGAAGGAAGCAAAGGGCTTGGTATGGCATCACTTCGCTTACTAAGCATCATGTTGAACTCTTGACAGTAGTGAAAAACATGAAAAGTAATCCGAGATTATGGATTGCGGTATTTGGGGTTAATTAGGCATAGGTCAATTTAGATGATTTAAACACAAAACTGAGCTCACTTGTTCACTGCAATGAGGATTAAATTTTCATTGTAGCAAACCCTCCCTGAATTTAAGCACTGGATTAGGTACAACATGACATTTTCTTGGGGTGGAAAGCCTTCTGGAATTGTTTCTCACAACAGAAATCCCTGAACAAACAAATTACAACTCCCAGGATTTCACAACATTGAATCATAGCAGTTAAAATGGTGTCAAACTGCATTAATTCTATAATGTAGAGGCAGCCTAGTTAACCTCTACTGGCCTGACTCCTCAAAACTGATGAAAACGTAATTTATCCACATTCCAATCATTGGCAGAATGGATCTCCTTCTCTCCATGAGCTGATGGTAAAGTTGGTTTGGGTGGAAGTTACTACTGTAGCGATAGCTGTCTCACAATCAAAACAAAGCAGTGCTTGTGAATACAAAACAGTGATGCTTGTATATTTACTCATGTGTAACTGTTAGCTAAATAACTGATACAGGATTCCATCCATTTTTAAAAAGGATATTTGCAGTGCATTCATTAATTTTGTTTTTGATTTGTGTTATATGTATGCCTTCCCCATTGCTTTGCCTGTTTCTTTCTTCGGTCTATGTATTCGAGTCTTTGCTTTTTCTCCTTCTTCCAAAAGTCAGTTAGTCCCTTGTCTCCCTTTGTCTAGGGGTGCATCAATACTAGAAAATTAATGCATTTTAACACCTCTTTAACTATCGTGGCCCAATGCTATGGAATCCTGGGAGTTCTAGATAGGTGAGGCATGAGTACTATCTGACATAGTGTGCTAAAGGCCTTGTAGAGTAGTGAATTAAGGAGCCGCAGTGGCGGAAAGGGTTAAACCGTTGTGTCAGCTGAACTGCTCACCTGAAGGTTGGGTTGCTGACCTGAAGGTTGGTGGTTCGAATCCGCAAGATGGGGTGAGCTCCCGTCTGTCAGCTCTAGCTTATGGGGACATGAGATAAGCCTCCCAGCAGGATAGTAACACATCCGGGCATCCCCTGGGCAACGTCTCTGTAGATGGCCAATTCTCTCATACCAGAAGTGACTTGCAGTATGTTCTCAAGTCGCTTCTGACACGATAAAAAGTGTAGAAAGATGCCACAAAAGTTATTAGTTTCTATTTCCTGAAAAAACCCCTTTTTTGTTTACCTCATTAAAATTGAATGGCTATATATTCTTTTTTAAAGCAATTCATTGCAATCCCAATGGCTCTAAAGCTCAATTTTTTGAATGCCAACTAAAGGATGCAGCCTAATATGGCACTTTTTTCTTGACATGAGCAATGGCAATGTAAGGAGATGTGAAAAGTTATGCAATTTTGCTCCTTTTGTTCCTGTTAACATTTGACAACAGACGCTGTGAACTCCCCCCTGATCTCGAGTATGGCATTACTCTTCTTTAAAATAATTTGTCTGCATCTGTAGCTCTGCTGATTTAAACTAAGCTTTCTGTATAGTGATTTACAGTTCTATACACACACACACACACACACACACACATATAGGTATAGAACTGTAATACACACACACACACGACTATATAAAACATAGTTTTAGAATACAAATGGGAAGAAATTAGAAAAATAACAGAATGAGATCACTGAAGGCGGCATATCATGTTAATGCAAACTCATCCATTCTTGTCTATGTCAGAAAAATGTTAGCAATCGATTTTCCCTCTTCACTGTCCTTTGGGGGGAAAGTGATGTTAATTTTAATGGTTCAACAAGACAGAAATAAGGTATTTTCTTTCATATGTAAGGCATGCCATCTTTGAACTTCTTACGAGGCATAGCTGTGCAGTATCTATGTGGAAGGGCAAGGCATTGTGGCTTAGGGCTTTTGTCCCTTGGGTTATGACACAGTTTTTATTGAGAACAGTACATAGTAAAGAGCTTTGGATTCAGGGAAGAATTACTTGGGGCTTAGGCAAAATAGGTCAGCACCATTTTGAAGCTTGGATGCTGGATCAGCAAACCCCCGTTTCTCCTAAATGTTTGAACAGAGATGCTTGACAGCGGACAGCCTTGAATCATAATTTGGGTGCACTTCGTTTTTGAATATTTGATCTTTTATATTTCCTTGCGGTAAAACTACTTGCAGGGTTGGAGCTTATCCTATAGAGCAGGTTCCTTAGACCACTGAGGGTAAACTAGTTTGGAAAAAAAATGGAATGAATCCCTATGCACACGGCACATATCTTATTTGCAGTGCAAAAGATCATGAAAAACAATGCAATATTTAAAATGAAGAACAATGTTAACCAACATCAACATATTGGTATTTCAATGGGAAGCATGCGTCTGCTTTTGAATGATGAGATAGACAAGCTAATTAGGATTGTTGTTGTGGTTCTGTGCCTTCAAGTCATTTCAGACTAAGGGTGACCCTAAGTCTTAAGTTTAGGGTGGGGCCACATCTGGCCCACGGGCCTTAGTTTGGGGACCCTTGCTATAGGGTTTTCTCTAAGACTATTGAAATTTACACCAATGGGATTTGTTGGCACCTTGACAGAATCAATTTGGAATACATTCATGGATTCCAACCACTACCATACATAAAATTGTATCAGTCATGGCTTCCCAGTGTCTTTCTAGACTATTTCCAATTACAGTACAAATGAGGTATTTTCTTCTTCTTGAGAAATAAGCATGTTTGTTTATGAGATGAAGTATCATTATGGAATGGGATGGATGGATGGATGACTGTCCTATCAGCAGCCTTACTTAGCAGTTCAAAATAATGAATTCTCCCCACCATCTCATTCCATCCCTAGGGCCAAACATGAACAAGGGGAGTTCCTCTACAGATAAATATACGTGCATCTTTATACATTTAGAGATGTCCTTCATGTTGGGCTGGTTCATACTCTAATTCTAGTTAAAGCAAGAGCGGGCATTTGGATATTTTTCGATGAAGCTTCCATAAATCCACACTCTTGGCTATGCTGCTGTGGCTGATGGGAATTATAAGGTCCAAATATACACAAAAAAGTCAGAGTCTCATAGCTGAATGGAAGATTGTCATTTCTTATTGGAGAGAATGGGTGTCTAAGCATCATCACAACTATTACATAAGATAAGGGATAGAGAAGCTTTGACCCTTCAGATGTTTTAGACTTTAACTTCTAGACCTAAACCTTAACCACTACAACAACAAGACATTATAGGAATTATAGTCTAGAAGTCTCCACTCCTGAAATAAGGAACTGCATATGCCTTAAAAACAGATGGATTTGTCTGAATGCGCAGTTCATGCCATCCTTTCCCAGCATTTTAAAGGGAAGGAATTTGAATGGAAATCAAGCCTGCTTTGGTCTGTGTCTATACATGATGTGTCCAAATTAAGGTAAGGTTAAGGTTTTCCCCTGACATTAAGTCTAATCATGTTCGGTTCTGGGGGTTGGTGCTTATCTCCATTTCTAAGCTGAAGAGCCGGCGTTGTCCATAGACACCTCTAAGGTCATGTGCATTGCCATTGCACCATCGCACTGGGGGCTACTGTTGCCAAATTACACAACAGCAAAAGCACAATGCTGAAAAATTCTATATTCCTATCTCCAACCCCAGAAAAATGATAGTCCCATTGGAGGAGTGAATGTGTGGACTCACTTGTTTAATCCTGATTTTATTTTATTTTTCCATAGCTGACTAGTAACAACTCCCACTTTTAAACAGGCTCGATCAATTTGCTTTTGAGATGGCATGAGAAGGACTTTCCTGCCTCCAAATTACAGCAGATCTTAATAAGGCTTTAGTCAGGAGCGTGATAGGACAGTCACAAGCAAACTGGGTAACACATGAAGGAATGTCATAATACTGTACTGGGTCGGAATGGCACTTGAGTTCAAAACATCAATGATCAACAGCTTATAGCTCAGCTGACTGCAGACAGAAAAACAACACACACTATACTAGAGCATTTGTTCACTGGTGCACAAAATGGATTTTCCCAGTCATCTTCCCTTCTTCTGCTCTGTCACTGCTTCTGGCTTTCATTCCCATGGCTCGCAGCTATTGCTGGATGAATGGCATACGCTCTTTGTTCTCAGTGTCCCCTTCGTGGTCTTCCTCCTCTTCGCCAGCTTCACTGGTTTCTGTACTGTCATTGGCCATCTACATTGAAAACAGAATACTTGTAAAGCAGGACACTGGACTGTAGGTCAGTAGCAGAGAATGTACTATTTGCTTGCAGAAGATCCTGTTGTGTGTCCAATCAGGATGAGGACATAAAGATATTGGGACCTGAAGAATTTGATGATCTCTGTTACCATTTCTGGGCAAGTTGGACCAAGGGTCTGATCTGCTATGAATACAGTTTGGAAATGTCCTTTTGAGAAGAATTAACATGCTGAAAGCTTCTATAATTGAGCAGCTCTGGGACCAAGTACTTACATTATATAACATTTGGGGGGAAAATCTGTTCCTGGTTTGAAAGTGGTATTTCCTGTTCAATTGTATGGTGCTTACTTTGAAAATAGTTGTTATACTCCAGAAACTTCATTTTTGCGGCCACCACAAATAATGTTGAGTTGGTTGAGACGCAATGAGATATTCACTGAAAAACTATAGCAAAATGTGCTGCAGGGTGTCCTGCAAAAACAGTTTTTGGAGTTTAATAAATTAGGAAATAGCATTTATATTTTGGAATGTGGAGACGCTCTTGATTTGGCATGGATAGTCCTGATTACCATATATACTCGAAGATAAGCTGAGTTTTTCAGCCCTTATTTATGAGCTGAAAAAGCCTCCCTTGGCTTATAATCGGGTCAAGGCCAGCAACAGAGCCTGCCGGGCTATTGCTTGCAATATGTGATCTATTTCTTTCTTCTCTCTTATCAGTGTGTTTTCTTTTGCAAAGCCTCCCTTGCTCTTAATCAAGGGAATGTTTTGATAAGAGAAAGACACCCTTGCAAGTCAGGAAGAAGAAATATATATATTCATTAATCTTATGAAAGCATTTTCCCCTGAAATATTTATTAAACTCTCCTACAGATATATAGGCATTAACCCCTTGTAAGCTTTTGCCATCTCTATGTACCTTTATATGTGTATCTATATACATTAATTTTATATATGAATTTCCCCTCATATGTTTGCAGGTCTTTGCAAATCCTTTATACATATAGATCCATGTACCTGTGTATCTGTAGCCATACATACACATTATTTTTATATATGAATTTACCCTCATATGTTTGCAAGTCTCTGCTAATATCTATATAAAGAGAGATGTCTGGAAAAATATGAATATATTCTCACCTACCTATATATAGGGCTTGGAAATATTGTAGGGGAAATGCACACACACATACAGAGGGGATTTGCAAATGTTTCAGGGGAAAATGCATATGTGAAATTAGTGTATATTATTATAGATCTATATCTAACTCTGCATTGTTTATATAAAGTAGTTCAATATGCAGTAATGCTATGTAGTAATTACTGTATTTACGAATTTAGCACCAAAATATCACGATGTATTGAAAACATTGACTACAAAAATGCATTGGATAATCCAGAACGATGGATAAGCGAGTGTTGGATAAGTGAGACTACTGTACCATTATTTCCATATACAACTGGCATGTACATTTACCAATCCTGCATGCTATGATGTTTTGTTTGGCAGGCGCCGGGCATGCTTCCAAACAAAAGCTTTGCTAAGTCTTACTTTCGGGGGAGGCCTTATATTTATCAATTCAGCAAAACCTCTACTAGGTCTTATTTTTTGGGGATGTCTTATTTTCGGGGAAACAGGTTAGTTTCCTGCCAATGTTGGAATATATGTTTATTTTTTTAGACAGATTTTTTCACTTATTTCTACTTACCAGTGGAGTAGGCGTCTTCTCCACATCCAGAATTAATTTTCCTATATTGCCTCTGTCATGGATTCTTTGCATTGCTTCCTTCACCTACAAAGTAACAAATCCTTACTTTAACATCTTTATAGTGATGCAATACACACTTCCCCTTGGAATGCAAGTACCATATTTACTTGAGTCTAATGCTCACCTTCTAAATTACCTTCTCAAAATTAGGGTGCACATTAGATTTGCGTAATATGGTAAATACTTCTTTTGGGTTTTAGGGTTTTGAAAACTGAGGTGTGCATTAGATTCGATGGCGCATTACATCCAAGTAAATATGGGCATATTTCATATGGCGGATTTAAAAAATACTTGAAATTGTAGAACACACCAAATATTACCAGCTAGTTGAAAAAACTGGGGATGGACTGTGTTTAAAGCAGGCATTCTAAATTCAGACTCCACAGAAAACAAAATATTAGAATTGTCCACACTAGCTAAATAATTTAACTGTATGTTGTCGAAGGCTTTCATGGCCGGGATCACAGGGTTGTTGTATGCATTCCGGGCTGTATGGCCATGTTCTAGAAGTATTCTCTCCTGACGTTTCGCCCACATCTATGGCAGGCATCCTAAGAGGTTGTGAGGTATGGAGAAACTCAGCAAGGAAGGTTTATATATATCTGTGGGAAGTCCAGGGTGAGGGTAGTCTTTGCTAAGAATACCAGTTGGACATTTCTGATGGACAAGTTTAACCAGCACTGGTAAGAATATGAGTAGGGAGATATTTTTCTTCCTCTCTGGTCTGCCTTGCCCCAGTGGTGCTAAGGAACAAACAGCTAAATCACATCAACTGCAAATTACGGGGATAAGATCTCCATGGTTACAGGTCACATGGTCCTTACTAGCGTAAGCTTTTAGCGTCAAGGTTACTTTGGCAACATGAGCAACACAGATAACCGATTCAGTTCTTGTCCAAGTTGACAGGACGAATCTGAAAATCTACAAAAAGTAGAGTATTTTGCATCCAGAAGTTCAACTGTGTTGGCACAGAAGCCTACATAACCAGCATCACAAACCAGGGGACATATTCTCCCAACCAGCACTTTATTGTGTGTTTATTGAATGTGCGAAGGGGAGCAGGGTCACACCTAATAGCTATTCCCCAATGCTGCCATGGCTGCTGGCCACTCTCATACTTTTGAAGTTCATGGAGAAAGTCCTCCACATCTGTGATACAAACGTTTCAGGCTCTTTGACACAAAGCCCTGGTCCCTATGCAGTCGGTGGATAATGTGTTTTTCTGGGGCTGCAAACCTATCAATTTTATCTGTCCACAGTCCCAGCAAGGAACAACGGGAGAAACGTTCCACAAGAAGTACATGCATTCAACATTTCACAGGTGAAAACTGAGACATATGTGGCCAAAACAGAGAAGAAAGCAGCCAAGATGACCCAAATAACAGCAGGTTGTTTTTGCTTGAGCCTGCTGGGAAGGGCAAGATACAAAAGGGAGGTTTAAATTGTTTCTGTAGTTCCAAAGTTATAGAATGACTCCTGGTTCTTCCACTTCTATGTGTCACTTTCCTCATAGATATCTCCTGCATCTTTCTCTTCTAAGATGGACTGCTCTGATTAACTGGGACTGTCCCTGCCAAACTAGATGATGATGTTGTTGTTGTTGTTGTTGTTGTTGTTGTTGTTATCATCATATTGTATGACACAGCAAACAAAATAGATATGCTGGATTTCGTTTCACAAAATCACAAGTCGAACACTTCCCAAGTGTCTAGGATTGTGTGATGTATTTTCGGATGATGCGTGCAGATCCTAGTAAGGTGGCCTTTTGCAGTTGGCAGATCATAATTTTGTCAATGTCTATTGTTTCCAAATGCCGGCTGAGATCTTTTGGCACGGCACCCAGTGTGCCCATCACCACCGGGACCACCTGCATTGGTTTCTGCCAGAGTCTTTGAAGTTCAATCTTGAGGTCCTGATAGTGGCTGAGTTTTTTCTGTTGTTTTTCATCAATGCGACTGTCACCTGGGATGGCAACATCAATGATCCAAACCTTTTTGTTTTCCACAACTGTGATGTCTGGTGTTCCAGAACTTTGTCAGTCTGAATTTGGAAGTCTCACAGTATCTTTGCGTGCTCATTTTCCAATACTTTTGCAGGTTTGTGATCCCACCAGTTCTTTGCTGCTGGGAGGTGGTACTTGAGGCATAAGTTCCAATGAATCATTTCGGCCACATAGTTGTGCTTCTGCTTGTAGTCTGTGTGATTTTCTTACAGCAGCTGAGGATATGATCAATGGTTTCGTCGGTTTCCTTGCACAGATGACCATCCAGCCTCTGTTTAAAAGCCTCCAAAGAAGGAACCTCCACCACACTGGGGCAGAGAGCCCCACTGCTGAACAGCTTTCACAGTTAGGAAGTTCTTCCTAATGTTCAGGTGGAATCTCCTTTCTTGTAATTTGAAGCCATTGTTCTGCAGAGAACAAGCTTGCTCCCTCCTCCCTATGAGTTCCTCCCACCTATTTATACATGGCCCTCATCATGTCTCCTCTCAGCCTTCTCTTCTGCAGGCTAAACATGCCCAGCTCTTTAAGCTGCTCCTCATAGCTTAAACTATCATAGTGTTCATAGTCGGAACACAGTTCGCAACTCAGAATACATATGAATTTATTCCGAGTTACGACTATTCCGAAAAATTTGCCCATGCCTAGTTTCCCCCCCTAGTATTTCACACTATGCATACATTCTCTTTTTCATGCCAACGTACATGCTGGCCACACAGTGGCAGTATAAAAGAGGCTATACACACTCATTTAAGCCAGAGGCACTGTGAATATGTGGCTATCTAGATACAGCATCAACATCATCATCATCATCCTGCTTTCCTCTCCTAAAGAAAACTGGGCTACACTTTGGTGCCCATTATATTACTTCATACTATTAAAATTAGTGGATAATTTCATGCTCCCCAACTATTCCAATTTGGCCGTCTATGAGTCAACACCACGAGCAGCTCTGCTCCCCATTTCTGGTTAAAATTGGGACTGTGCTAGTGAGAAGAATCCATCTTTTTCTTTCATGGTCTTGAAGAATTTTCCTATAGAAATTGTCACACACACCAACATTTCACAGAGAACAGGGACCCCCATGGCCAAACGACATCAGAGTGGGGTCAAGATGATGGACATTACCAACAAAAGAATGCTAAGTTAGGAGAGGCTCTGGTCTACTAGAAGGGCAAGATGATGACCCTTCCTTAATCCTTCCCATGTCAATAAAATGGAGAATCAACTCCTTAGGTTTACGTTTTGAAGGAGCTATCTACAGTGCTGAAACCATTTTTGAGAAGCGACTTCAGCACCGTGGAGACGTCTTCTAACACAGATGCTAAAACATGGAGTTGATTCATCATGTTTTAGGACAGAGTTTATGAATCTCGGGAGTTGTTGAACCTTTGAAAACAACAACTCCATGATTCCATAGCATTGAGTCATGGCAGTTCAAGTGGTGTCAATTTGCATTAATTCAAAAATGTAGGTGGACTGGGGCAGTCCAGAACCAGCCAGAAAAAAAATAAGATGGGTGCCACTGGTAAAACAGGTTAGTTGGAGGTTATGAGGTAAGAAACACTACCATGAATTGATCCAAAAAGAAGTAAGAAAAGGATATGATGCTAGCCAAGGGGAATAGTATCAGTAGAAGTTAAAAATACAAGGATGCAGATTTAGTATTTTAACTCAGATGTTTTGCTCCCTTGTGCCCGTATACTATCACAGCAAATGCCTCACAGTCCTTATAGTTATTCCTTCTAGCTGCTAGTCAGGAAAAAAACCCTTTTCTTGCTTGTTCTCTAATACAGAGGAGCATCTCTTATTCTGAATTATTTGTTGCCATGGCAGCAAAACCAAGAACAAGCTCCAAATGAAAGGTTGAATGGGTTCAAACACTAGAAAATTCTACAATAGGTGAACTTAGACTTGGTAGATGCCATTTCAGTATAATACTATTACTGTATTACCAATTATCATGACCATCTGCAGAGTTTCTCAATGGCGTCGAAATTCTCATTTTACCCACAGGCATAGAAACATTTCATTTTCAGTGGACTTGCTGGTTTTCTGGTCATAAACACTTAAACCAAATCTTGATCAAGTCCAACTTATATCCCTGGCACCAGCTATCTTTCATTTTATCCAAGAGAGAAAGAGAGAAAGAGAGAGAGAGAGAGAGAGAGAGAGAGAGAGAGAGAGAGAGATGGCATGTGTACACTGTAGAGTGAATGCAGTTTGGCACCACTTTAACTGCCATGGCACAATGCTATGGAATTCTGGCAGTTGTAATTTCACAAGGTCTTCAGTTTTCTCTGCCAAAGAGTGCTCATGACTCATCAAACTATCCCAGGATTCCATAATAGGAAGCCATGGCACTTAAAGTGGTGTCAAAACTGCATTAATACTACAGTGTAGATCCATCCAGAGACAAGTAAGCAAGCAAAATGAAACTGGACTGACTATCTTTAACATCTGGGTTGACATAATATGTTAAATTTGGGGTTTCTCTTGAATGCTTCAGTTAGTGCAGAATTTAGCTGCCAGAATTCTAACTTGGCAAGCCAGTTTTTATTATTATGCATTAACAAATATATCAATTATAATATACTAATTGGTGTAATATATTGATAATTATGCTAATTTTAGATGAGTCAGATAATTCAGATATTTACCACCAGCCTAGTTAAAAGCACTACCTTTATTTTAAATGCCTAGGGGAAAAAAACCTGAATAATAATTTTAAAATAACACGATAACTTTTTTATTATGTCAGAAGCAAATTGAGAACATATTGCAAGTCGCTTCTGGTGTGAGAGAATCAGCCGTCTACAAAGACATTGGCCAGGGGACACCCTGATGTGTTACCATCCTGCTGGGAGGCTTCTCTCATATCCCCACATGGGAAGCTAGGGCTGATCGATGGGAGCTCACCCCATCTTGCGGATTCGAATCACCAACCTTTAGGTCAGCAATTCAGCCAGCACAACATTAAACATATCAATATATACATTCAAAAGAATAAAATACACTTTAAAAGATTTTTAAAATTAACAGCAGTTCAGTTTAAAACAATATAGCACCCCTAGCCTTTTCTTTAAAAACTTTCTGTATTAACAGTCTGCCAAAATTTAAGTGTTTTGCTTCTGAATAGAAACACAATAAGGAGAACAGTGTTGTAGAGATATAATTTTTCATCTGAAGGTTGTAATGAGTAATTTTAGAAGTTTTCCTGAAAGAAAGTCCTCAAAAATGCACAATTTTCAAATGCTATTTGCAGTTAGGGACTCCTTGTGTGCAGTATTCACATGTGGTTACATTGCCCAGACAATGTAATAGTATGTAATATTAATTTCTGAATAGAAAATGCCTTTTTACCTATCCAAAAAAATGCTGTTTCCAAGCAAATCAACCATATATAAATTTATTGTAAAATAAACTTCCAATTTCAGAATTTTCTGCATAAAATAACTGTGTGCAAATTTTGTGTGGAGTAAATTCCAAACTCTGAAGCTTCTCATTAAGCCGGGGGGGGGGGGGGGAGGAGTTAGGGTTCACCCCCCCCCCTCAAAATCTGTTTTATTCATGGATTTTAACTGGTTAACTAATTTATGAGTAAACCAGGTTTTTTTAAACCGGATACATTTGAAATTTTAACACCCCCCCCGGCTATGGCCCTGCTCCCCATTGGTATGACAGGATGGCTATTAACTTGGTTGTTTCATGATGATAAAATTCATACCTTCAAGCAAACTGTTCAAATTAGAAAAACAGGTCTGATAGTGGAACATTTCTTTTCCAGGGGTGCACAGCTGAACTAATGAAACCTGTTCTCTTGTTTTTGCCAATATTTCCAAGATGACATTTCCTTTGTCATGCAAATAGGATTACACAGGAGGGAAATGAGACCATGGTGTGCTAGCGTTCAATTTTGTTGTTTGCTTTGACAATATTTAACATCCCACCTGTTCTGATCCCTCCATTAAGTAAATGTTGGATGTTCAAAGTCGAGTAATAGGTTGAAATGGTAGATCAGTGACATCTCTAGCTGTGAACCACATTCTTTCTTGTAATCAAGTAAACCCCATTCAGAGTCGATCAAAGCTAACAGAAGGCTGCAGTCTGAACAGTATCATTTGAGAGTGGTTGTTTATAGGAAAACTTTGGCAAAGGAATAAAATGACTTTACTAAGACGACATGCAGACTGAAAAGAAAACAACAAGACTTCATTGTTGTAGGCAAATCTTAGCATTTCCGTGTGGAGCAAATGGTCTACAAGAGACTGAGAAAGATGAAGACACTGTCAATACATTCTGTGTCAAGTGTCAATGCCAATCAACAATAATGAGTTGCGGATCCCAGTAAATGAAAGCAGACTTTGGTGGAGGCGGTTCCATCTAAGTCTGGCAGGGCTTTCCATGGCTGCAAGTGACAAATTTCAAACAGACTGAAGTGGGAAATTCTTTGAGAAACAAGTAGAAGAATATATCCTAAGCTTCCTGGCATCAATTCCCACAAAAGACTTGTTGCCAGTGCACACATTCCTTAACTGCACGGTGAATTACAAACTGGGAATATTTCTGGAGAGACACCAAGAGCGATTTGGTCTAATTCACTCTCAGTATAGGTAGGCATCCACCAGTATCTAACATTTGTTTAAAAACCTCCAGCAAAAGAGAATCCAAGGTATCTATTTCACCATTTAGCAGTTCTTCTTATCAAGAGGGTTTTTTTTATTTTGTTTAGTAAGGATCGCCTTTGGATCAGTTGATTTGCATGCTGTAATTGGAGCAGCAGAAAACATGCTCACCCCAATTTCTATTATGACATACCTTCCGATGTCTATTATATAGAATCACAGGGGCCAACTTCCTTCTGCCAGGCAGGAAAAGCACAATCAAAGCAGCCTCCAAAAAAAGAGCTTCCACCACACTTCAAAGCAGAGGGTTCCACTGTTAAAACAGCTCGTGTGGTCAGAAAGTTCTTTCTAATGTTCAGATAGAATCTGCATTCCTTTCATTTGAAAATGAAAATGCCCTACCCGACTTACTGGGCAGGGAGATTGCAGTTGAGGGTGCTCCTCTCCCCACCCTTGCCAGTGTCTGCCTCCTTTCCAGGAGCCGTTTCACACACATGTGCTTTCCAGGGCGCACAAGTCCCAACCAATCAGATTGAACCTCTGGGTCTCAAACTGATTGATTTCTTCCAGACAGACTGGTGTGAAACTGTTGCCTTTTTACTTACTGAATTTATTTGTGTGAATGCAAATGACCTATGGTCTAGGCATGAATAAATGAACAAACCTCTGCTCGAAATGATTCCCATACTCTACATGTAATTATGAGGTTGGATTCTGGGTTGCTCTGTAAAAACTCATTAAGACAAAGAAAAAGAAGAAGAAAAACTCAAGTTATCTATCTTACCTCTTCAAGTGCCCAGAGTGAATCAACTCGAGGTTTGATCTTCTTCTCATTGTAGAGTTTTATGAGTTTGTCCATTACATTATGTATCAGCCCACTTCGGTTTTGTTTAAAAAGCAGATTTAAGAGGGAAAACCCAGCCATGACTTTGTTTTCTTCATAGAGTTTGATAGGGTTCACTTTCTCTACTTGCCACCACTACAGGCAAAGAAATGGCAACAGGATTAGAAACAAGATAACTTACATAAAACAGCTTTAAAAAACAAACAAACCTTAACTTCACATATAACACAACAAAAATCTAAAGAGCAATGAAAATCTGAACAAGGACAATTAACAGAAAAAACACCTTGGTTTATTGGTGGAAAACATTGAAAATGGTAACAGTAATGAGAGGACATACAACTCACATAATTAGAAAGGAATGAATAAAAGGAAAATCCCAGAGCAGAAAATGCTTGGTGTCATTGGGGGGCTGGTGCAAAGAAACATATGGAAACCTTAACACTCCTGTTCTGGCACTGATCCAGACTTTGAATAGGTGTGAACAAGAGGGCAAAGCATGAGATGCCTACCTCCAGAATCACACTATTTGTGTATGTATTTTAAATGCCAGATGAACATGAATTATGTAAACTAGAGGCAGATCTGTATTGACCACTTATCCTGGGGCTGATGGGGAGCGTTGAATAACTAAACACAGCTGTCTATTCTGAAACATAAAGGTTCAAAGCATTTGTGACTATTATGCCTGGGAGTAAACACTATGATAAATATAGCATTTGTTGATATGTCTATTTTCACCAGGTCTATATAAATCATATGTGATATCTTATAAAGAGCACTATATTAGACCATTTTCCTTTTATCTTTTTAAGAAAACTTGAAGCTAAGCCAACAATACAGATATTCAAAACATTGCTGCTTACCAGATGAAGGGTTAACTGAAACTGGAGTAAACCTGGGAACCAGTAGTAAACGGCTTACTTCGGCTCACAGCCAGCCACTCTAAAATAACATCTATTTGACCAGGCTTCCTGGCTGGGAACTGTAAACGACTGCAACATCTCTGAAAAACTGAATTTATTGTCAACAAACTGAAGATATGGCTAATTGACTGCATTTACAATCTGAGGAGTCCTACAGAACTGCTCCAAGACTACAGAGACTTTTATTTGTTTTGACTCCAAGCCAGGTTTGAGTCAATTGATTTGTATACTGATATATTTAGTTTCACAGCATATTATCACATACCGTTTTGGAGAGACTGAATGTACACATACTGTGTTGCTAACAAATTTTAGTTGGAGTCTTGTTGATATATGTTTGATATGTATTCTATACTGAAAACTGCTCTGTGTAAATACTGGGTGGTGCTGTCTTGGGGAGAATTCAGAGCAAGCCACTGATTTTGGTTAACACAGCTGAAGGTCATGTTAAGATGGCCTTGGCCCATGTTAACCCAAATCAGTTTTGTGAATAATTTAGCTACCACAGAACTGATTTGCTCACCCTTCCAGATAAGTGGTCAGTGTAGATGTGTGCCTGAGTGTGGGTAAAAGGGTGTGGCCAGACAGACACAAGAGACAGAACATCCAAAGCTACTGTTTTAATCAGAGAGACCTTGAAATCTGAGCTTAGAGAAATTGAGGTTAGGAAAATTGAGTTTAGGAAAGGCTCTATTCCTCATCTCTGCTCCTTGCTGATGATTTAATTGAGAGTGAATTACTTTTGCACTTTAAATTCAGTTTGCTTCAATTGTTAAGTAAACTGATGGTGAAGAGGGAAATTAGCACATCAAGAGAAAAAAGGGTGAAACTAAGCTGAGAATGTGGGACAGGAGATAGTTAACTGGAGCTGCCTCTGTCAAATGAGGACTTTTGCAGAGCATGCAATTGATAAATTTAAAAAGTAAGAAATATAAGGAAGACATGTTTCTTGCATTTTAGATAAATTACAAAAGTGCTCTACTCAATATGCATGCATTATCTACACTAACATGACTATTTCAGCACAGCAAGGTTGTGTGATAAAGTCCATAGAATCACCTAGAATCCTGAAAATTCTGGGAGCAGTCACATTTACAAACCTTATTGTGTACTGTTTATATTGTTGCATGGTTTGTGATAAAACCCCATTGTACTAAAATAAAAGGGAAAAGAGGGAAAGGAGAATGTGGCAGACATAGAGAGAGCTGGGAGCCTGGCAAACAGCAAGACATGTACAGATACGCTGTATCTAGCAGAGTCAAAACGTTTTTGCACTTACTGATTTTGCAAAGCTGAAGAAACTTTTGGTTTCCCCAGTAACCATGTTTGATGACCCTGGAAGAAACGGGAGCAAAGAAAGGGAATCCATGAATGTCAAAACTGCTCATTATGAACACCTGTGTCCAAGAATATATCCATAATCAGTCACATTCTTAAGATAACACTGCTATTTGCTACAGACACCCAAAACCTTAGCAAAGAAGGTTTAAGATAGGTCCCTCATTCTATCTGATATTGCTTCTTCGTGTATGGATACCTTATTGCGCTCCTAGCAATGTTTTCAGATCAATTATAAGCAGGAACTTTTCCCCTCATCTCCAGAGATTTATCATTTTACAGGCTTTCTTTTTAATCTGTTCTGCTTTGTTGTTGGAGTTTTTTTTTTTGGAAGGGCAGAATGAGATGTGTGTTAAATAACACAGAATTTATTTTATTTTAAAATATTGTTTAAGGCTCAGGAAGATGAAATTAAGAAGCAATAGGTTCCCACCTTCACATTTCCGAAGGGAAACCATGCTCGTCACATGATATGGTGAACAAAACTGAAGCAATAGGTCGAAATCACAGAAGATATAGTTACAGTAAACAGTTTCAAGAATGCCTTGATGATATAAGTCATTTGACATGGAGATTTGTCATCAGCCGTCCTTCACTAGAGGTTTTTAAATCAAAGCTGGGTGGTCATCTATCAGGCTGCTCTTACAACTAATTTCCTGAACTGGCAGTTGGACGAAAGGATCGTTGAGGTCTCTTCCAACTTGAAGGGTCCATCGAGAATCGGCCTGGCACTGCATGTGAATTGTGTTTGCAGAGCTCTATGGAGGGGTGACCCTGGCATCTGGAGAGTCTGTCTGTTCAGAGGCTTTTTCTTGCCAGTTCCCAGGAGCTGCTGGGTGGCAAGATGGTAAATATCAGCAAAAGAGAGAAGGCCAGTCAAAAGTGTCCCCAAGAGAGGAAAGATTGGATTCTTCAACAACATGTCAGCTCTTTGGCTTGCAGTCTACAAAAACCAATTATCTTCTGAAGGGTCTTTTCAGTGATGACGGCGTGTGTGTGTGCTGTTTTACTGCCAAGATAATCTTCTATATATAGGGTGAGGGGAACTGGGCTGAAAGCCGAAATACTTGCCTAGCTGCCTGGCAGGGTGTAAGGATGTTTTCTTGCCCAAAAGCTCTTTTGTAAAGCAGGAGATGTGAAATCCTTGGGAAAGAAAGTTTGGGAAGGGAAGTGGGAAGCAAGCAATATTTGAGCATTCACATTTTGGTATCTTGGGCTGCATCTGCACTATCATATAATGCAGTTTTGAACTGCATTATATGGTCAGGATAAATACTTATAATAAAGTTTAATGCTGTTAAACTGCATCATATGGATCTACACTGACCCTATAATACAGTTCTATATTGCATTATATGGCAGTGTAGATCTAGCCTTGGATACTTTCTCCTACTCTCCCATCACCATCTGCCTCTTTTTCTCCCCCTGTTTTTCAACTATCAGCATCAGGCCAGGGCTATGGAATAATTATGCCAGATATAAAGTACTACCAGTCCAGGAAAATAGAAAATTGAGAGGCTTTTACTTACCATATAAAATGTAAGTCCCAAGTGGTTTGAGAAGACTGAGACCTTTGCCTGTATTTTCTCCACAAAGGCAATCCAGAACAATGTCTACGCCATCTGGGGAGATTCTGAAAAGCAGACAAACAGTTTTGGCAGTGGCTTGCCATCATTAACCTTATGGACTCTGGATGATTCTCACAGGAATAAAAAGAAATAAACAGAAACAGAATATGGTTTGAAGTGGAACTCTGTAGTTCTGTACTCATCTTATTTCTGTACATCTTATTTCTGAGGGCTGATTAAAATGTACTGAGGCCTAAACCAAGCCCTAAATATACCAGCCTAAACCAAGCACAGCCGAGGATAACGTAAACCATAACACTCGCAATAGAGATGGGAGTTCTGGCTTCTTGGATAGTCATGGGAACTGGGAGTCCAGACTCTTTTGTTCCAGGCTACTACTAAGCTCCCTACATGAGGTTGGTAGCCTGAGCCTCAAAGACTCCATCTACAGTGCCAGATATTCGAGTTTCTGAATCCAGATTATCTGCTTTGAACTAGATTATATGGCAGTGTTGACTCATATAATCTGGTTCAAAGCAGATAATCTGGATTCAGAAACTGGATTATATGGCAGTGTAGATCCAGCCAAATAATGATATGTGGTATTACAGCTCTTGATAGTAGCAAAACCTTTTAAATACTAGCCTCAGGTCAGATCTGACTGTGCACTGTAATTATACAACCTGCTCACACTGCTGACCATAGTAATTTTTAAAGACATTTTCTTCTTGGTGTCCATTAATTAAACAATTATGAAAACCTATTTGTGAACTTCTAATGGATAATTGTACTCTAGGGAGATTGAAAGACATAAGGTTTGGCGAACACATTCTAGTCTGCATGAGCATTGATAATGTCGGAAATTGGCTAATAGCAATTAAAGTCACAACACAGTATCAATAATAATAATAATAATAATAATAATAATAATAATAATAATAATAATAATAACAACTTTATTTATACTCCGCCACCATCTCCCCAACGGGGACTCGGGGCGGCTAATCTTTCTCCTTTTTCTTTCTCTTCCCCCCTTTCTTTTCCAGAAACCAGCTTCATTCAAAGGTGAATAAAACAAATATAGGTAAAGGTAAAGGTTTCCCCTGACATTAAGTTCAGTCGTGTCCAACTCTGGGGGTTGGTGTTCATCTCCATTTCTAAGCCGAAGAGCTGGCGTTGTCCGTAGACACCTCCAAGGTCATGCGGCCAGCATGACTGCATGGAACACCGTTACCTTCCCGCCAGAGCACTACCTATTGATCGACTCACATTTGCATGTTTTCGATCGGCTAGGTTGGCAGAAGCTGGAGCTAACAGCGGGCGCTCACTCTGCTCCCCGGATTTGAACCTGGGACCTTTCGGTCTGCAAGTTCAGCAGCTCAGCGCTTTAACACACTTCGCCATCGGAGGCTCCCATGAAACAAATATATGGAATATTAAAATAATAATTGGTTGGATCTTTGCTACTTCTTTTAATCTTATGGAGAATAAATCAGGAATATCTTTGAGAGATTAAACGTAGAAACCAAGGTATTATAATACAAAAACCACATATTTGATGAATACCCAAAACAGATCCTTCCAGAATTTGCAGTGTACAGTTGAAGGAGGCCAAACATTGATATAATTTTGGTAGTTAACAAAAAAAAGTCAGGAATTAGCTACCTGATTATTTCTAGATTTTTGTAATCTATGCTACAAATTTTTCCATAAGTGCTATACCCCAGAGTTTATGTAGCAAGTTTGAGATTGTGGGGAATTTATAATCTTTACAATAGCTGGCTATAAACATCCTAGTTACGAATAGTAAGTAGCCAGTTAGTATTTTGTACAAGTCCTTATTCTCTATGATTAAAAAAAGTTCAAGAGTGCTAAACTAGGATGTGGAATTACTTATTGCGCCACAATTTCAAAATGTTTATCAAAAACCAAGCAATGAGTTGCAATTAATTGTGTACCTTTACCTTATCCCCATATCTAGCCTTCACTACCTTTGGTTTCTAAGGTTTGATCTACACTGCCATATAATCCAGATTATTAAAGCAGATAATCCACATTATTATATGAGTCTATGCTGCCATATAATTCAGTTTCAAAGCAAATAATCTTGATTTTGTATGGCAGTGTAGATGGATATAAAGCTGGATCTACGTTGCCCTATATCCCAGGATCTGATCCCAGATTATTTGCTTATCCCAGATTATCTGGAAATGTACACTCACATAATCCAGTTCAAAGCAGATAATCTGGAATCAGATCCCGGGATATAGGGCAGTGTAGATCCAGCCTCAGATGAACATCAGGTCCACTCATGAGAGCTAAAGTGATAAAATACATTAGGTTTTTAGAGGATGCTGTCAGAGATAGAATATGTTCTTTGGCTTTAAATAATTTCTGAAAGGAAGGGTGAGTCATCATGCTTTTACAAGGGAACCTCATGAAAAGAATCTATGATCAGTTCACACTCCTGAGCAATTGCTTGGGTCACAGACAAAAGAGGAATATATATTTCATAGACGATGCACCCACTGAGCAAGATTAAAGGGGATGAAAAATGGAATCAGCACCTGTCAAAATGCAAGTTAAGGACCTCAACTGGACATCCAATCAGGTTTGTCCTTGTGGCTTTCTCAGGGCAAAAAAAGTTAAACTTAGATGTTCCTGCTTGTGCCCTCTTGGTGTGAGAAAATAACATGCTAGGAGATGGGGAGGGGCGGAGGAGAAAAATCCCCCCATCTCCTGGCATGTCATTTCCTCAAGCCAGGAGGGCACAAGGAGTGATGTAATGGTGGCTAGGTAGTTTAACTTTATTTTTAGTGGTTATTTTGGGATTGGGTGGGAGGAGTTGGGTGCCATCCCAGATGTTTGGGCTCCAGGAGGAGGCCCAGATCTAATGGAGTATTGAAATATTTCGGAATAACTGAGGTTATTCCAAATCAATTTGTTTTTACCGGAGGTGTCGTTTGGGTGCCCCCAGTAAAAACCCAGACAGGACCCACATTTTGGGTCTGTCTGGATGGGCCCTCAGGCTATACCTGAATATCTATTCAAACTAGGGCAAGAGGAGTTCTTTCTCTTTGTCATAAGGTCTATTTACTTCTCCAAACATGTGCTGGGAATGGCTGAAACAGTGTGCTGGTACATCTAGAATGGCACCACCCAGCTGAGGAATTGAACATCTTTGTGCATGGACCTGTCTGTAAACATCGTCAATCAGAGATTATATACTCACACCACCTATAAGTATATAATAAACTGACATCAAAAGGGAAGACAAATCATACCCTGCAAATAACATACACGGATGTTATTACTGTTTGTTTTTAGAATCACCAAAGAAATAAACAAAGATAATAATAATAATAATAATAATAATAATAATAATAATAATAATAATAATAATAATTTTATTTTTATACCCCGTCCCATCTCCCCGAAGGGACTCGGGGCTGCTTACATGGGGCCAAGCCCAGGTCACAAACAATATAAAAACATAACAATAAAACAATCAATCAACAATAAAACAAGTCATAGGTCAAGATACAATAAATATACTATGATAAAATCTCTTACTTTTTAACTTCCTGGACATAATCTGCATTTCGGTCAAAGAGATGGGCTACAGAATCTTTGATTGCTTCATGTTTGAAGGAGGAAGCTGTTCCAAAGACAGTAACATTGGGGATTGTTGAGCAGAGCTGAGCAACAGCTTGTCCCTGCAAAGACATCAAGCAGGTCAAGCAAGACAAGGCTACCATCTGGTTTTTAGTTCATTCATCCTTTAAAAAAAAAAACTAACTAAGACTCAAGGAGAGAAAGAGAGAAGGTTAGGGAAAGAAAACCTCAGGTACCTGCTCCATCTGATCTGTCTCCAACAACACCACTCATTGTGCTATGAGAATGGCCCTGGTGAACCTTCCCTATACATATACCATGTATTGCCATAAACACAGTTTCAACAAGGCCTCAACATTATGAATGAAAGACCTCCACAACAACCTCTTATGAAAAGCTGTGCTCAGGTCTTACAAACGCAGAGCGACAGCTTCCTTGTGTCCACCTCCATCGGTTCCTATTGCCTCTCACTTTAAAGAACATAATTTCTTTTTCTAATGAGTTATATCATTTCATGATATGGCCAGTGGAAGACAGCTTCACTTTAGTCATCTTTACTTCTAGTGCTAATTCAGGCTTGATTTTCTCTAGGATCCATTAATAATTGCAATCCTACTGCAATGGCAGCCTACTGATACTATGACCACACACAATAGTCTGTGTACTGGTTAATGCACTACAGTGCGGTCTACATGGGGCTGCTCTTAAAGATGACTGTGTGGATATGCCCTGGGTCCACACTGTCATATAATCCAGTTCAATGTGGATTTTATACAGCTGTGTGGAAGGGGTCAAAATCAGCATCAAGGGCTGGATGCAGTCTTTACTTAGGGCCCTTTCACACAGCCATATAACCCAGAATATCAAGGCAGATAATCCACAATATCTGCTTTGAACTGGATTATCTGAGTCCACACTGCCATGTAATCCAGATCAATGTGAATTTTATACTGCTGTGTCGAAGGTGCCTTAGTGTGAATTGCAGTTTCATTTGTTTCTCTGTAAAAAGAAAAACAAAACAAAACAAAAATCGTGTGTGGTCACTACACACAATATCCCTGTTGTTTTACATGTTTTGATATGGTCAAAAGTGACTAATCAATAAAGAATTGTTGTTGTTGAATATCCCTGTAGTGCAAGTCCTGTTGAAGTTTCCTCGCAACCATATTTTCCCGGAGCTCCATATTATTTGAACATTCCACACATTTTTGAATTAATATTCAACAAGAATAAAACAGACCTTCTCTGTACTGTGCTGAACTGTAATAAGATTATAAATTCCGGTCCTTTGCTGCAGTGGCCTAGGAGGGGTCATACATCTTAAACATGATTATCTGGAGCTAAAGAGATTTTCTACTGAGATGATTTTATTCCTGTTGGGCAGGTTGCAGCCTGCAGGGTTAGAATTCTGGCAGACAATAACGATGTCCCCCGCAAGTCCATCCCTCTTAATAAAAAATACTATAACAATGGTTGTCCTTTTCTTTACTGAGAAATTTGCCAAACAACATCAAAATGTGGCCGTGATGCTTGAAGTTATTAAGAAGGAAGAACCCGCAAGTGTGGGCCAAATGAAGTGGGATGGAGGTAAATCATTTGAACTGTACTGAATTCACACATGTGTGAAGAAAAACCTTAGAATTCCTTATAGGACAAAAGTGAGATGAAAATCAACTTACCACTCCACCTCCGGCTGAATGAACTAACACGGACATGCCTTCTCGCAGGTTGGCAACCTCAAAGAGCATCATGTATGCTGTTACAAAGTTCATAGGGAAAGCAGCAGCTTCGGAAAAGCTCATGTCGTTGGGAATTTTGTAGACGAATTCAAGTGGTGTGCACACAACTTCTGCCCAGGCATTGTAGTTGACAAAAGCCATGACTCTGTCTCCAATCTAAAGTTTATGGAAAGAAAAATAGTCAAGGAACAGTGTTTTGGGTACAGCTCCAACAAAGGGACCAAAAATTACAGTCCAGTTTCAAACCTATATACAGGCAGTTGACGAATTACAAATATCCCACTTATATAGGGGAGAATGGGGTGAGACAATGGGAAGTGAGAGAAATCTACCCCTAGGAAGAGAAATTCACTCCTGGAAGAGTTTTTATCATGGGGGAAAGGGACTCCACTGGAGCTTCCTCACCAATCTTTGTTTCCACAACAAGACAAATTTTTGAAAATCCAATTATTGCTGAGACATCTTCTGAACAGGGGCACAGACATCAAAACACGACAGGGATGCTAACCCTTCCCTATGCAATCCAAAGCCCACACACATACACACATTGGACTGAAGTTATATTTACGAAATGTACCTGTTCCAACTTACATAAAGATTCAGCTTATCCACAAAACCTATATTATTCGTAACTTGGGGCCCGCCTGTACTTCCCATTGGGTTTCTGCAACATGATCAGCCGTACACAAAAATTGGCCATAATACTGCCTTGAGTTGCATATAGTCACAGTTACGCTCAAGAGAAGACAGTTCACATATCCAAGTGCATGGATAAATACAAATAATGCAATCAATAATGAGTACAAATAATGACAACATGAATGTGTTTTCCAGGATTTGTCTTAGTGTCACTTCGGCTGCTATGGCTTCATAGCATTGAGCGAAAGTGGTGCCAAACTGCATTAATTCTACAGTATAGATGCATTCTAAAAAGAAAGGTTTCCTAGAACATGATTAGCCATGTATTAGTGAACAGAACAGAGCTACTCCTTTTGAAAATGTAAAAGCATTTGGTAATAAGGAAGAGGGAGCAGGCTTGTTTTCCGCTGTCCTGGAGACTAGGACTCAGAGCAATGGGTTCAAATTAAAAGAAAGAGGATTCCACTTGAACATTAGGAAGGACTTTCTGACTGTAAGAGCTGTTCAACGGTGGAACTCTCTACCTCAGAGTGTGATGGAAGTTCCTTCTTTGGAGACTGGATGCAATGGAGTCCATACACCCCAGGGCCAACTCATATGGCAAATGTATATAAGGCCCCAAAAGTCATATTTCTGAATATGAGCCCCAAGCATTAAAAGACCCCTTCCATTATGTAGACACATTTCATTACCTCATAGCCTTTCACATTGTCACCCACAGCTTCTACAATTCCAGAGCATTCAAATCCAGGGACAAGTGGTGCTTTAGGTGGATTGTCAATGTTCCCCTGCCGAACCATCAGGTCAATGAAATTTAATCCACTGTGAACAAAAGAAAGAAGAAATGAAGATATGAGGATGCTTGTTCCAGCAGGAGATTAATGAAATCAATGCATAGAAAGGATGGATTCCCACAATGCTCCTTTACCATGAAATTGATCTACCCAACTTCCATAAATTGGTTTTTCTAGCCTGAATTTTGCTAAGACAACATACCTAGATTGGTGGTGGAAACAAAAGCATTAAACAATCTGCAACTACAAAGCACTTGCGTCAGTTAAGCTGAGATTCATAAAGTCAACGCTGGAAGGGAGCATAAAGCTATATAGCTCAACCTCTTACCATGCAGAAAGAGATGGCCAACCAATCTCAGTTTAGAAGCCTCCAGTGGGGAAGAGTCCGCCACTCTCTTCCATAGTTAAACAGCTAATACAGTCAAGAGGCTCTTTCTAATGGAATCTCTCCTAGGAATTTGCATCCATTGATAGTTTCCAGAGCAGCAGAAAACAAGCTAACTCCATCTTCTATCAAAATCCCTTCAATTTTTAAAAGATAGCTATCAGATCATTTCTCTACCTTCCCTTCTCTGACCTAAGCCATTGTAGTTTCATAAAGCACTTTCCAGATATTTTCCCTTCTTGACCCCTGCTGAAGTACTTTACAGGCAGTCCCCAAGTAACGAACAAGATAGGATCCGTAGATTTGCTCTTAAGTTGTAAATTTGAACAGATACATTTTTCACAGACACACACAGACACACACACACACAGAGAGTTTTGGATAGCACAGAGAAGAGTAAACACCCCTGTGGTTGTTGTTTTGCTGTCTGTGCCCCTGTTCAGAAGATTTCACTTCACTTTCTGTCCTTGTGATCATTGGATTTTGAAAAATTTTGGCTTCTTGTGGAAATAAAGATTGGTGAGAAAGCTTCAGTGGAAGCCCTCTTTCCTCACGATAATAATTCTTTCAGTAAATTTCGCTTCCGAGGGGTAGATTTCTCTCACTTGCTATTGTCTTACCCCTGTTCTTAACTATGAGTTTTTTGTAAGTCAGATGTTTATAACCTGGGGACTGCCTGCATAGATTCCAGAATAGGGCTACCAAGGAAATGGGGAGGGGGGATAATCCCTGCAGAAATTTGAGACCAGGTTCTGTGGTGAATGTAATCACCCATCTGGTCTCAAATCGTCTGTCAATCAATGTTTATTACGGTTCAAAGGCCCAATTTGCTGAGTAAAAAGTGATAAAAAGTACACAATTGCCAACAGATTCATAAACTGATTATACCACTTAAACACAGGACAAAGTGTCAAAAGCTACAAATGAAAGGTTGTTTTCAACTCTGAAACATTTGAAAGCATACATAAGAAGCACAATGGAGCAAGAAAGACTGGACTTGCATTCTTGAGTGTCCCGAAGTTTATTAATGGGGCCTGATTTCTGTCAAAGTATATTGACACAGTTTCCAAGTGTTTCCAATAGACATTGTGGTATTCTTTTGTAACACTAAATTACCATTTAAGAGTCATTTTCAGTTTTTTCTTAGACTTGAAACTTTGTAATTAGGATAGAAATTTGATTTAATTAAGTCTATATAAAATATAGAATGAATCATATAATTTAAATTATTTTGTGTCATGGACCTACTCTTCACGATTTGCTAAAAAATGTTTCAACCCCTCCTCTCCAAAAATTCTGGCTATGGGTTGTTTTTGGGTGGTCTCCTACCAAGCATTAACACTTCGCCCCCCAAATCCTGCTTCATAAGCCTGGCATGCTAATTTGCTAATTTTTAAACAATTAAGTGAATCATTAGAAATACCGAAATTACAAAATATTGTAATAAAAGGGTTGGAGAGTAAAGTTAAGTATTCCAAAAGTGGTGTCTGCCTTAGGAATAAAGTCTTGGGGCTCTTCGAGAGTAGTGCGATTGGAGGGAAAAGTCAAGAATCTCAAAAGTTTTTTCCCCAAGGTTTTTTTTAATGGAGTGGGTGGGAACTGCACTAGCTCATATGAAAAATCAGAAACCGGATTATTTCAAAACAAATGGCAAGAAAGATCAATATGTGATGAGATCTGAGAAATGATACAATTTGATTTTAACAGTAATGGGACAACGCACCACAGTAAGATGACGCTTCCCTCTCTCTCTCCCCCCCCCCCCCCAAATGAGATGAGGTCCTAAGAAACAGTTACAGATCTCATTGGTCATCCAATAAGAGTAAGGATTTGAAATTGCATTTCTGCAGCCCAATTCCAAATCTCCAACTACAACACAATGTCAGCTTTTATAAATATCATTTTCTCCAAACAACAGAGTACTTCATGTGTGTGCATCCAGCCAACAGGTGGAATGAGTAATTCCATCAATGACTGACATGTCACTGAGTGTCATGAGAACATCAAGCCTGGGATGCCTGAGTGAAGGTCAATTTGGACATTAGCGAAAGAAAGGTGCTGACCTAGAAAAAACTTGATGAGAAAACTGCATGAATACAAGACAACATTCATGGGGAGATCTAGGTCACTAGAAACATCAATGGAAATGAGTATCTAATTTAATTATTGTGGCTTGAGCACTGAATGGATTTCTAGACCAGCTTTCAAACTGTTATGAGGTCTCCAACAGTGTTTGTGAATATATTTGATATCTGTTCAAGCCAGCATACAATATATAATTAAAGCTTAATAAAGCCATATAAAGTTCCTTTGAATTTTGCATTTATATTTTTGTTGCTGCTGTTGTTATTCTGTACTCTCTATTAGTCACTTAATCAAGTATACAGTAGAGTCTCACTTATCCAAGCTAAACGGGCCGGCAGAAGCTTGGATAAGCGAATATCTTGGATAATAAGGAGGGATTAAGGAAAAGCCTATTAAACATCAAATTAGGTTATGATTGTACAAATTAAGCACCAAAACATCATGTTATACAACAAATTTGACAGAAAACGTAGTTCAATACACAGTAATGTTATGTTGTAATTACTGTATTTACAAATTTAACACCAAAATATCATGATATATTGAAAACATTGACTACAAAAATGGCTTGGATAATCCAGAGGCTTGGATAAGCGAGGCTTGGATAAATGAGACTCCACTGTACTTAAATAAACTTCTCCTGGCCTGATGGAAGTAAATAATGCGAATAATAATCTGAAACAGATCTGAGACAGACCTCTTAACGTGCTTTCCTTATAAAACAAACACTTAAAATCATAATAAAGATATTGTTGTTTAAAAAAATCATGACATTCTGTAATAAAATTAATCTGCTGCAAGATGTCCCAATAACTAAAGCGGAATGAGATGGTTGTCTCAGGCAACTGTTGACAATTTACTTTGTTATTCCTATATGAGTGCATCTACATTGGTGGTAGAATTAATGCAGTTTGACACTACTTTAGCTGCCATGGCTCAGTACTATAGAGTCATGGAAGTTGATGAGAAGGCTAAAGATCTTGTAAAATTACAGCTTCCATAAGTTCATAGCATTGAGTCATGACAGTCAAACTGCATTAATTCTACCATGGAAATCAGTGGCTCCCAACCTTTTTTTATTTTTTAACCAGGGACCACTCTTTAATATTAGTACCAAAAGGGTTACAAATCAGATTTTGGCCAACTTTAGATTCTGTTTGATTATTTGGGGTGCTGATTCAGAAAATTGCACTGGATAGACCACATCAGCTCTAGTTTCTGATACAGAACATATGCCATTCAGTAGTTGCTATCTGCCCACCTACAGAAAACCATATTTAATAATCTAGATCTGATGTAGTCTACCCAATGCAATTTTCTGAATCAGCACCCCAAATAACCCCAGGAACAGGCCTAAAAATGAAGACACCAAGGTGCCCCCCCCTTCCAGGCACCTCATGGAATGGCTCCACTCAGGGGGAGGGAGGGGGAGGAGAAGCAGCAGCCAGGAGGCTTGTTGCCACACCTTTCGTGGGTAGTCAGTCTCTCCCCTCCCGACATCCCTGTTGCCTCGGCGCTATAAGAGGGTTTCACGAGATCAGTTGCTCTCGTTGCAACGGTGTAGTAACGGTGAGACCGCAGCCCATATTTCAGTTCTTGCGGACCACTAGCGGTCCGCAGACAACAGGATGGGAACCACTGATGTAGATAGATACAACCTAGTTTACTTCAAGGGATGGGGAAAGAGGGTTATGGAATGTTTGCTCTCATGTAACAAAATAACTTGTCCAGCATTGGCTATGATGGCCCTTGACTTGCTCATCAAATAATAAAAGAATGAGACATGGGAAAACTCTCTCATTAGCCAGAGAAGCAGAGAGGTGATTGATTCTTTGGAATACAGGATGAAAGTATGCTTCCACAATGCAATCTTGGATCAGACTGGGGTGCTTTTTGCTAACCCAACAGAACCGAGCTGGCATTTAATGGAGATAGCAAGGTCTATAGGTTGCTGCTCTCTTCATGACACTTGGCAAAACAAACTAACTCACCCGTAGGGAACATCACTCTTGCATGTCAACTGTTGCTAAAATAAGCCACATACCATTCACCTTGACATTTTCTTCCCACAAAATGTTGGGCGTTTGCATAGCAGGAACACAGTACACAGTGACTGATAAAAACAACAACAACAAAAACCCTTTCCTTGAGATCTATTCCTAGGGGACCAAATGTTAACCAATGATTGCTAATAGAGATTTGTATATAAAGTGCTCAAGATTTCTGCAATTTTTAGAAGCAAAAAGATAGTGAGGAAATATACAGCCGGTAGACTGTTAGGAATGGTGGGAGCTGAAGTTCAAAACACCTGGAGAGCCAAAGTTTGCCCATGTCTAATCTACACCATAGAATGAATGCAGTTTGACACCACTTTAACTACCATGGTTCAATGCTAGGCAGTGCTTTGTAGTTTGGGGAGACACCAGCACTCTTTAGTAGACACCATGTAAAACTACAGTTCCTGTAATTCCATGGCATGGCATAATTTGTTCATAAAGAGTGCCTTTCCTTCAAGTAATCCCAAGGGCTTCAGCAGCGGAGAGGGAAGTGGATCTGCCCCATTCTGGCACCCCCGTTACTAACCTACTTTGTGCATCAAATTCTTTCTTGGATTTGGATTAACCCTAAGCATTGCAACACTAAGCCCTGTTTGCCCATGTGTTAAACAAACTCAGCCTTTTTATTTTCCACAGTAGGCCTATAAATCCCAGATGCACCATATCCCTGTTTGGTTTTAGAAACTAAGCAAGGTCAGCTCTAGTTAGTACTTGGATGGGAGATGACCAAGGAATACCAGGAATTTGAGAGCACCTCTGAGTATTTAATGCCTAAGAATTCCCTGTGAAATTCATGAGGGTGCAATGCACATAGATGTGTAAACTAAAACACATGACTGTGCCAGCTAAAGTAGGCTTGGTGATGCACTGAAGGCTTGCCAGGCAGAGAAAAGCGAAGGGGAGACAATCCTGAGACAAAGCTATGAAAATAATAAATAAGCTTTTGTCAGATACAACTGAGCCAGAATGACCAAACTCAATCATTTTGTAGCTGATGGACCCCTCAGAAAAAAAATGAAAACCAAAGTTAATACCAGACAAGAAACCCCGGAATGGATGCCAGGCCAAAGCAGCCTTTTGGAAACCAGCCAGTCTACTCTCAAACTGCAAAGTCACAGATATAGAGGAAAATGATACAGGGAGGTGGTGGAAAACCCCAGAAGGCCAAAAAAGACTGTTTTTTCCTCTTCCCTCTGAATGCATTGCTACTCAAAAGGCTGACACTTTCAGTGGGAGAAAGCATGCATGGCTGTTTTCTAAAATGCCCGTTTGCCAAATATTCATTTCAGAGAGACAGGCAGAAGGATCGGCAGTGGGAATGGTGTGGATGACAATGGTTTGTGTAGAAAGAAAAGGACAACAAACGCTCCAACTGTCTTCCTTGGAGAAATAGCAATTGCAAAGGAGGAATTGTTGCTGAGTCAATTTGAGAGGTGGCTTTATTGCCAAGTGCATGGGTTTACTTGGGAGCAAACCAGTCTAAATTGAGATATTGGAGGTATCATGAGAAGACATGACTGACTAACCAGGCAATAATCCTCGTCTATTGTACAGTGAGATCTTGGTATCCACTAGGGTTTGGTTCCAGGACCGTTTGTGGATATCAAAATCATGGGCGCTCAAGTCCTATTATGTACAATGGTGTAGTAAAATTGCAAAATCCAGATTTGCTTTTAGTATTTTTTTTGAGGGGGGAGAATATTATCAAGCCATGGATGGATGAATCTGTGGATGCAGTTTTCGTGACTATGGGGATCCCGTGATCGTTCTGAGTCCATGGCCTCTGTGTTGCATCATTCTATGGAAGGAAATTGCCCTGTCCTGGAGGGGGGCTTCTTTCCAAATCAGCATGTTAAGCAAGTTGCATTGCAGTTGCAACTTTGCAAAAGTCTAGTCTTTCAAAAAAGAAAGAAACTTAGAAAGCAAGCCAGAAAGAGAGAGGGATAGTCACAGAGAGAGGGAGATGGAATGATGATGATGATGATGATGATGACAACAGGAGAGAGAGAAAAAATCAGTATTCTAAGGTGCCTCTGAAGGTAAGAGTGGCAAAGAGCAATGGAGTACTGCTACTAACAAAATAAAAATAGAGAAGACAATATTCTAAGATGCTTCTGGAACAGGCATGGGCAAACTTCGGCCCTCCAGGTGTTTTGGACTTCAACTCCCACAATTTCTAGCAGCCTACTGCTAGAAGCCCAAAACAACTGGAGGGCTGAAGTTTGCCCATGCCTGTTTTAGAAGTGAGAGTGGCAAAGAGCAATGGAATAATAATACAGTAGACTCTCAACTGGCATAGCTGGGAATTGGTAGGTGCAGGATAAATGTAATTTGTGGTTGATAGAGAGTTATGTTTAAAATAGGCCTAACAACTACTATTCCCCCTTCATACTGTCCCATACCATAAACTCTGTCTTGACCTGATCTTAATACTGAAATACAGTAAAAGCAAACTAAGACAAATGAAGACAAATTGAACTTAATGTAAGACAGTTGTACTGTTTTATTATATTATAAAAACAGCCTATATACACACACACACACATATATACAGTAGAGTCTCACTTATTCAAGCTAAACGGGCCGGCAGAAGCTTAGATAAGCGAATATCTTGGATAATAAGGAGGGATTAAGGAAAAGCCTATTAAACATCAAATTAGGTTATGATTTTACAAATTAAGCACCAAAACACCATGTTTTACAACAAATTTGACTGAAAAAGCAGTTCAATACGCAGTAATGTTATATTGTAATTACTGTATTTATGAATTTAGCACCAAAATATCATGATATATTGAAAACATTGACTACAAAAATGGCTTGAATAATCCAGAAGCATGGATAAGTGAGGCTTGGATAAGTGAGACTCTACTGTATATGATTTTTGCTGGTGGCTTGGGAGAGTTCCTGTTGTTTGAGTTCCAATTAACTGAAGGCCCTTCCACAGAACCATATAAACCAGAATACCAAGGCTGAAAATCCCACAATATCGGCTTTGAACTGGATTATCTGAGTCCACACTGCCATATATTCCAGTTCAAGGCAGAAAACGTGGGATTTTGTTCAGCTGTTTGGAAGGGGCCTGAGAGTCTACTGTAGGGAGGAAGTGGAAGAGGAGGAGGAGGGAAGGAAAAGAAGGAGGAGGAGGAGAAAAGAGAAGAAGAAAAAAGGGAAGGAGGGGGGACGAAGAAGGACGGAAAAATGATAAAAAAAAAGAAAGAGGAGGAGAAGGATGAAGAAAATGAGAAGAAGAAAAAGGAGGAGAAGATGAAGAAAAATAGGAGAAAAAGGAGAAGAAGAATAAGAACGATGAGGAGGGAAAAGAGAAGAAGGAGGAGAAGGAAAAGGAGAAAAGAATTCTGCATTTATTTATTTGCTTATTACATATATATTCCACCCTCCTCACCCCAGAGTGGGACTTAGAGGGGCCTTACAGAAAGGCAGCAATTTGATATAATGAACACACAAACATACTGTATAAATAAACATATACATTAAAATAAAAAAAAATCAAACAACAATATTAAAAACAATTGTTAAAGTCATGTCATCCAGAATCAAAATCCAGGGCCATTCCATTATTCCATATACTCATACACTAACTTGCTAGCCAAAAGCTTGGTCCCATGAGAAATGAGAAGGAGGAAAAGGAGGAGGAGGAAAAGTAGAAAGAAAGGAAGGAGAAGAGGAATGAGAAAGATGGGGAGGGAAAGAGAAGAAGGAAGAGAAGGAGGAGTAAGAAAAAGAGAAGAAAAATAAGAAAACGGAGAGGAGGAGGAGGAGGAAGAGAAGGAGGAGGAGGAAAAAGGAGAAGAAAAAGGAGGGGTGCAGATGGAGACGTAGACGGAAAGATAGGAGAAGAAGAATGAGAAAGATGAGGAGGAAAAAGAGAAGGAGGAAGAGGAGGAAGATAATGTGGTATTGTAAGATTCCTCTAGGAGTGAGACTGACAAAGCACAATGGAATGATAATAAAAAGAATAAGAAGAAAATAATAATAATAGTGGACCTGGTGAAGAATGACAAGGAAAAAGAGAAGGAGAAGGAAGAGAAGATGGAACGCAGCATTGTAAGATTGGGTTGCTGTGTGTTTTCCAGGCTGTATGGGCCATGTTCAAGAAGCATTCTCTCCTGACGTTTTGCCCGCATCTATGGCAGGCATCCTCAGAGGTTGTGAGCTCTGTTAAAAACTAAGCAAGTAGGGTTTAAATATCTGTGGAAAGTCCAGGTTGGGAGAAAGAACTCTTGTCGGTTTGAGGCAAGTGTGAATGTTGCCTCAATATGGACGCAGGATATTATTTGAGAAGACAGAAATTCTGGACCACTCTTACAATTCCCATGTCAGATTACACAGAGAAGCCTTTGAATTGCACAAGCATGTGGACAATTTCAACAGAAAGGAGGAAATTATGAAAATGAACAAAATCTGGCTACCAGTACTGTATTAGTAAGGTAAAGGTTTCCCTTGACGTTAAACCCAGTCATTTCTGACTCTGGGGGTTGGTGCTCATCTCCATTTCTAAGCCGAAGAGCTGGCGATGTCCGTAGACACCTCCAAGGTCATGTGGCCATAGGCATGACTGCATGGAGCGCTGTTACCTTCCCGCCGGAGCGGTACCTATTGATCTACTCACATTTGCATGTTTTCGAACTGCTAAGTTGGCGGAAGCTGGAGCTAATAGCGGGTGCTCACTCCGCTCCCGGGATTTGAACCTGCGAACTTTCGGTCTGCTAGTCCAGCAGCTCAGTGTTTTAACACATTTCACCACCGGGGCTCCTTGTACTGTATTACAAAACTATAAGATCAGGATAGTAGATAAGGAACAACACTCAGAAATCGGGAATTCTAGATAAGAAACAATCAGGGCCAGCTAACACCTCCCAACAAAGGATTCCCCCAGGGAGGAAGCAGCCAGGCTTTGAAACTGCAAGGCTATTCAATGCTAATCAAGCTAGCCAATGGCAACATTCACCACCACTCAGAAACAGGAGAACTCCAGACAGCAAAAAATCAAGTGCCAGTTAACACCTTCCAAACAGAGGATGTCTCCAGGCAACAAAGCCCAGGCTACCACTGATTGACTTTGCAAACTTCACGGCTACTCAAATGCTAATTCAAGCTTCCTAACTGCAACATTCACACTTGCTTTAAAAAGACAAGGGTTCTTTCTCCCATCCTGGACATTCCACATATACAGTAGAGTCTCATTTATCCAAGCCTCGCTTATCCAAGCTTCTGGATTATCCAAGCCATTTTGTAGTCAATGTTTTCAATATATCATGATATTTTGGTGCTAAATTCGTAAATACAGTAATTATAACATAACATTACTACGTATTGAACTACTTTTTCTGTCAAATTTGTTGTATAACATGATGTTTTGGTGTTTAATTTGTAAAATCATAATCTAATTTGATGTTTAATAGGCTTCTCCTTAATCCCTCCTTATTATCCAAGGTATTCGCTTATCAAAGCTTTTGCCGGCCCGTTTAGCTTGGATAAGTAAGTACAGTAGAGTCTCACTTATCCAACATAAACGAGCCGGCAGAATGTTGGATAAGCGAATATGTTGGATAATAAGGAGGGATCAAGGAAAAGTCTATTAAACATCATTTTAGGTTATGATTTTACAAATTAAGCACCAAAACATCATGTTATACAACAAATTTGACAGAAAAAGTAGTTCAATACACAGTAATGCTATGTAGTAATTACGGTATTTATGAATTTAGCACCAAAATATCACGATGTATTGAAAACATTGAATACAAAAATGCGTTGGATAATCCAGTACATTGGATAAGTAAGTGGTGGATAAGTGAGACTCTACTGTAGTAAGTAAAAGCAAAAGTTTATTTGTATACCGCCCTCTCTCCCGAAAGGGACTCAGGGCGGTTTCCAATATAAAATCAGCATAAAACATTGTACAATAAATCACTGAAAACACTATAAAACGCTATAAGAATCAAAAACAAAACATAACAATTGACTAAAACAATCACATAAACAGAAGGAATATAAGTGAGACTCTACTGTATATAGTACACTCCACTTGCTTCATTGCCAACAGAACCTCTGAAGATGCCATCCACAGATGCCATTCTCAGGAGAAAATGCTTCTGGAACATGGCCATACAGCCCGGAAAACTCACAGCAACCCAGTGAGTGATTCCGGCCATGAAAGCCTCCGACAACACATTGTACGATTGCTCTAGAAGTGAGAATGACAAAGCGGGATGCGAGACTCATCATGATAATACTAATGAGAATGAGAAGAAGGAATGCTCATAATACTGGACCAGGCTTTGACGCGGATCTTGAGCTCTCCCTCCTGGGGCTCGGGCATGACTTTCTTGGCCACCCGGAGCTTGTTGAGGCCCCCGAAAGCGGCCAGAACCACGGCGCGCATCTCCTTGGCTTCTCCTCCGCCTCCGCCGGCCTTCGGGCTGCCTTGGCTTTCTCCCCCGCCGCCTTCGGCTGCCTCCTTCTCGATCATCTGCTCCGTCTCCTCCGCTTTCTCGGCTCCTTCCTTAGCCATGGCTGCTGGGGAAGGAGAAGAAGGAGCAGGGATGCAGGGATGGGAGGAGGCACGGGGAAGATGCCGAAGGTCCAAGGCGCAGAGCCGGCTCTCCTTCCCCGCCCCTGATCAGCAGCCTTTCCTCTCCTGTTGAATGCCTGCGAGTCCCTCTCTCTGTGAATGTGATGCTGAGCTATGTGTGCAATGGCTGCAGCTGACTGGGTGAGGTCTGGGCCCTCCTGCCTCCTGCCAGCCTTACCATAACCAACGGAGTAGAGGCACCCCGGCAATATTCAGAAGCATTGCACTAAAGGACGCTCCCAGTCCCCACTCCTCTTGGATTTTAACACCTCGCTTGACGTTTTATATTATTTACTTACATTGACTTACATCAATTTGATATACAAGCAGTCTCCAAGTTAAAAATACAATTGCTTCTGTAGGGTTTGGTTGAATTGGTTTCTAAGTTGGAGCAAGTATATTTTTAAGTCTACCTCCAGCCCTATGTATTGTTCATAGAATGTTCATAGAATCATAGAATAGTAGAGTTGGAAGAGACCTCACAGGCCATCCAGTCCAACCCCCTGCAGGCAGCAGGAAAATCTCATTCAAAGCACCCCCCACAGATGGCCATCATCATCATCATCAACATCATCATCATCATCTATATATATATATAAAAGGGTAATGAAATTTCGGCCTAGGACAAAACAACAAAACTACTCATCCCAGAAACACTAAACTTGGCAGTACAACCCCTCATCCATGCCTCTACGTTCATACAACAAAAAGCTCCAGCTACTCCAGAAAACGGCCAGGCTTTGAGACTGCAAGGCTATTCACTGCTATTCCACCTGGCCGACAGGATTCCCATAAGCCACAGCAACGCGTGGCCGGGCAAAGCTAGTCTATATATATAAAAGGGTAATGAAATTTCATCCTAGGACAAAACAACAAAACTACACATCCCAGAAACACTAAACTTGGCAGCACAACCCCTCATCCATGCCTCTACGTTTATACAACAAAAAGCTCCAGCTACTCCAGAAAACGGCCAGGCTTTGAGACTGCAAGGCTATTCACTGCTATTCCACCTGGCCAACAAAGGATTCCCATAAGCCACAGCAATGCGTGGCCGGGCAAAGCTAGTCATCTATATTTATATCCCACCCATCCAGTCCAACCCCCTGCCAAGTAGCAGGAAATCACGTTCAAAGCACCCCCGACAGATGGCCATCCAGCCTCTGCTTAAAAGCCTCCAAAGAAGGAGCCTCCACCACTGCTGAACAGCTCTCACAGTGAGGAAATTCTTCCTGATGTTCGGGTGGAATCTCCTTTCCTGTAGTTTGGAGCCATTGTTCCGTGTCCTAGTCTGCAGGGCAGCAGAAAACAAGCTTGCTCCCTCCTCCCTATGACTTCCCTTCACGTATTTGTATATGGCTATCATGTCTCCTCTCAGCCTTCTCTTCTGCAGGCTAAACATGCCCAGTTCTTTAAGCCGCTCCCCATAGGGCTTGTTCTCCAGACCTTTGATCATTTTAGTTGCCCTCCTCTGGACGCTTTCCAGCTTGTCAACATCTCCTTTCAATTGTGGTGCCCAGAATTGGACACAGTATTCCAGGTGTGGTCTGACCAAGGCAGAATAGAGGGGGAGCATGACTTCCCTGGATCTAGACGCTATACCCCTATTTATGCAGGCCAGAATCTCATTGGCTTTTTTAGCAGCCGCATCACATTGTAGGCTCATGTTTAACTTGGTGTCCACGAGGATTCCAAGGTCTTTTTCACGCGTACTGCTATCGAGCCAGGCATCGTCCCCCATTCTGTATCTTGCATTCCATTTTTTCTGCTGAAGTGAAGTATCTTGCATTTGTCCCTGTTGAACTTCATTTTGTTATTTTCGGCCCATCTCTCTAGTCTGTCAAGATGATTTTGAATTCTGCTCTTGTCTTCTGGAGTGTTAGTTATCCCTCCCAATTTGGTGTCATCTGCAAACTTGATGATCGTGCCTTCTAACCCTTCGTCTAAGTCGTAAATAAAGATGTTGAACAAAACCGAGCCCAGGACAGAACCCTGCGGCACTCCACTCGTGACTTCTAAGCCAAAGAGCCGGCATTGTCCATAGACGCCTCCAAGGTCATGTGGCCGGCATGACTGCATGAAGCGCCGTTACCTTCCTGCCAGAGCGGTACCTATTGATCTATTCACGTTGGCATGTTTTCAAACTGCTAGGTTGGCAGAACAATTCTACATAGGGACCATCAAATGCAGCAATGCCCAAACATGAATCAAGGAATGAGAAAGGCACTGCAGACTAACTCAATCAGAGAAATCAGTCATAGCAGAGCATTTGATGAACCAACTTGGACACAGCATATTATTTGAGAACACAGAAATGCTGGACCACTCTAACAACCACCATGGCAGAATACACACAGAGAAGCCATTGAAATCCACAAGCATGTGGACAATTTCAACAGAAAGTAGGAAACCATGAAAAGGAACAAAATCTGGCTATAGAAGGCATCCTTAAAGGTTGTGAGATCTGTTGGCAGGTGGAGTTTATATATCTGTGGAATGTTCAGGGTGGGAGAAAGAACTCTTGTCTGCCTGAGGCAAATGTGAAATAGAAAGGAGGAAACAACTACCCAGTGATTCTGACAATGAAAGCCTTCAACAACACATTGCTTCTGTACTGTTTTGTTTTCTGTTCCATTTGTTTCTAAGTTGGAACAGGTATATTTTTAAGTCTACTTTCAGCCTTTACACACACACACACACACACACACACACACACACACACACACGTATAGGTGTTAAGCTTTCCCTATGATAACCAAAGCTTGTATACTTTATTATAATCATCATCGTCATCATCATCATCATCATCATCATCATCATCATCATCATCATCATCATAGAATCGTAGAGTTGGAAGAGACCTCACAGGCCATCCAGTCCAACCCCCTGCAGGCAGCAGGAAAATCTCATTCAAAGCACCCCCAGAGATATTTATATCCCACCCTGTCTCCAAAAGTACTTTGGCAGCTTACAACAAAATAAAATTATAACATATACATAAGCAAAAGCAGAAAGATAGGACATAATATATAAGCAACAATCATAACCAGGTTAAATTAGCATAACAGTATCACAATAAAAACACAGTTTAAAATTGGTGCTGGCTTTAAAAACATTTATTTTTGGGATAGTATAGAGGAGGCTTAACACCATATATATATATATATATATATATATATATATATATATATATATATATATATATCTCACCAGACCTATTTTCATCTGCTATTGCAATCTAGTGTCCATCATAGTTATCAGTAATAAGACCGGTTTGCTTGATAGTTTGTTCTCATTATCAAAATTGGGTCTACAAAGGAGAGGAAAGGAAATATCCAGCCTGTGTCGCTGTATTGAGTGATCTAGTAATTCTGAAAGTTCATTCACAATCAGGAATAATTGTTTTATTTACCACTCTGCCTCAGCTTCACTGGAGGTTCTTTCCTTCTTTATTTCCCATACCAATGAATCATCAACGCAACAAAGCAATTTCCTGCTCTGAATGGCCCCAGAGAAATATATTCTCCACTTCTTCCAAGAAACTCATATTAACATACATTGGTATTACTCAAAACAGAGGAAGTGGATTCAAGAGAAATATGAGGTATTTAATCTTTAGGAATAACAAAAAGATGCCCAACTGACGCAGAGAGCACCCACACTGTAGAATTAATGCAGTTTAACAGTGCTTTAACAGTCATGGCTCAATGCTATGGGATCCTGGGATATGTCCTTTGGTAAGGCACTAGCATTCTTTCTTTGGCTGAGAAGGCCAAAGAGCTTGTAAAACGAGTTCCCATGATTCAATTCACTCTAATGGAAAAGTTAGCCCTGCATAGAATGCATGCATCAAATTTGTGAAGGAGGATTACTTTCTGGGAGAGCATTAAAAAGTCAAGAAAGTTATAACACCTAGTTATTGTATTGCTTCTGACACTTCTGACACAAGAAATAAATAAATAAATTTAAACTGCCTGTATACAAATTTCAACATTTCAAAATTAGTTGATTTTTATCAGTTTCTTTCATTTGTCCAGCTGTCACAACCATACATATAAACTGAGTACATGATCGCATGAACAATCCTAACATGATATCGCTTTATGTTTCAGGATCTTGTCTAGTTCCTTCACAGGTGCCCCCCGCCCCCAATCCTAGGCTTGTGTTTTCTTTGCTCAAGTCTCCATCCTGATTAATGGCTGAACAAGAGATGGAAATTCCTGAACTATTTCAGTATCTTATTTATTTACTTAAAGTTACTGTATGTAAATCATCTGTGGTCATTATTTTTAACCCTTCAGGTACACAACACTTGTGCTTAGAAGTGTTTTAAACACATCAAGGCATAAAAACATTTGTCATTATTTTTAATAACCTGTGCAGAAATGATGAAGGTTTCACTTAGACTAAATTATTTAAGTTGTCTCTCTGCGTATTAATTTAAAATCCAGGAAGCTTAAACTACCACTTGACATTTCAGATCAATTCCATCTCCAAAAGCGTGACACTGGTCTTACTTCTTATAAAAAAATGCCTTGCAGTTACAAAAAGAGAGAGAGGGAGTATATTTTAGTGGTAAAGTTCATATCCATTATTTCTGCAGAAGAAGAAGAATATAATACCCAAAGGGTGCTATCCCTGGTGGCCATTAGGAGAATGTGCTTTACAGCGTGACAAAATGACTTGTGACGGCTTGTGTGAAATCTAGAGGCTGGCCGTTATATTTAGTGTTCCGTCTTTATTGGTACAATTTTTCTCATCACAGGCTCAGTCCTATTAGTTGCACTGCCAACTTCAGAGCAATTACTTGATCTTATTTGCCTTTTCATGACGATCACTCTCTGGAAGTTATTCTTTTGGTGAATCGTCTGAGGCTGAATGATTCTGACATGCCCAAGGTCACCCAGTTGGTTCCTATGGTTCAACTCTTGTCTACCATAGTCCGACACTAAAAACCACTGTTTAAAAACCACCAGAGAAGGAGACTCCACTGCACTCCGAGGCAGCATATTCCATTGTTGAACAGCTCTGACCATCGGGAAATTCATCCTAATGTTTCAGTAGAATCTATCCTATGATTTCAATCCATTACTCTGTGTCCTAGTCTTCAAAATAGCAGAAAACAAGCTCAATATCACATCCTTTCAAATATATTAGCATGGTTGTCCTGTTCCCACTTAACCCTCTCTTCTTCAAGCTAAACGTAACAAACTATCTAAGCTGGTCCTCATAGGGCATGGTTTCCAAACCTTTGATCATATTAGTCACTCTTCTCTGGACACATTTCATCTTGTCAAGATCCTTCTTGAATTGAGGTTCCCAGACCTGGGCACAGTGTTATTCTAGACGAGATCTGACCAGAGCAGAATACAATGGGACTTCACAACTCAAGATGAAGAAATGAGAACAAATTCAGAAAAATGGCCAGAATTTTAATAGAATGCAAGGAATGGGTTGGGGAAGGGAATGATGTCTTGATGCCTTGATGTAAGATTGGGCAGAAAACGTAGGATGTCACATTCTATTTATTTTATTTATGTTTTTATATTTGTTGCCAGAAAGTGTTGGAAGGTGGTAAATGGTTATAATATCATACAAAATAATATCATACAAAAGCTGACTGGCACAAACTGGGGATCACAATCAGACACTGTGAAGACATCTGCCCTTGCGCTTGACTACTCTGCTGTTGAATACGCATGCCCGGTGTGAAATACATCTCACCATGTTAAAACAGTGGACGTGGCTCTTAATGAGACATCACAGGATGCCTACGCCCTACACCACTGGATAAATTATACTGTTTAGCTGATATTGCACCATCTGACATCTGGCGGGAAGTAGAAGCCTATAATGAAAAGACCAAGGCAGTGGCATCTCTGACCTATCCTCTATTTGGATACCTGCCAGCATGCCAATGCCTTAAATCAAGAAACAGCTTTCTAAGATTTACAGAGATACTTGCAGGAACACCTCAGCAAGCGAGAGTCCAAAAGTGGTAAGTTAAAACCCAGAACCTCAACCCATGGCTGATACCAGATGAGAAACTTCCTCCTGGGCACATAGTGGACTGGGCAACTTGGAAAGCGCTGAACAACCTGCGCTCTGGGACCACGAGATGCAGAGACAATCTTCAGAAATGGGGCTACAAAGTGGAATCCATGACATGCAATTGAAGAGCAAACCACAGACGACTTACTACCAGGGGTCCCCAAACTAAGGCCCGGGGGCTGGATGCGGCCCTCCAAGGTCATTTACCCGGCCCCCGGCCTCAGTTTTAGACTTAGGCTTGCCCAAAGTTTGAAATGACTTGAAGGCACACAACAACAATCCTGCTTAACTTGACTATATCATTGGGCAGAAGCAGGCCCACACTTCCCATTGAAATCCTGATAGGTTTATGTTGGTTAAAATTGTTTATATTTTTAAATATTGTATTTTTTATTTATTTATTAATATTGTGCTATGGTAATAATATAATATATTGTGTATACATATAATATTGATAATAATATTATAATGTAATATAATATAATATTTATTTGTTACAGTATTTCTACCCCGCCCTTCTCACCCAGTAGGGGACTCAGGGTGGCTAATAATAATGATAATAATAATAATACAATGTAATAATATTGTATAATATAATAATATTAATTATATATCATATATTAAATGTAATATTGCTAATAATAATATGGTATAGTGGTATAGTACAGTATAGTAATATGTAATGCTAATATTGTGCCATACTACTAATAAAATATATTGTATGTACATACAACTTGTAAGCCACTCTGAGTCCCCTTCGGGGTGAGAGAGGGTGGAGTATAAATGTAGCAAATAAATAAATAAATGATTGTTGTTGGGTTTGTTTGTTTTTTTTTTGCACCAGAAATAAGACATGTGCAGTGTGCATAGGAATGTGTTCTTTATTTTTTTTAAAAAAGATAATTCGGCCCCTCAACAATCTGAGGGACCATGACCCGGCCCTCCACTTTAAAAGTTTGAGGACCCCTGACTTACTACAATGCAGCCTGAGCCCTGCCACATGCACAATGGAAGACCTTTTCACAGTGAAACCAGAGGCACTCCAAGTGGCCAGCTTCTGGTCAAAGGAAATCTAGTATAATGCCCAGTTTTTTACTTTGTGTTCTTTTAAATACATTATAACAATACCCTCAATTTGCTTTTGACACGATAAATAAATAATTGGTTATTCTGCTTGATTGGCCTTGGGTATTAGGCACTATGAATGCCTCAGGTAGGAAAAATAAAACCTGAATAAAACCCAGTGTGTTTATACAGGGAAGCTCCATTCTTGGATAAGTAACAGAGATAACAGTCTAAAATAATAGAATCTAAGAGTTGGAATATTTAATATACTGTAATATTAAAGTTGGACCATTGTGTCCAACTCATATCCCTTGAAAGACACCCATTTCAACTCTGTTTAAAGACCTCCAAAATGGAGAGGCCACCATCTTCCAAGGTAGTCTATTCTACTAGGCAGTTTAATTTAGGGAGCCTGGGCAGGTTATGTGGTTTATATACCTTTGCCTCCCAACAGAGAGAAATGACCAGTGAGCTGCTAAAATATTATAGACATGTGTCTTTCCTGTAACAGTATAGTATGACATATGATAAAGGTGATGGAAACAGGAATGATGTGTATAATGTGGAGATGTCCTTGCAATCTGAAAGATGGAACACATTCCTCCACGTTTCCTCTTGAGTGCTAGAAAACATTGAATTATAAGACTGGAGGGCACCTTCCTTTGTTTCAAACTACTGCACTTAAATAATAGTGCACTGAACACTATATTTCTGCATGAACACAGCTATCAAGCGAAACACATTGCTGACCTATCAATCTGTTCAGAGCTTGCTAGCTTGTTGAAGTGAGATGAACAGCTGGCCTTTCCGGAAGAAATGGCACAACCCGTCCAGCCTGAAGCATGTCATCAGAATATGGCAATAAGGCGGAGGTAATAGAAAGAGAAATGTTTCAAAATGATTGGAGATGTGCACCTCTATAAAGCTCACATCTGCGGATGTCCTCCCTTTCTCACCTCAATGTTCAGTCATGCCAGATACTGTCATTTTGATTTTTATACCTAAAAATCTATCACTTTTAATGTGCATAATTCTCTGTGATTTTTTTCCTATTACATAAGTGCATCCCAGTGTTTCATATCGTTTCCTTAGAGAGATTATTGAGTTCATCCCTAGCTATTTGTCAGTGTGTGGAATCTGAACTTCCTTTGTTGCAAGAAATGCAGGCAGACATTGACTTTTTAGAGATATACAGTAGAGTCTCACTTATCCAAGCTCAACGGGCTGGCAGAAGCTTGGATAAGCGAATATCTTGGATAATAAGGAGGGATTAAGGAAAAGCCTATTAAACATCAAATTAGGTTATGATTTTACAAATTAAGCACCAAAACATCATGTTATACAACAAATTTGACAGAAAAAGTAGTTCAATACGCAGTAATGCTATGTAGTAATTACTGTATTTACGAATTTAGCACCAAAATATCACGATATATTGAAAACATTGACTACAAAAATGGCTTGGATAATCCAGAAGCTTGGATAAGTGAGATTCTACTGTATTTAGATTCTACTGATGGCACAGCGTGTTAAAGCTCTGAGCTGCTGAACTTGTGGACCAAAAGGACGCAGGTTCAAATCCGGGGACGGAGTGAGTGCCCGCTGTTAGCCCCAGTTTCTGCCAACCTAGCAGTTCGAAAACATGACAATGTGAATAGCTCACATTTACAGAAAGGTAACAGCGCTCCATGCAGTCATGCTGGCCACGTGACCTTGGAGGTGTCTATGGACAATGCTGGCTCTTTGGCTTAGAAATGGAGATGAGCACCAACCCCCAGAGTTAGACACAAGTGGACTTAATGTCAGAGGGGAACCTTTGCTTATACCTATATATTCAAATGAATGGAATTTGACACCACTTTAATTGCCAAGGATCAATGCAATGTTCTAGGAGTTGTAGATTTACAAAGCCTGTAGCTTTTTCTGCCCAAGAGTGCTGGTGCCTCATAAAACTACTAATCCCAGAATTTCATAACCTTTGCTGCTGCAATTAAAGTACTATCAAAATGCATTCAGGGACAGGATTTCCCATCAACTATGCAAAGCATAGTTCATTACTAAGTATGTCCTGAGTAAACCTCAGCATCATCACTTCCCTGTCTGCAAATTTTAGCAGCAGAGAGATTATAGGGGGTTGATACTTCTTTTAGGTTTTTCCAGGATGGACTAAAACTCTTGCCTTCTGCCACTCTACTCAGAGAAGGGAATATTTTCCTATTTGACAAGGGTTAAAGTACAGCATTTACACTGACCAATGGGTAAATCTATCTAGATTATTTTAGTCAATATTTTATTAACATTTCTAAATGTATACATTAGCATGTACAGCATGCACTGTTTCCTGAAATGTGTTGTACTTAGAGAAGTGGGGTGGACATAATGTTTTCTCTCAACTATCCCCTTGTGTATTTACTAGTTGCTGAAGCTGGGGAAGCCTGCAGCATCATTTCCAGCAAAATGGAAATAATGTCAGTGGCTGATTGACAATAGAAATTATCTTTTATGTAAGAGACAGCGTACACAACATATAATTTTACATCTGTATTGGTAATTTAGTGGCACAGTCCTTTGCTTGTGAATTTAAATACAGATGATAGAAAGAAATGATGGATTTTGTGCCTCAGAGCAATATTGCGGATCCTAATAATTTTATTACAATCTTGAAATGGTATGTCATATGATCATGCATCCTATTTTGTTACAAATTAAAATGATAGCAACAGACACATTTATAATAGCAGCAGTCAAATATCATCAGAATTTGTTTTAAAGGTAGCAAATACTGGATGTGTTGGGAGAAAAAAACTATTCAAACAGCAGACACAACAGCAGTTTAAAATTTTGCAGCAGAAAAAACAAAGTAATTCCTTATTACAAGGTAAAAAAAAAGGTAAAGGTACAATAAATAAAAAAGGATATTAGCCTAAATCTTAAGGTTTGACTTTGAGTTTCCATGTTTCATGGGTCATCTTCTGGTGGGAGAAGAGGTTATAAAATCTAAATTATCCAGCTAAGCCGGGCTTGGCTCTTAGCAAGAGGACAGGGCTGTGAATCAATTTCAGTTTGCTACAGTGTGCAAGCTTTGTTTTATTTTTTGCTATGACATGCAGGGATATCTACATACTACCTTCTTCCTTCCTACTTTATCTCTGTGTTGCCAAAGGGTCACCCTCTGCTCTGTTCTCCATCCATCTTCTGGCTAGAAGCAAGTAGACTAGATTAAATGTTCCTTATTTCACCTCCCTAAATCATTGATGAGAAATAAAATACTTTCATTCCAATTTGATTAATTTTTACAAACAACAAAATGTGGTCTCTCTTTGTGTGTGAATTTGAATAACATGGTATGAACAATGGCAGTTGCTACTTAGGACCTTATCAGACGCAGTCTTCGGGTGGCTACCTGTAGGAATCTGTCTTGCCAGCAGCTGAAAATGTAGAGAATTCTTTGCCACCCAACTCCAAATTGAGGAATATCTAGAGGAAGTGGGGAAATGATGGCAAATGATGTGGGATGGGAGGCTATCCCAAAAGATGGGGAAATATGCTTTTCTCCTGCCTGTCTGATGAGGTCCTTAATGTGTGACACTTAACAATAATGTATGGGGAATGTAAAGGAACCAGGAAGCATTCTAGAGGCCAGTGATCGTAGTTAAGGTGGGCAATAGTTCAGAAATGTCAACATTCTCATACATCATAAAAAGGAGTCTACCAGATACCATGCAGCTGTGGACAAGTATACATAGGGACCACCAAATGCAGCACCCAAACACGAGTCAAAGAACATGAAAGGCATTGCAGACTAATTCAACCAGAGAAATCAGCCATAGCAGAGCACCTGATGACAAGAGTTCTTCCCTCACCCTGGACTTCCCACAGATATATATAAAGAGTCCTTGCTTAGTTTTTCCATACCTCACAACCTCTGAGGATGCCTGCCATAGATGTGGGCGAAACGTCAGGAGAGAATACTTCTGGAACATGGCCACACAGCCCGAAAGACATACAACAACCCTGTGATCCCAGCCATGAAAGCCTTCGACAACACACTTAACATCATTATTAAGGACCATCCTGAATTGGCAACCATGTCACATAGGGCACGTTACACTGACCATGTAGTGTGGAGAGCCATGAAATCAACTCCATGTCATGATGCATGTAGCCGACCAGGGCTAATGTGGACCAAAGCTATTTGAGGTGGCCTTGAACCATGTTAACCAAGTTGTGGGTTGCTCCAAATTCTCTCTCAGAATCTGGAATCAACCACGACTTTGAGTCCATGTAAACAGTTGGGCTAGTTTGGAGATGGAGCGGAATACAACTGTTTACAGAGCTATCCAATGTTTCCTAGGATCTGGCCCAAAACAGGGAAACAGGATGGTACTCACCACCACCCCCATTCTCTTTACTGAAGTCCTCCTTTTCCACCTCCTTCATCACTGTTGCTCGGTCTGATGTAACGCCAGAATATGAGTGACCAGTGAGACCAATACTGAACCTGCTGGCTGTCTCAATGAGGAGAATGGGAGGAAATGATAAAGATGGATCATCAAAACGTGATGGATGGTGAGGATTCCCTCCCAAATCTGCAGTGGCCAGGAGGCAAACTGGTTTTCTGCTGCTCTAGAGACTAGGACATGTAGCAATAGATTCAAATTGCAGGAAAAGAGAATCCACCTAAACCAGAGGTCCTCAAACTTTTAAAGCAAAGGGCCGGCTCATGGTCTTCAGCCTGTTGGGGGGGCAGATTATAGTTTGAACAAAAGTCTACCTTCTATTTAATGCCTTAATGTTCTTCACTTGCTGAGGGCCACCTCATTCCTGGAGAGAATACCCAGTTAGGCTCCTCTAGAAAGGACATTCCTCGACTGGGATGCCAGCAATGACAATGTTGAGACCCTGGAAAAACTGGGGTAAGGGCCTTTGAAGATTGTAAGGTCCACATATTCAAGGGTTTGGTAGTGATGTTCTTTGGATATAGTCAATACTTCAAAGAAGACATCCTGGAGTATGCTGATAACTTTAACATTCATGTGGCTTTCTAGATAACCCTGTTATCATGGCTCTCTTCCTGCTATCCAGATCACAATCAGTATTTTTCCACAGTATTTTAAAAATTGCTATTATTTATGAATTTAATTGAAGTTGGAAACTTCCTGTCTGTTGCCTTCTGTGAAAGAGACTGATACCTTAGCAAAATAAATCATTCTAACAAACCGTTTCCTCAGTTAAACATAAAAAGCTGAGCTACAAAGAGTGATGCAGGGTGGGAGGGCACAAATATGTCAAGAATGCAAACAAGATTTGAAATGAATGCCGAAAGTTCAATCATGGGATGAGGTTGGGTGGGCAGTTCGAAATGCAAATAACCATAGAAAGTGGGGGGAGGCCATACCAGCACTACCTTCGCAAGGCTTTCTAAAAGTAACTCTACATTTTTTTCAAAAGAAGAACTTTTTAAAATGCAACTGAAATGAATAGTTCTTTATTCACACAGAATGCAATGAGCCAGTATTCACGTACATGCCATGATGGCAGAGCCAACTCTAGACATTTTGTTGCCTGAGGCAAATGACAAGTTGGCCTCTTTTCTATTTCATTGATTTAAGGTATAAGCTGGGCTTTCACATGTGTAGGATTTGATTATACATGGATTTGATTAAAATAATAATAATAATAATAATAATAATAATAATAATAATAACAATAACAACAACAACAACAACAAAAATAATAATGTACTCCCCACCACGTCAAGGTGGCACACTGGGTGCCGTGCCAAAAGATCTCAGCCAGCATTCGGAAACAATAAACATTGACAAAATCACGATCTGCCAACTGCAAAAGGCCACCCGACTGGGATCTGCACACATCATCCGAAAATACATCACACAGTCCTAGACACTTGGGAAGTGTTCGACTTGTGATTTTGTGATACAAAATCCAGCAAATCTATCTTGTTTGCTGTGTCATAATAAAATAATAATGTACAAAATCACGATCTGCCAACTGCAAAAGGCCACCCTAGTGGGATCTGTGTGCATCATCCGAAAATACATCACACAGTCCTAGACACTTGGGAAGTGTTCGACTTGTGATTTTGTGATACGAAATACAGCAAATCTATCTTGTTTGGTGTGTCATAATAAAATAATGTTGCCATCCCAGGTGACAGTCGCATTGACGAAAAACAACAGGAAAAACTCACCCGCTATCAGGACCTCAAGATTGAACTTCAAAGACTCTGACAGAAACCAGTGCAGGTGGTCCCGGTGGTGATGGGCACATTGGGTGCTGTGCCAAAAGATCTCAGCCGGCATTTGGAAACAATGGACATTGACAAAATCACGATCTGCCAGCTGCAAAACGCCACCCTACTGGGATCTGCACACATTTTCTGAAAATATATCACACAGTCCTAGACACTTGGGAAGTGTTCGACTTGTGATTTTGTGATATGAAATCCAGCATGTCTATCTTGTTTGCTGTGTCATACAATAATAATAATAATAATAATAATAATAATAATAATAATAATAATAATAATAATAATGTCCTAGACACTTGGGAAGTTCGACTTGTGATTTTGTGATACAAAATCCAACATATCTATCTTGTTTGCTGTGTCATAATAAAATAATAATAATAATAATAATAATAATAATAATAATAATAATAATAATAATAATGTCCTAGACACTTGGGAAGTTCGACTTGTGATTTTGTGATACAAAATCCAGCATATCTATCTTGTTTGCTGTGTCATAATAAAATAATAATAATAATAATAATAATAATAATGTCCTAGACACTTGGGAAGTTCAACTTGTGATTTTGTGATACGAAATCCAGCATATCTATCTTGTTTGCTGTGT